>NC_140592.1:21939107-22503330 GCF_964204655.1 Triturus cristatus | reverse complement strand
GAACTTACAGGAGGAACAGGACGTTTTATTTGTGAGACTGACTGCACTGGAGATGCAAGATGAAACTCCGTGGTGTGAGACTCACTCCTAGAAATAATACAGCTTTCTCAAGTGTGAGAATCGCTCAGAGAGTGAGCCTTGTGTGTGTAGCACCTGTGTAGAGCTCCACGTCATGTGTCCCGAATGCAGAACAAATCAAAACATTCACCCGCAGTCAAGAGATCTGGGTTAAATCCATCATTCTTTTGCTCACCATGCCACCCCAGTTTGAACACAGCCATATGCAAATCAGTTTAACCCTGTGCCTCATGGGAAGAGTCCAACCTGAACTGCAAAGCCAGGTCCTCCCTGGACCAGAAACAAGCATCCTAGGACCGGTTTCAGGGTTTCACTCCTCTTCAGCCAGGATAGCTTGATTCCAGTGGCACAGTGAACCCGGGACCCACGTCTGGGCTTACCTGGCGCACTTAGGGCGAGGAAGCAAAAGACACACAATTGATGGACGGAATGCAGAACAAATCAAAACATTCACCCCCAGTCAACAGATCTGAGTTACATCCATCATTCATTTGCTCACCATACCACCCCAGTTTAGACCTGGCCATATGCAAATCAGTCTTGACCCTGTGCCTCATGGGAACAGTCCAGCCCGAACTGCCAACCCAGGACCTCCCTGGACCGGAACCAAGCATCCTAGGACCGGTTTTGGGGTTTTACCCCTCATCAGCCAGGATTGCTGCAATCCAGCGTCCCAGTGAGCTCGGGACCCACGTCTGGGCATATCCGGCATCTTGTAGGTACAAGCTGCACGGTGAGGAGTGTGACCCCTTAAGGAGCCTGTGCCTGTCTCTGAACCCCAGCTAAGGACATGGGCAAAGCAGTGGCACTCACACTCCTGTGGGACGACGGATTGGGTGTTGGAGAAGAAGTCACCTCCCTAACCTAAAACTATCACACACTACCTTGGGTCACCCCAGAAGAGTATGATCAGCACACCTAGGAAACTCAAGAGAGTATAAAACTACAAGTAAACCGTCTCAGGTGCACAGCAATTCATGGACGGTGCCCCTGGGACACTCAAACCTTTAAGGTCCATAACAATAAATGAACGTGCCACTGGGGAACTCAACCCTCTCAGTTCCACAGCAATACACAAACAATGCCTGTGGGGTTTTTAATCATCTCAGGTCCACAGCACTACATTCTCGGTGCCCATGGGGAGTTCAAGAGGATATAAAAATATGAGCAACTCTTCTCTGGTTCTCAGCCATAGATGGATGGTACCCCGGGGGACTCAACCCTCTTTGGTCCACAGCAATACACGGATGGGTTCCCTGGGGGACTCAACTCTATCAGGCCCCTAACAAATTAGAGACCGTCCCCCTGGGGAACTCAACCCTCTCAAGTCCACAGCAATACATGGACGGTGCCCCTGGGGACTCAACTCGCTCAGGTCCACAGCAATACACAGATGGTGCCCATGGGGGACTCAACCCTCTAAGGTCCACAGCAATACATGGACAGTGCCCCTGGGGGACTCAACCCTCTCGGGCCCACAGCAATACACAGACAGTGCCCCTGGGGAACTCAACCCTCTCAGGTCCACAGCAATACAAGGACAGTGCCCCTGGGGGACTCAACCCTCTCATGTTCACAGCAATACACGTACAATGCTCCTGGGGGACTCAACCCTCTCAGGGCCACAGCACTACATACTCAGTGCCCCTGGGGAACTCAAGGGGATATAAAAATATTAGTAACCCTGTCAGGTCCATTACTATATACGGACGGTGCCCCTGCAGAACTTAACCCTTCCAGGTCCATAACAATATACGGACAGTGCCCCTGGAGAACTCAGCCTTCTCTGGTCCACAGCAATACATGGACAGCACCCCTGAGGGACTCGACCCTCTCAAGACCACATAAATACATTGTTGGTACCCCTGGCGGACCCAATCGAACTATTAGGGTCAGCGAGCCTCTGATGATATGGAAAGGTAGGAAGCAGGAACACGTGCAGATGTACCACTCACTTGGGGAATGCAGTGGGTAGCGAGCGGCAAGCACTTAAAAACAAATGTTTGCCTCTTTGTATTCTGTCCCATTAATGGATCCAAAATCTGAAACCTGGCGAAGGTACAGATTGCCATTTAAAAAGCAAGTTTGTGTGGTGACCCACTTGAGGTAAACTCATATGATTGGTGGCAATGAATCATAAATTAACTTAACTACATACCTCATTGACGGATAGTTTGACCATCCAATGCTCCCCTGAGGAATGTTCCAAAATGGGACTGGATGACAAACCAATAATTGACTTAAAAGGACTGAATCAAAGCCCTTTTTTGAACATATTCAGTATCATTTTTAACAGTCTTTTTAAACCTCGGGGTTTGGATTGACACCCACCTCTCGTTTGACTATCACACCAGACAGGTTGCCGGCACATGTTATGGAGTTCTTAAAAGGCTCAGGAAAACACTCGACATACTACCCACTGCGGCCAGGAAGACCATGATCCACGCACTTGTAACTTCCCGTCTTGATTATGGGAATGTTCTCCTTCTGGGGGCTACAGAAAAGTGCTTGCAGAGACTCCAATGCGTTCAGAACGCAGCGGCCCGTCTAGTCCTGAAGCGCCCTAGGAGAGCTCCCTCTAAGCCGGCTCTTGCCTCCTTACACTGGCTCCCTATCCGGGAACGAGCACGCTTTAAAGCCCTATGTATGTGCTACCGCATTATGCAGGGAACCGCTCCTGCCTACCTGCGTAACCTTCTCACTCCCTACACCCCCACCCGTCACCTCAGATCTGAGGGACTGGGTCTAGTATGTGTTCCTATGATAAAAAGAGCCAGAATGGGAGGCCGCTCTTTTCGACTTCTGGCGGCCCAATCCTGGAATAAATTACCGGTGTGCCTCCGACTGGAACCAGTTGAAGGTATCTTTAGGAAGAAGCTGAAGACTCTCCTGTTCCCCCACACATAGACCTCAGTATCTGCTCTTGCCACCCCACCGCAGCGCGGGGACACACTGTTTTAGTGTAACCAGGCGCTTTACAAGACCCAATAACATAACATAACATTTACAATGGCTCTGAAAAACAATAAAGCTTCTCTGACACCAGTGTCACCTTAAGGTTTTGGGGCTCCGGCAACACATATTTTGGGGCCTCTATTCAGAACAACTTTGAATTTTACTACTCATTTCCTGGTAATTCAAGCCCATATAATGCCAAACAAAGTTTGAGAATCAGTGTCAGACAAGAACATTTGAAATATGTCTTTCTGGGTCCTTAAAAATCCTTAAGATGACACTGGACAGAGAGACAGAGTCAGTGATATGGGTAGGCAGAGAGAAGGAGAGATGGTGAGCTGTGGAAATAGACAGAGGTGAAATGTAGAAAGAGAAGGGTTCAGTTTTCCTGAGGGGGTGATGGGGAGCTGGGCTGTTGCCCACTTGCCCCTGCCTTAAAACGTCTAAGTCAGCCACATCCAAAAAGGGAGGGGCCAACAGAAAGGAGGCCGGAGACGCCCCTCCCCCCTGGTGCTGCTGACTACATAGAGAGCCACATTCAGAGTCCTGCTAGAGTCCCCCCATCCCCCCTCCCCTCTGAGAGGAGGCCTGACACAGACCTGTCAGTCAAACCGAAGCAGCCGAGCTTTTATCAGCCTCATCAATTCTTCTATTAAAGTGAAAGTGAAGGAAGACACATCCGAGGAATCCAGTTTAGCAGAGAAAAAGGTCTCATTTACATGAAAAAGGAGCAGAGTCCAGCAGATGGCATCTCTTCACCCTCACCCCTCCCCAGCCCGAACCTCTCGGCTCACAAGAGCTTCTCCTGTACCTGAGGAACAGTAATGAGGAAGTCAGAGCTCTGCACAGGGAAGGGCATCAGTGTCTGAGCTATGGCCCCAGACCAGAGCAGAAACAACCTGCCTCAGCTGCAATCTGTTCAAAGATGGCGGCAGGAGGGACGTGCCCGCGAGGGATCACCATTGAGTCCTACCAGAACCGGCTGTCTTTGAGGGATCCACCCGGGTGAGGTCAAGACATCATCCTCTGGGAGCTGAGACTGAAAGGCCTTGATGAGGCTTGTGGGAGTGCAGCACCTGTGGTAGCAAGGCCTTGCACTATTGTGCACTGGTAGAAGTCTATAGTGAGACATGAGTAAGTTATGTTCTGATGTGTCTGGCACTAATGTGCAGAACTGATGGCCTATGTGGAGATGCACAGATGCTGCGTGGTCCCGTGATACACTCCACGCACAGTCAATACTCTGCCTACTAGGCCTTGCACTATTGTGCACTGGTAGAAGTCTATAGTGAGACATGAGTAAGTTATGTTCTGATGTGTCTGGCACTAATGTGCAGAACTGATGGCCTCTTTAGAGATGCACAGATGCCGCGTGGTCCCATGATACACTCCACGCACAGTCAATACTCTGCCTACTAGGCCGTGCACTATTGTGCACTGGTAGAAGTCTATAGTGAGACACGAGTAAGTTATGTTCTGATGTGTCTGGCACTAATGTGCAGAACTGATGGCCTCTTTAGAGATGCACAGATGCCGCGTGGTCCCATGATACACTCCACGCACAGTCAATACTCTGCCTACTAGGCCGTGCACTATTGTGCACTGGTAGAAGTCTATAGTGAGACACGAGAAAGTTATGTTCTGATGTGTCTGGCACTAATGTGCAGAACTGATGGCCTATACGGAGATGCACAGATGCCGCGTGGTCCCATGATACACTCCACGCACAGTCAATACTCTGCCTACTAGGCCGTGCACTATTGTGCACTGGTAGAAGTCTATAGTGAGACATGAGTAAGTTATGTTCTGATGTGTCTGGCACTAATGTGCAGAACTGATGGCCTATGTGGAGATGCACAGATGCTGCGTGGTCCCTTGATACACTCCACGCACAGTCAAAACTCTGCCTACTAGGCCTTGCACTATTGTGCACTGGTAGAAGTCTATAGTGAGACATGAGTAAGTTATGTTCTGATGTGTCTGGCACTAATGTGCAGAACTGATGGCCTATGTGGAGATGCACAGATGCTGCGTGGTCCCTTGATACACTCCACGCACAGTCAAAACTCTGCTTACTAGGCCTTGCACTATTGTGCACTGGTAGAAGTCTATAGTGAGACGTGAGTAAGTTATGTTCTGATGTGTCTGGCACAAATGTGCAGAACTGGTGGCCTCTTTAGAGATGCACAGATGCCGCGTGGTCCCATGATAAGCTCCACACACAGTCAATACTCTGCCTACTAGGCCTTGCACTATTGTGCACTGGTAGAAGTCTATAGTGAGACATGAGTAAGTTATGTTCTGATGTTTCTGGCACTAATGTGCAGAACTGATGGCCTAAGTGGAGATGCACAGATGCCGCGTGGTCCCATGATACACTCCACGCACAGTCAATACTCTGCCTACTAGGCCTTGCACTATTGTGCACTGGTAGAAGTCTATAGTGAGACATGAGTAAGTTATGTTCTAATGTGTCTGGCACTAATGTGCAGAACTGATGGCCTATGTGGAGATGCACAGATGCTGCGTGGTCCCGTGATACACTCCACGCACAGTCAATACTCTGCCTACTAGGCCTTGCACTATTGTGCACTGGTAGAAGTCTATAGTGAGACGTGAGTAAGTTATGTTCTGATGTGTCTGGCACTAATGTGCAGAACTGATGGCCTCTATGGAGATCCACAGATGCCGCATGGTCCCATGATACACTCCACGCACAGTCAATACTCTGCCTACTAGGCCTTGCACTACTGCGCACTGGTAGAAGTCTATAGTGAGACATGAGTAAGCTTTGTTCTGATGTGTCTGGCACTAATGTGCAGAACTGATGGCCTCTTTGGAGATGCACAGATGCCACGTGGTCCCATGATACACTCCACGCACAGTCAATACTCTGCCTACTAGGCCTTGCACTACTGCGCACTGGTAGAAGTCTATAGTGAGACATGAGTACGTTATGTTCTGATGTGCCTGTCACTAATGTGCAGAACTGATGGCCTATGTGGAGATGCACAGATGCTGCGTGGTCCCATGATACGCTCCACGCACAGTCAATACTCTGCCTACTAGGCCTTGCACTATTGTGCACTGGTAGAAGTCTATAGTGAGACACGAGTAAGTTATGTTCTGATGTGTCTGGCACTAATGTGCAGAACTGATGGCCTCTTTAGAGATGCACAGATGCCGCATGGTCCCATGATACACTCCACGCACAGTCAATACTCTGCCTACTAGGCCTTGCACTACTGCGCACTGGTAGAAGTCTATAGTGAGACATGAGTAAGCTTTGTTCTGATGTGTCTGGCACTAATGTGCAGAACTGATGGCCTCTTTGGAGATGCACAGATGCCACGTGGTCCCATGATACACTCCACGCACAGTCAATACTCTGCCTACTAGGCCTTGCACTACTGCGCACTGGTAGAAGTCTATAGTGAGACATGAGTACGTTATGTTCTGATGTGCCTGGCACTAATGTGCAGAACTGATGGCCTATGTGGAGATGCACAGATGCTGCGTGGTCCCATGATACGCTCCACGCACAGTCAATACTCTGCCTACTAGGCCTTGCACTATTGTGCACTGGTAGAAGTCTATAGTGAGACACGAGTAAGTTATGTTCTGATGTGTCTGGCACTAATGTGCAGAACTGATGGCCTCTTTAGAGATGCACAGGTGCCGCGTGGTCCCATGATACATTCCAAGCACAGTCAATACTCTGCCTACTAGGCCTTGCACTATTGTGTACTGGTAGAAGTCTATAGTGAGACATGAGTAAGTTATGTTCTGATGTGTCTGGCACTAATGTGCAGAACTGATGGCCTATGTGGAGATGCACAGATGCCGCGTGGTCCCATGATACACTCCACGCACAGTCAATACTCTGCCTACTAGGCCTTGCACTACTGCGCACTGGTAGAAGTCTATAGTGAGACATGAGTAAGTTATGTTCTGATGTGTCTGGCACTAATGTGCAGAACTGATGGCCTAAGTGGAGATGCACAGATGCCGTGTGGTCCCATGATACACTCCACGCACAGTCAATGCTCTGCCTACTAGGCCTTGCACTACTGCGCACTGGTAGAAGTCTATAATGAGACATGAGTAAGCTTTGTTCTGATGTGTCTGGCACTAATGTGCAGAACTGATGGCCTCTTTAGAGATGCACAGATGCCACGTGGCCCCATGATACACTCCACGCACAGTCAATACTCTGCCTACTAGGCCTTGCACTACTGCGCACTGGTAGAAGTCTATAATGAGACATGAGTAAGTTATGTTCTGATGTGTCTGGCACTAACGTGCAGAACTGATGGCCTCTTTAGAGACGCACAGATGCCGCGTGGTCCCATGATACACTCCACGCACAGTCAATACTCTGCCTACTAGGCCTTGCACTACTGCACAATGGTAGAAGTCTATAGTGAGACACGAGTAAGTTATTTTCTGATGTGCCTGGCACTAATGTGCAGAACTGATGGCCTATGTGGAGATGCACAGCTGCTGCGTGGTCCCATGATACACTCCACGCACAGTCAATACTCTGCATACTAGGCCTTGCACTATTGTGCACTGGTAGAAGTCTATAGTGAGACATGAGTAAGTTATATTCTGATGTGTCTGGCACTAATGTGCAGAACTGATGGCCTATACGGAGATGCACAGATGCCGCGTGGTCCCATGATACACTCCACACACAGTCAATACTCTGCCTACTAGGCCTTGCACGATTGTACACTGGTAGAAGTCTATAGTGAGACATGAGTAAGTTATGTTCTGATGTGTTTGGCACTAATGTGCAGAACTGATGGCCTATATGGAGATCCACAGATGCCGCATGGTCCCATGATACACTCCACGCACAGTCAATACTCTGCCTACTAGGCCTTGCACTATTGTGCACTGGTAGAAGTCTATAGTGAGACATGAGTAAGTTATGTTCTGATGTGTCTGGCACTAATGTGCAGAACTGATGGCCTAAGTGGAGATGCACAGATGCCGCGTGGTCCCATGATACACTCCACGCACAGTCAATACTCTGCCTACTAGGCCTTGAACTATTGTGCACTGGTAGAAGTCTATAGTGAGACATGAGTAAGTTATGTTCTGATGTGTCTGGCACTAATGTGCAGAACTGATGGCCTATACGGAGATGCATAGATGCCGCATGGTCCCATGATACACTCCACGCACAGTCAATACTCTGCCTACTAGGCCTTGCACTACTGCGCACTGGTAGAAGTCTATAATGAGACATGAGTAAGTTATGTTCTGATGTTTCTGGCACTAATGTGCAGAACTGATGGCCTAAGTGGAGATGCACAGATGCCGCGTGGTCCCGTGATACACTCCACGCACAGTCAATACTCTGCCTACTAGGCCTTGAACTATTGTGCACTGGTAGAAGTCTATAGTGAGACATGAGTAAGTTATGTTCTGATGTGTCTGGCACTAATGTGCAGAACTGATGGCCTATACGGAGATGCATAGATGCCGCATGGTCCTATGATACACTCCACGCACAGTCAATACTCTGCCTACTAGGCCTTGCACTACTGCGCACTGGTAGAAGTCTATAGTGAGACATGAATAAGTTATTTTCTGATGTGCCTGGCACTAATGTACAGAACTGATTGCCTATGTGGAGATGCACAGATGCCGCGTGGTCCCATGATACACTCCACGCACAGTCAATACTCTGCCTACTAGGCCTTGCACTACTGCACAATGGTAGAAGTCTATAGTGAGACACGAGTAAGTTATTTTCTGATGTGCCTGGCACTAATGTGCAGAACTGATGGCCTATGTGGAGATGCACAGCTGCTGCGTGGTCCCATGATACACTCCACGCACAGTCAATACTCTGCATACTAGGCCTTGCACTATTGTGCACTGGTAGAAGTCTATAGTGAGACATGAGTAAGTTATATTCTGATGTGTCTGGCACTAATGTGCAGAACTGATGGCCTATACGGAGATGCACAGATGCCGCGTGGTCCCATGATACACTCCACACACAGTCAATACTCTGCCTACTAGGCCTTGCACTATTGTACACTGGTAGAAGTCTATAGTGAGACATGAGTAAGTTATGTTCTGATGTGTCTGGCACTAATGTGCAGAACTGATGGCCTATATGGAGATCCACAGATGCCGCATGGTCCCATGATACAATCCACGCACAGTCAATACTCTGCCTACTAGGCCTTGCACTATTGTGCACTGGTAGAAGTCTATAGTGAGACATGAGTAAGTTATGTTCTGATGTGTCTGGCACTAATGTGCAGAACTGATGGCCTAAGTGGAGATGCACAGATGCCGCGTGGTCCCATGATACACTCCACGCACAGTCAATACTCTGCCTACTAGGCCTTGAACTATTGTGCACTGGTAGAAGTCTATAGTGAGACATGAGTAAGTTATGTTCTGATGTGTCTGGCACTAATGTGCAGAACTGATGGCCTAAGTGGAGATGCACAGATGCCGCGTGGTCCCGTGATACACTCCACGCACAGTCAATACTCTGCCTACTAGGCCTTGAACTATTGTGCACTGGTAGAAGTCTATAGTGAGACATGAGTAAGTTATGTTCTGATGTGTCTGGCACTAATGTGCAGAACTGATGGCCTATACGGAGATGCACAGATGCCGCGTGGTCCCGTGATACACTCCACGCACAGTCAATACTCTGCCTACTAGGCCTTGAACTATTGTGCACTGGTAGAAGTCTATAGTGAGACACGAGTAAGTTATTTTCTGATGTGCCTGGCACTAATGTGCAGAACTGATGGCCTATGTGGAGATGCACAGATGCCGCGTGGTCCCGTGATACACTCCACGCACAGTCAATACTCTGCCTACTAGGCCTTGCACTATTGTGCACAGGTAGAAGTCTATAGTGAGACATGAGTAAGTTATGTTCTGATGTGCCTGGCACTAATGTGCAGAACTGATGGCCTATACGGAGATGCACAGATGCCGCGTGGTCCCATGATACACTCCACGCACAGTCAATACTCTGCCTACTAGGCCTTGCACTACTGTGCACTAGTAGAAGTCTATGGTCAGACACATCTAGGACCTACTCTGTCAGGGCCTAAAGCAGTTCTGCCCTGATGCGAATCTACCGTATGAAGAGCCTACGGCAGACCCCAAACCAGCCGTACGCTGCTGCGACTGCACGAAACAGGCGGCTAGCAGGAGTCAGTGGTTAAAGATCCTTTTTCGCTCCAGGATCTTCGCTCCTTTAGTTCCCTCCCTCCAGTGTCTGATGCAGCTTGTACCATTAACTCTTTTTCAAATGACTGCTTAATGTTGATTGTTTTTCTTCGGATCTTCATCCCCAACATCCCTCATCTCTCATGCCCATCCACAGGATGGAGACTCTCTCCCTGCATTCAATTCTCTCATTCTGTAGTTGATGTTTCCCCCTCCTTCTCGTTCTCCGCCGTTGGACTTTGGAAAGTCCCTCGTGGAAACAGAGAGAGGATTCCAGGTTTTAACCCTCTCATTGCAGGCCACCTTGGTCGCCATTTGGGCAGGCAGTTGGCAGCAGGCAGCATCAGGCCCATGGGCAGAACTTTAGGCAGCTCTCAGCCTGGTGAGAGCACAGGCGGCACGCGGGTCTAGCCCAGGAAGCATGAACAGCGCCTGCAGGGACAGTTCCGCTCTTCAAAGAAATGAAATGAAGGTCGATGTGCACCCTCTGCTGAGGGCAGGAAGGCTGGTGGGCAAATGCAAATCAGGTGGTGCAAAATGCAAGTTTTTCTGTGTCTGTGACTGCTGCAGCACCACAGGACGCCTCAAGGCATCCAGAGCTTCTCTTCTGCATCCTGTCTCCTGGGTCGAGAAAGCGTTGATTAACTTGCTCAGCTGAAAAGTTTACATTCTTGCAACCATCTGAAGGTTGTCGTCTCTCCTTCTCATGATCTTATACTTGGGCAACTATGTACTTCCATTGTTTACAAAGTCAGGTGATGGCCATTGGAAGTCTGGGTGTGGCATTCTCAAAAGATGTACTGGGCCTTTGCTTCCTGGCCTTGCTTCAATCAAGGTTTGGGGGGGTGGGGAAAAGAGGGGGGCACAGGTCGACTGAATCTGTGAATCACAGACAATTCACCTTTTATTCATAAACCTTTTTAGACTTTGGTTTGGCATGTGCCAAGATCTTCTTTAACAGGCCAATCCAATATTCAAAATGTCAACATGAACTGGTATGTACTTGCTGTTCATCTGACTTCTTTCTCACACCGCAGAGGCTGCAGCTGTATCTTCTTCGTGTGTTCTCCATCCAAGCCAGGCAGGAAGACATGAGTCCTTAGAAGGGTTTCCTTGCTGTTGGCTGGATTGCCCTCAATGCTTCGGAAGGGGAGCTGCAGAGGCTGTACACTTTGAGGATTGTCCTCAGATAGTGAAGACAGACAGAAGTGTGTTTGGGCAGAGGAGTGTTACAGCACAGAGCTTCTCCCGGTGTCTGCGACAGATGATGGTAACTTGGACCGCAAGAAAACCCCAAGGTAGAAAGTTATCGCTGTGCAGGTAGGAAACCACCACCTGTCACATTCAAATTCACCAACTTGACATACACAGGTGGGGGCTGAGTAGGAAAGGGGCCTTACTGTGGTAGAGGAGGGTCCCTCAAAGGCAGCCGTCTGGAGGTGGGAAAGAGTGTCCCATGGACTCCCCATGGACTCCCCAGGCCGCCCCCTGCAGGCGGGTGCAGACATGCACTACACCTGCCTACAAGGAGCTCTCTAATCCCGCTTGAAAGTGCCGGCAGGTTGTCTCCTACACTGTGAAACACAGAGGTGCTTCTCAACAGCTGCTTCATATTTCACTTGAATGTGCAGCCCAAGGGCAGCGAGAGCCCGCGATTGCTCTGGGGGTCTAGTGCCTTCTTTGTAATACGGAGCACTTTCCTTCTGTGCGCACGGCTTACCTTTTGGAAGGTGCACCGTGGCACATAATACGGTCCTGGATGCCTTCATTGTGAGCCTTTGAACATTTGAACTGACAAAAATATGTGATATCATGTGGTCGAATTAGAGACCCACCGATGTTGAACATTGTTATTATAACTGTTTGTGCCCTGCGCTGTTACCTCAATTCTCAACTATGTGAGTAGATACCAAGCAGATGGATAGCATGACGGAGTTTATTAGGAAAGTGCTGAGTCTGTATGTTTCAATCCGGGCCGGCTTTAGCACTGGCGGAGCCCGGTGCGACAATCATTTTTGGCTACCCCAAACCCTATGACCGCATTCTCGAATACTGTGAATACCACCAGGCAGAAGTGCCCCTCATCTCTCCAATCATAAATTACTGCTCAACACAGCACCCCTGGTGAGGTCAGCGCCCCCTCCACAGGTCAGCGCCCAGTGCGGCTGCACCAGTCGCACTGCCCCAAAGCCGGCCCTGGTTTTAATTGTAGTTACAAACAGGTTCCTGGGGAACCATAGCAGCCCTGGCAAATATGCCCAAACCAGCCCAAGCCGGCCCAGCTCCATTCATCTCTGCACAGTCTCTCTCTTTCCACCCATCCTCCTTCTCTCTCTCTCGTCACCCTATGAAAGCTGTCTCTCTACACTCTTCCTCCCTCTCTGGCACTCTCTTTCTCTCTTGAAGCCTCTCTTGCCACTGCCATTACCCTCAAGGAGCTGTGGAAAGGGACAGAGATACCCTGGCCTTTCAAAGCCGGCCGCCGAGGGCTCCAGCCCACCGGAATAAAAGGCCTGCCCAGCCCTCTTTACAACAATGACACACACGTACCTGTATTTATTTAGGATGTTGCCGGCTAAAATCCCAAATTAACCATCATTAAACAATACACCAGTCTATGCTAACTTCGGTGGTCTCTAACAAATACCAAACACCAGACACACTATGGCTGACCACTTACACTCCGGTCAACGAGGACCCCACAACCACAAGAGACACCCAGATTCTCAAAGTGCTGCGGAACCATACAAATGATATGAATGTGTGAGATGATTCCACACAACACAAGACACAGCATCACTGCAGTTGTCATGACTTACAGGTCTATGGTTCATGAATGTTAATTGGCCCAGTGCTCCTGAGCCTTCCAACTGCTTATTGTGATAACATATTAATTAATGTATCACTAATTAAAAATAAACAATAGCAGAAGAGACTGGAGGGCTGCTACTCCTCAGAGGGCGCCCAGAGGCGCTCGTACGTTCTTTGTCTTTGAAGCCGCCATGTTTGCGATCGGTCAATAAAGAGTCGTTGGAAGCTCAGATGAACTCCTTGAACAGCCAGGCCTGGACCTCAGACATGAAAAAAGGCCAGAGAGAGATGTGATGATGCACCTCAAACTCTACCAGGCGGGAACCAGGGAGGACAGAGAAGCTCCTTTCCACAGTGGGGTGGGATCACGATGGGTGGGGTATTCAGATGTTCAGGGGAGGGGTCCGTGAAGGTTGAAAGATGCCCTTGAAGTTGAGTGAAGTCTACAAATGTCATTCTTTACACGTTTGCTGAGTTTCCAAATTTTCACCCCACTTTGCTTGCAGGAGAAGGATTGCACATTTTTTTGCAAAATAATTGACTTTAAAAAAAAGAAATGGCCAGAGATCCCTTGTAAAGTGGATTCTGTGTATGCTCTCTCCCAGAAACCTACCTCAAGCAGAATCGGCGGTGTGCAAAGTTGCAAAAGTGCTCTGCGCTAGGGACACTCGGCACTCGCGTACTGTCCTTGGAGTGGCTCATGTACCCTCATCTCCCAATCGCCCGACATCCGACTGCTTTATTTCAAGAGTGGGACATGACGATCGTGTGGCTTCCGAGCAAGTAGAGATGTACAGCTCTTGTCTTTCCTCATTGTTGCTCAAGGGTTGGTGACACCTCCATGATGGAGCCACTGTCTGCTGTTTCAAAGCAGCAGATTCACCCCAGGTCCACTGATGGACTCTCCCAGCTCCTGCTCCAAATAAAATATATTCATGACCCCCTATATAGTTTCGGAATGAGAGGTCCCTCCCTACACTTATTTTCCTTCATTCAGTTCTTATCCTATCCACCTCAGCCCTGCCCTGCCCGCCTCCTCTTTGTTTCTCTCCCTGTCTACTTTTGCGTACGCACATCCAACTTGCGCCCTCGTTTTGATGTGTCAATGCAGTAAAACACTCATCAGTTCTAGAGCCTGATTACTAACTTGCTGGACAGGCTTACTCTGTCACCAACTTGACGGATCTCCCGTCCGCAAAAATTATAATCCCATTATATCCTATGGAACTTGTAATTTGGCGACGGGGTATCCGTCATGTTTGTGACGGAGTACCCCATCCGCCAAGATCGTACTCAGGCCCTTGGTATTTACTTTGCTGATACTGCTTAGTGCGGCAGTGAGATGAATATTTGCAGTGGAACCTACTCCACTTTGGCTGGTTCCCCTGGTAGAGGTGCTTTTTGCTCTGGCCAACAGATGACTGCACAATTTAAGGCCCAACGCAGAGGATAGTTAAGGTATCAAGTCAGGCGTCTCCTGGGAGTGCAGAATACGGCCAACAGAATACTAACTGGTGCAGAAGACATCACCCAGTTTAGCCCTCCACAATGTTCCAACTAACTGAGAGTCCGATGCATAGTTCTTTACCTAATGTGTGAACGGGCTACGAATAAGTTGCTCTCCTTCATACAAATCAGTTCTCCTCCAATCACCCTCCCTGGGTCTATGCAACAGATCACCAGATGCAGATTTGCGGGAAGTTGAGATGGGAAATTTTCTTACATCCGTTCTTGATTCTGATGCCATCTTTCCTGGCTTTTAGGACATTTGGAAAAATGAACTGATTGGTTTGGTTGAACTTCCACATGCCTCTAGTTATGTCATCAGCTGTTGCTTCACCTGGAGAGAGCGCGGAGATCTGAATTGGAACAGCATGTGTCCAATCGAACGAAGACGCCGGACGAGGGTTCAGAGCGGTCATAGTGGTATGGAGCAGCATTCGCTTTCACTGTAGAGTTGGGATGACCTGAAAGCACATGGCCGAATTGAGGACTATGTTAGCTCCTGAGTAAGAGATCATCGTAATGAGGTGTAGGATGTTTCAGGGGTTACTTGAGAGTTCAAATAAATTCACGATGGACCACAAAACATTCTTCAGATATCTGTGGCTGGATATTGTTTTTTATTCCACAGTGTTGGACAATAAAGCTAATTATTGAACCCCACATGGTTTACGGCCCGGAGTTGTGTGTGAGGACATATAGACAATACCTGCCAAAATGTAATCCTCTCTGAGATCAATAACCCTCTTGTGATGTCCCCGTTTCTCCCTTCTGAGCCTGTAATGTTGAATGGGCCATCAGTGAATGAGGTCACAATGGGTCTCAAATACTCTGCAGACGTCATCAAAAACAGAAGCAATGGCAGATTCTACTCTGGAATTGGTGGTGGTTGTTAGAGATGCAGAACTTAGCACAGATCACTCTTCTTCTGTGGGACAGAATTTAAACATGAATAATTTTAGGCTTAAATTAACATAATGAGATGTGTTCACTCTTATCTCAGCTGGGGCTCGAGGGAACGCACGCGGGTCTATTACTAGAATGTATTGTGTTCTTTAGAGCGGTTTGTGTGTTCCCTAGGGGTCAGTTGGATTGCTGTTCTGCCCGACTGAGCGTGTTGGCCCTTGTCGCCTTCAAACTTAATAAAGCAGTTAACCTCTGTAGTCTCCAAGTGGATTTAACAATTTTGGCGATGACTAGGAGCACTTACCTTGCGTGCTGGGCTTCGGAGAGCATGTTCACGGCGTGCTGTGTGTTCTGCTACTTTTGCCGGTCCTGGCTGCATTGCGGAGCGTCTTCCGGTCGGTGGAGGCCAACTCCAGTCCTTATTCCACCCTTGAATTCTTTTTTGATGGATATTTTGGCGTATTGGTGTGTTTTTGTCGGGTGGACTAGTATCAATGGCCGTTGTGCATACAGGAGCACGCGGTCCCTTCACGCGTATTGTGCTTGTTCTACGCAAGAGTTACGCACGAATGGATGACGTCACAGGAAGGGCCAGCCATCTTGGATTTACAGTGGTGAAGTTCACAGCAGTCCATTGAATGGTTAAGACATGTTCATGTTCTTATGTCACGTATGTGCTGCCATCTTTGATTTCGGCGGAGTCTTTGGATGTGCAAAATAGTGCCAGGTGCAGTTACGAAGAGCACAAAGCAAAGTAAATACTTCACAATGGGCCATATGTAGGTAATTTCTATTTACCGATTCCTAAATACCGAATTATACCGATTCGGTATTTAAGAATCGGTAAATAGAATGTAGGTAAAAAATCGGTAAATTTTACCGATTCGGTAATATTCGTTATTACCGATTCGGTATTTACCGAATCGGTAATAAGGCATACCTTCCCATTCATTCCTATGGGCCTGGAGGCCCATAGGAATGAATGGGAAGCCATTCACTATTACCAATTCGGTAAATACCGAATCGGTAATAGGGGGAGCATATTCAAGGGTGGCAGGGTGTCACATTGACACCCTGTTGCACCACTGAATCGTGCATGTGTGCACATGTGGCGCACATACATGCCCTAAGGGCATGTATGTCTGCCACATGGCACTTGTCAAAAAGCACAAAATTGCTTTTTAAAAGGTTTTCGGTATTTACCATCAACTTGTAGTTGGTGGTAAATAACGAATCCTTAAACCAAAAATGCACTCACTTGAGTGCTCCCTACATAGGATTTAAGGATTCTGTATTTTACCGATTTCTTAAAATTCCGATTCGGTAAATTACCGAATCCTGAAATCCAGCCACCTACATCTCATTTGCCTAAATACCGGTCGGTAACGGGATATTTACCGATTTTCGGCTGTTACCGACCGGTATTTAGGTACCTACATATGGCCCAATGTGAGGTATTTCGTGTGGGAATGTACGTTTTCCCCAACGCTTCCCAGGCTATAATGGTACAGGCGACCACCACTGCAATTCAAAGTGAGGCACTTTGAAGTATTGGCAACGGTCTTCACCGTGGTTCTCCTATGAAGGCTCTTCATCGCTGGGACTAACATTCATTCTATTTGTTCACCTTACATTCAGAGTTTCGCTCAGTTGCTTTTCCTTTTTGTTGTGACTGGACGATGATGAACTTGTTTTTCGTGTGAGCTCTTTTTTAAAAACTGCGGTTCGTGCCCGGTCTACTATGTCTTAAAGTTTAGATGGACTATTTCTCATGTGCAAATAGTATTTTATTTTATTGTACGATTTTATAATTGTCTTTTTGTACTTTTATGGATTCTCAACGATCCGAATAAAGTTTCATTGATTGATTGATTGACTGCTTCATCGTGAGAGCGGATCCTAGCTGAGGAACGCAGCAAGTCCTGAAAAGTAGTCAATACATATGTACATACCATGAACGTTTTTACTTCTGCAACTTATTTTTCTGTTGTTCAAGTTAAAGTACTGAAGTCTCCAGGGTATCGGAAGGTTGGGGCTGCATTCTACTTCTAGGGTGTTGGTGTTTATTACAGAAGAACTGAACATCCTATAGAACCTTAGTGTACACTTTCAAAAGAACTCTTCGGTTAAGTGTATTTGGTCACATTTAGTGCCACAATGTGTGCATCTCATACTTTTACATTAACACCTCCACAACCATTTTCAACTGGTGAAGGAATTCCTAATATTAAGTGGATTGAATGGAAACAGTATTTTTTAAAATTCTAGTGATACAATTAAAGATGAAGAGTGGTCACAGATGAAAACAAAAAGAAAACCCTTTTACTTTCATTGGGTCCACAAGGGATCATTGTGTATAATACTGTGGAAAAGAAACCACGGCTTAGTAGCGAAACGGATGGACTTCAAAATGCTTTGGAGGAGTTAGATAGATATTCTACATCAGTGTGTTTAGCTATTGACAGACTCAGTTTCTTCAACAGGAAGTAAGGAAAAGTCCAACCAATTGAAGAATATGTGTCTGCTTTGAAGAGATTGGCTATAACTTGTCTGTTTGGATCCTACATGATGAGTTGATGAGAGATCATATCCTCATGCATGTTAATAATGGTCATATCCAAGAACCTTTATGGATTCCTGGTGAGGCTTCACTTGCTGATTTCAGTTGTAAAAAAAAGCTGAGATTTTTAAGAAATGTGCTAAAGCAAAGGATGTGAATTCTCAAACAGAAGGGAAGGAAATTATATGTAAGGTTAAAGCAAAAAGAAAAAAAAAACTCACTTTAAAGATGACAGTAGGAAAGTTACAAATAAGCAACCATCTAAACCATTTGAAAAGAAATGTTATAGGTGTGCCAACAAAGATCACCAGCTTGCTGTGAGAAATGTCCTGCGCGTAACCAGAAGTGTGGGGAATGTAGTGCATTAGGTCATTTTTCCAAGGTTTGTAAGAGCAGCAGATTCAGTAGGAAAGTAAATGTAATCAGAGGTGAGTCAGAATCTAATTCAGACGTAGAGTCAGACATTTCTGCATCTGAAGTGTCTTTTCAACAGAGTGAGTGTGGCACTGTGAGCCTTCTATCCATAACCTCTCGCACCAAACCTGTGTGTAATGTAAAGTTGGGTGATGTAGAAATTCTCAGTATCACAGATTCTGGGTCTCCTTACACCATCGTGGACAAAACTGTTTGGGAAAAGTAATTTTCAGAAGTTTGAGGCAAACATTTGTCTGCATCGGATGTGAAGCCTGAACGTTTTACCACAGAACCTATCCCCATGGTAGGGTTTCGTAAGTTAAAGTTCCAATTCAAAGGGAGGGAGACTACCAGTAAGTTGTATGTTGCAGAGTATGGTCCGTCTCTATTGGGTTGGGTGGACCAGAGAGCTTTAGGCATAATTCTGGACCCCAATAGTTGTGAACAAGAGTTGAATACTGGAAATAATGGTACCAGTAGTAATGAATTCAAGAAATATATCCTAAGGAATTCTCAGGGAAAATCAGTATGTTGGATGATTATTCACATAGAATTGTTTTAAAACAGAATGTTGTTCCAAAAGTCCACAAGGTCAGAAACATTCCTTGGGCTGTAAGGAAAGAGGCTGACAGTGAGATCAAGAGATTATTGAAGAAAGGAATTATTGAAATGGTTGATGGTGCTGAATGGATTGCTCCAATAGTAGTAGACGGACGTGCTAATGGCAAACTTAGTTTACGTGTTGATTTGAGACATTTAAATGATAATATTGTCATGGAAAGACTTCCTCTACCTAAAATTAGTGAAATAATAGCGCAAATTAAGGGGATGAATTTTTTCACATCCATAGATTTGTCCTCAGCGCACCACCAAATTAGATTGCATGAGGAAAGCAAAGATTTGAATGCATTCATGACATCTTCTGGATGTGATAGATACATGCGAATGCCGTTTGGTCAAGCATCAGCAGCAGCTGTTTTCCAGAAGCCAATGTGTCAATTATTGAAAGACCAAAGTAGTACCATTTTTTTCAGGACGACATTTTGATCACAGGGGAAGGTCAGGAGGTACATGACACTAGAGTAGAGAAAGTGATTAACAATCTTCAAGCTAGTGGATAACTGCTTAGTTTTCTAAATGTAAGTTTAAAGTCAAACGTTTGAGTTACTTGGGACATGCGGTCTCAAGTGAGGGTATCAAACCTAAAGATGAATTGTTGCGTGCAATGAGAGTAGCTCCCACTTCAACCTGTAAGGATGAGTTAAGGACATTACTTGGTTTGACGGAATTTTATGCCAAATTTGTGCACAATTGTTCTGAAAGAACTTATAATTTGTGGCAATTATTGAAGAATGGAGTAAACTTTGATTGGACTAGTGTTTTACAGGAGGATTTTGAATGTATCAAGATGTGCATTTGCAAGGCTGGAAATGTGCATGGGTTTGATCCAAATTTGAAGTGCGTACTTACCACTGGTGCAGGTATGAAAGGCATTGGTGTGGTCTTTAGTCGGAGAGATGACGGGGGAAAGAGTTTACAGTAGCATTCACGTCTAGAGCTCTATCGCCACCAGAGTAACACTATTAGGTTCTCGAAAAAGAGACATTAGCCATTGCATGGGCTATTGAACATTTTAGAAATTTCCTTTGGGGCTTTGAAGTGGAAATTAGAACTGATCACAAACCTTTGTTAAAGGTTTTGACTCCTGCAGGTCTGTTGAACGCTACTCCACGTATTGCAAGGATGTCAGTGAGATTGTTATATTTTTGGTATAAACTCACTTATTTGCCTGGTGTGAAGAATAGAGTGGCGGATTGCCTTAGCAGAATTCCTTTGCCTTTGGAAGACGTTTCTGGTGAGAGTACAGAAGACATAAATGTTGCATGGACTAATACTGAAAAAATAAATGCCATTACCAGAACGGGTTGGGGAGAAGCTTTCAAGGAAGACACTGTTTTAGTAGAAGTAAGGAATTTTGTGATGAGGGGTTGGCCAGTCAAAGGTTCGTTGAAAGAAGAGTGTACAGTTTATTGGGAAGTGCGGAATGATCTTACTCTCATGGGTGAGAACGTGTTAAGAGGGAATAGGATAATTCCACCTAAGTCTTTACATACCTCGATTGTAAAATAGTGCCATCAAGGACATTTAGGCATTGTTAAAAGTAAAAAGAAAGTAAAATAATGTTATTGGTGGCAGGCATTGATGTGGAATTTGAGGGAATTGTTAGAGAATGTGACATATGTCATGGTGCAGATAAAGCACAAGTGTGCTGGTCCTTGCCCTGGTATGGCTTGGCAATCTATTGGGGTTGACATTATGGTCCCATAAGTGATGAGGATGGTAATTGTGGCCATGGATTACTTTTCCAAATGGCCTGAGGTTGAGTTTGTTCGTAGTTCCAATGAAGAAGCGGTGGTAATATTTTTGGATGGTGAGTTTCAGAGAGAAGGCCTTCCCAAGAGAGTAATATCTGACAATGGGGTGCAATTCAGGAGTGATTTTTTAGAGGTATTTTTGAAACGCAATGGGATTGAGCACATTTTACTTCTCTCTATCATCCCAGTGGCAATGGTGAAGTGGAAATGTTAAATATAGTTATAATAGATTCCTTACAGGTTGCCAGAAGTAAGAATTTTGGGCCAGATGTAGATAATCCATAAATACCGAATTCTTAATACCGAATTTTACCGATTCGGTATTAAGAAATCGGTATTTCTTATGTAGCTAATGAATTGGTAAAAAATACCGATTCCTTAATATTCCTTATTACCGAATCGGTAATACCGATTCGGTAATAAGGGATACCTACCCATTCATTCCTATGGGCTTGGAGGCCCATAGAAATTAATGTAAAGCCATTATGTATTAGCGATTCAGTATTACCGAATCAGTAATACCGGGAGGTATTTCAAGGGTGCCAGGGTGTCCAAAGGACATCCTGTTGCACCCCTGAAATGTGCCTGTGTGCACACGTGGTGCACATACATGCCCCAAGGGCATGGATGTGTGCCACATGGCACTTTAAAAAAAAAATCAAAAGTGAATTTTTAAAGGAATTTGTTAATTACCACCAACTTGAAGCTGGTGGTAATTAACAAATTATTAAAGCACATAAGCACTCTTTTATGTGCTTTCCACATTGCATTTACCGATTCGGTAAATACAGATTCGGTAAATACCGATTAGGTAAATACCGAATCATCACCTACATTAGGAATGGCTAAATACCGGTCGGTAACCCTGAAATTTACCGAATTTAGCCACCTACATCGGGCCCTTAGATTGGAAAGTGAGCGTCAGGATGATGGTTTGATTGTATCAACCATGCCTACTGTTACTGGTTGTAGTCCTCTCACCATCATCATGCTTAGTAGGGTTCCTTTCATGAAGGACAATCAAGGTTGGTTAGTGGAATCAAGATTATTACATTGGTCTCGGAAGAAGTGAAGAAGAACATTGTGGAAACTCAATACAAATACAAATTGTATCAGGACTCTAGGAAGATTTCTAAGGAAAGTGAGCTTAATGAAGGAGACTTGGGGCCATATGTAGGTAGGGACACATTTACCACTTCATAAATACCGAATTTTACCGATTCGGTATTTATGAAGTGGTAAATGATATGTAGGTAATTGGTCGGTAAATATTACCGATTCGGAATAATTCGGTAATTACCGAATCGGTATTTACCGATTCGGTAATGAGGCATACCTTCCCATTGATGGGAAGGTATGCCTCATTACCGAATCGGTAAATACCGATTCGGTAATGGTGGGAACACATGCAAGGGTGGCAGGGTGTCACATTGACACCCTGTTGCACCCCTGAAACGGCCATGTGTGCACATGTGGCACACATACATGCCCTAAGGGCATGTATGTCTGCCACATTGCACACGTGTAGGCGCTTTGTAATGCATTTCCACATCCATTCTTCATTTACCACCAACTATTAGTTGGTGGTAAATACCGACTCTAAACATCACCCACACACTCCCCCTACATCTCATTTCTGTATTCGGAATTTACCGATTCGGTAAAATTACCGATTCGGTAATTTTACCGATTCGGTAAATTCCGAATACAGAAATTGTCCCCCTACATACCAAAAGCCTAAATACCGGTCGGTAACGGTATAATTACCGAAAATCGGCCGTTACCGACCGGTATTTGGCTACCTACATGAGGCCCTTGGTGAGGGTCAAATTTCCTTTTAGGGTTTGCAAAGGACAAAGCAAATTCTCTAAGCCTGTTAGGGTGGAAGAGATCTTCACTAATTCTGCAAGACCAAGTGACGGCAATGCGTGGCATGTGAGTAGGCTTGCTAAATGCCTAAAGAACTGTACAGAGCGTGGTGAAGGAAAAAAGTTGTGGTTTGGGTTTGATGAGTCTGTGTTCGACAAGGAGGGCGCTTTGTGAAAAGATCCTTTGGTGGTGGGATGGTTGGCGCTAGTGGTAGTAGGTTGAATGGTACTGCAAGTGAGGGTATTGAAGACATTTAACAACAAAGTTGTAATTTGAATGTTAAAACTTAAGACGTACAGCTTAATAGCAGGTCAGGTAGAGAAATAAAGTGCCCTGTGTTTTTGCAAGATTATGAACCATAATTCTTCCCTTGTTTATTTATATTTTTCTTAATTGTTCTCCTATGTTTTTCTTTAGCTTTTGTTCCTGTATTTTTCTAGGGTTCTCTCCTATCTTAGCTGGGTCTCGAGGAAACGCACGCGGGTCTATTATTAGAATGGATTCTGTTCTTTAGAGCGGGTTGTGTGTTCCCTAGTGGTCATTGGATTGCTGCTCTGCCCGACTGGACGTGTTGGCCCCTGTCTCCTTCTAACTAAATAAAGAAGTTAACCTTCCAGTCTCTGAGTGGATTTCACATGAGATGCAACTGAAATGTTGCCACTGTATTTCAACATAATGTTCCAAAGTTGACGTGGACAGGCCTGTGTTTTCAAATGTACATGCATTCTAAATCGTCATGCGTTCTCGTTTCTCTGTTTGTGCACCGAACCTTGCAAATGTGACCTTCAGAACTTTATGAAATTGTCTGTAATTCATTTAGTTTCTTGGTCCTTCTTGCACAGTATTGATTAAAATGTTGTTCCTGATGGAAGAAGAAAGCTCAACTGTATTCACTTGAAGGTCATTCTCAAAGACCGAATGGAGGTTGTTTATATAATTCCAAATGTTCTTTGTTTTCTATTATCAGACATAATGCAGGTTTATTCATCAGTACTAGAGAAAAGGTCATGTTCATGTGATGGGTTTTCTCTTTTCCCATTGGATAGTGAAATGTAGCTTTTACATGGTGCCCTGCTGATCATACGATTTCTCTGTCTAAAACATATAAAAACTCTGCATTTTAGGTTGCGAGCCCGGTTCCTTTCTGGGTCTCTTAGAGAGCAGACTCCATCTTAGTCTGTATTTTGAACCAATACTTTAAAATGTTTCATGATTCTCTCTCCTGCTTTAAATTAAGCAATCCTTGAGACAAATGCTCATTCATTCTTTAATTGCCTTGTGCTTGACCATAATTGGTTCTGGCTATTTACTAGATTAGGGCGCAGCCATTATTGCCTATAATGATCTATTGACTTATTATTATTTGATTGATACTGAATTGACTAATCATTAATAGTTGTTTTCTGTAACAAGTCCTCAAATTTAAATAAGCATTCATGGTTTTTACCCTGAATCTGGCCTTGTGTGGATTGCCCTATGTGGGTGTTCTGGATTTCTTTGTGTCTCCATTATTGTGCTTATAGTTCAGGTTCTTTTTGGCCTAAACATGGACTCAGCTGGAATATTCACCTAGAAAAACACTGTAGCATCATATGTGAAAGGTAATCTCTTGGTACACGTGGGTGGCATTTTTCACTGCTGTAGTCTTCTTAAATTGTGAATATTGCGCACACGCCATTAGCAAAGTGGTTCGCCACTGGGATATATCAGCTGCCTGAGCTCTGTGTTTACGAGGTCTCTTTTTTAGGTCTCGCCTGACCCAGCGCATGCGCTGATCTGGCGAGACTTTTTGTGAGGGCTCAAAAAATGCTAGCATGGCCAGCCTAGTGCTACAGTGCAGGTGCGCGGGCGCGCGCTTAGGAGCAGAGGCTGGCAAACCTCGTCATGCTTATTAAGCGCCCGTGATCACTTTCACTTTCACCCGCGATCACTTTCGCGGCGCCCCTTTGATGTTCTCGTTCAAAGAACATCAAACATCAAAGTACATGTTGTTGTGTTAATGCTTTGCTGCGCCCATTTGACTTACAACGTGCTTTCTCTTTCCACAAACTCGATGTTTGTGTTCCTTTATTTTGACATGCTTTTAGTATTACTGTTTTGTGACTTAAAGAACATTAAGAAAATGTTACTGTGAAACTGGACAACGTTCACAGTGTTTATATCTGATCGCAGCGGCTGCTTCATGTCCGTTGCACCATTCAGGGAGTCCTTTCGTTGGTGCTTTCATGAGGACATGATGAGGAAACTGGAAACATTTGGCACATTCTCTTTAAAAGCACAGCATGATGGCGTCTGGTTAATCGATTAGAGTGACCTATGTAGCGCTTTAGATCTCAAAGCGCTATGGTGGGTGCAGCAGTTACAACTCATGAAATATGGGGTGCAACTCACAAGGAGGGGGCAGGTTTAAGTGCACATTGGCTGCAATCGAACTCTTAAGATGATGGGCTGTGTATCCATTATCAGCACTCAGTCTTCGCTAAGTGATCTTGTTTGTTTTGTTGTCGTGTTAATGCTTTGCTGCGCCCGTTTGATTTACAACGTGCTTTCTCTTTCCACAAACTCGATGTTTGTGTTCCTTTATTTTGAGATGGTTTTAGTATTACTGTCACACACACAACCACACACACAACCACACACAACCACAACTACACACACAACCACACACACAACCACACAACCACACACACACACACACAAACAACCACAACCACAACCACAAACACACAACCACACATACAACCACAAACACACACACAACCACACACACACACACACACAACCACACACAACCACACATACACACACACACAACCACACACACAACCACACACACACAACCACACACACAACCACACAACCACACACACAACCCCCCACACAACCCCACACCCAACCCCACACACAACCCCACACCCAACCACACAACCACACACACAACCACAACCACACGCAACCACACCCAACCACACACACAAACACACACAACCACACACACAACCACACACACAACCACGACCACACAAACAACCACACACACACAACCATATCCACAACCACACCCACAACCACACACCCACAACCACACCCAACCACACCCACAACCACACACACACAACCACATCCACACACACACAACCACACACACACAACCACACACACAACCACACACACAACCACAACCACACACACAACACACACAACCACACACACAACCACACACAACCATGCACACAAGCACACACACACACACACCACACAAGCACACACACACACAACCACACACACAACCACACACAACCACACACACACAACCACACACAACCACACACAACCACAAGCACACCCACAACCACAACCATACACACAACCACACACACAACCACACACACAACCACACACACACACAACCACACACAACCACACACACAACCACACACACAACCACACACACACAACCACACACACAACCACACACACACAACCACAACCACACACAACCACACAACCACACCCACAACCACACACACACAACCACAACCACACACACAAGCACACACACACACACAACCACACACGCACACACATAACCACACAAACAACCACACACACAACCACACACACAACCACAACCACACACAACCACACACACACAACCACACACAACCACACATCCACACACACACCCACAACTGCACCCACAACCGCACCCACAACCGCACCCACAACCGCACCCACACCCACAACCACACACACAACCACACACACACAACCACACACACACAACCACACACACACACAACCACACACACAACCACACACACACAACCACACACACACACAACCACACACACAACCACACAACCACACACACACAACCACACACACACACAACCACACACACACACAACCACACACACACAACCACTCACAACCACACACACAACCACACCAAGCATTGGCATAGCCAATAGGTCTTGCCTTTGGGACCTTATAAGTGTTTAGCCATGCAACAGTTGATGTTGTTGCACCAATGATATTGTGCTGCATAACTAAATACTTAGAAGGTCCCAAAAGCGAGACCTATTGGCTATGCCAATGCTTGTTTCGTAATGAGTGCTTGCGCACATTGGCGTGGGGGAACCATGCATTGGATATTAGGGGAACCTCTTAATTAGCCACTATAAATGCAATACTAGCAGGAGCGTGTTCTTTAACTCTGCAGTGTTACAGAAAAGTACAAAACTGAACAAACACTGTGGGTGAGACTGAGCAGGTCAAACAATCGTGTTCAACCAAACAGCAGTTGCAAGTGAGCCTCAGCCCCCCTCCCCCACTCACAGTCGATCAGTCACGCTCATAATAACATTCACACACATTTTGTTTCAGCTAATAAGACACACATTGTCACTCAGTTAACAACTATGCTAAAAAATGTATTTAAAACACATGGCGTGCCCCCTTTGCACATCAGCTGCACAGAGGGGCCGCGCCAGCCTCCTGTTGAGCAGACGAGGTGAGAGCCCCTTCCGGCCCTGAACATCTATGCAGGGCCCAGTACTTAATTTGTGAGAAAAAAAACAGTGGCAGAGCCCTAGTGAGCGCAGCCAGTTACAGCAACAACACAACTGATAACCATCACACACCTACAAGTGTGACAATTCGGACAATTCCAGGCTCAAAAAAGCTGAAAGAATGACTTTGGCAGCAGGTATTAACCACTCAAACGTTTATATTTCATTAATTAACAATTGTTGTTGTGATTGTCTCTAAACGGAATAAACAGCACAGCCATGTGGCAGACTGTCATAGTGCCGGTGCTGACAATTAAGTGCCGGTGCCGAGCACTGGAAACCACCGGCTCAAATTACGCACTGACGTGAATAATACTCCTGTGGTAGGAAACGTGTGAAAACAGTGAAATGAAGAAAGAGAGAAACACTGGACTGGATCACACTCTCTGAATGGATCGTCAGCACAGGGGTACCTCGATGCTGGAAAATGGTACATCACTGAACCGGAAGAAGGGTTAACTGGAGACCACAGAAGAACATGATGTAAGAAATACCCAGACAAATAAATGCGCGTGTTCAGGGAGCAAGACGAGTGCTCGCTCCTGGGTCGAGCGTGCACTAGGGGAAGCAGTGGGATTAGTGATCTTCCAGCTACCCACCCCCCCTGATCAGCAGTTTGAAAAATCCTGTTGGGCCTGGAATGGGGTCCACCCCTTCTGTGACAGGACACTGGGGAGGTACCTTTAAGCCTGCAGTCTCTGCCCGTGGCCACAAAATAGCATAGAAATGCTACGCTGAAAAAAGAGTTAATGTCGGTGCTGCTGTAAGTCACAAATTTGCTACATTTTGTTTATTGGTACATTGAAACAAGCATTTGCAATTCAATGGGTCTCGCATTTGCGAGAGTTTAAGATATTAGCATTGTAAATTACAATCCCTTTTATTTGTTTTAAAAACCAAAACATAAATAAAAGGCATTGTCAATTACAATGCCAATAGCTCAAACTCGCGTAAATGCGAGACCGGTTGCATTGCAGATGCTTGTTCTGGTTCGTGGTGAGTTTGAACTTCTTCTCTGTACTCTTGTAGGCAGACAAGGACCTCTGATTAATTGTTTGAATGTGTTTAAAGCCTCGTTTTGATATTGTGTTGTAAGGTTGCTTGTAATGCGGAATTATTGATATATATTCCGCTGCTTTGCTGGCGGAATAATCTACAGTTAATTAGTTGTAAAGTGACCTCGAGCGGTGCATCTATGTTTAAAAATCCCTGCAGATTAAATTTTAATCTGCAATGGCTTTTAGACATAGCGGGGTTGCTACATCTTTTGGCCCTGTCCTGAAACCACTGCAGTGCCTACCCCTCAGCACCCTTATATGCTCTGCAGTAATCACTGCAGAGGGCTATACAGTGGTTTCAAAAGTTTCGAAACCACTGCATGACACTTGCTGGCAGCCGCCTTACATATTCGGCCGTCATCACTGCAGAGAATGCGAGGGCGCCGAGTGGTATTAGGCCGCGCTATTTTCTAGTTGCAAAATGCATCCTCGCATCACTTTTTGGATGCAAGGGTGCATCTTGCGACTAGAAAATAGTGCCAACTGCCCACTCTGCCCCGTCGCAGAATTCCATGGAATCTTGCTGAATTTTAATGTAATTCCTCAGAATTAAACTCTGCCAATTACGCCCAGTTCGCGTGCAAAATCTCTTGATGGGATTTTGAGGTATGCCAAGTATTGTATTACAACAAACAAATGATGGACGGAATGCTGACAATGCAGACATTCTCCCCCAGTCAAGAGATCTGGGTTAAATCCAACTGGGGTGGCGTAGTGGGCAAAAGAACGATGGATTTAACCCAGATCTCTTGACTGGGGGAGAATGTATGCATTGTCAGCATTCCGTCCATCAATTGTTTGTTGTAACGCTTTTCGCCCTAAGTGGGATGGGTATTCCCAGACGTGGGACCCGTGCTCACTACGCCACTGGAGTCAAGCTATCCTGGCTGATGACGGCTGATAGCCAGAAACCGGTCCTAGGATGCTTGATTCCGGTCCAGGGAAGACCTGGCTTGGCAGTTCGGGCTGGACTGTTCCCATGAGGCACAGGGTCAAGACTGATTTGCATATGGCCATGTCTAAACTGGGATGGTGTAGTGGGCAAAAGAACGATTGATTTAACCCAGATCTCTTGACAGGGGGAGAATGTCTGCATTGTCAGCATTCTGTCCATCATTTGTTTGTTGTAACGCTTTTCGCCCTAAGTGGGATGGGTATTCCCAGACGTGGGACCCGTGCTCACTACGCCACTGGAGTCAAGCTATCCTGGCTGATGACGGCTGATAGCCAGAAACCGGTCCTAGGATGCTTGATTCCGGTCCAGGGAAGACATGGCTTGGCAGTTCGGGCTGGACTGTTCCCATGAGGCACAGGGTCAAGACTGATTTGCATATGGCCATGTCTAAACTGGGGTGGCGTAGTGGGCAAAAGAACGATGGATTTAACCCAGATCTCTTGACTGGGGGAGAATGTCTGCATTGTCAGCATTCCGTCCATCATTTGTTTGTTGTAACGCCAAGTATTGTAGCCATTGCTCTGATGCAGACAAGATATTTCTAGAAGGAGGGCTTGAAATGCTCCTAATTGTTAAATCCTGGTTTTGATTCTAGTTTTGTTTCAGGCGCGAACAGAGCTCTGCTGAGAGTTGGCTGCAGAGTAAAGATTTGTAATTCTTCCAAGCTGGAAATGCTGTTCCTCAAGGTAGAGGCAGAGGGTTTGTCAGTAATTCTAACATGAGAAATGACAACATTAACATGCAAATGAGAAGTACACCTTGCCCCTTCTGGGGGAAACGTCGGCATTGGAAGCAAACATGTAGATTCCATCGAAAAAGAGTACAAAAGGAGACCCAAATGAGACAAAATATGAAGGAAACGCCACAGAATGGGATGCCTCAGTCAGTAGCCCCAGCTCAACGGGCCTCTACGCAGACTATGCAGAATCATGGGCAGTTGAATGGATTTTGCCTTCATCCCTAAATGAAGCAGCGCAATATGGAGAATAAAAGGCAGAATTTCCAAAAGAAAGGTGAGTTTCAGCAAAGTCTTACAATGATTGGCTGTTGGCTCCTAGTAATCAATACTCACAAACTATCAAAGTGCAACAACCAAGGAATATTCCTTTTATAACAGGTTTTATTCCATCATATTTAGCGCAACAGTGTATTTCTTACTGCATTTAACAAAATTAGAAAAAAGAAAGAGGGAGAGAGAGGTTGCTCCAAAGGAACGTGCAAGAAGAGGAGGTGCTCTGGTGTGGGGAGGGTGAATAGAATTCAGACAATGTGGTTCAAAAAAGTTAAGCTTGTTCATTCCTTAGACTGATCATAAAATCTCAGTCTTTTCAGTACCTGGCCACATTTTTATCATACAAAACCAATTTACATTTGTTTCGAAAAAACAATTCAATTCTTGTGTGGCACTTTATAATCGGGGACTCGTGGTCCAGGTAGGGTAAATATGGGCATCGACGTTTCGACCCGTCTCAGAGCAGGATAACTGTACCCACAGCTCCAGCATTAATTGCTTTTGAACCAAGCCAGCACTTCACCCCTTCAACAGTGGATAGGGGTACTCATTGCGCCCACTAAATTGGAGGATACCACATACCCAGCAAAAGATTAGCGGGTGTGTGACTAAGACACCACACCTGAACCCAGGCTGCCCCACACCATCCTGAGGAAGACCCGCAGGCCGAGGCTCAGAAATACCCCTTGAGCCCCAAGACGGGTCGAAACAAGCGTAACCTTTTTTGTACCACATTGTCTGAATTCTATTCACCCGCCCCTTCTTGCACGTTCCCTTGGAGCAACCTCTCTCTCCCCCTTTTTTTTTCAAATTTTGTCAAATGCAGTAAGAAATACACTGTTGCGCTAAATATGATGGAATAAAACCTGTTATAAAACGAATATTCCTTGGTTGTTGCACTTTGATAGTTTGTGAGTATTAATTACTATGAGCCAACAGGTTACGGGCTACGGAAATAATTTGCTGAATAACTGGTGTAGGTTGTGATTTGTTTCTTCTTATTGAATAAAGTCCAGGACCATTGTTTTTTGTTCCACATAATACCCAGGTCCATGACTATTGGGTCACCCCATTTTCATAATGGTTACAATGATTAGCAGCAGTTTTCCTTCGATCGCTGCTACGCTCGGTGTTCCTGCTGGACCGTGTCAAACACATTGACGGTGCCTGAGCGAGGACCAGGATTTCATGCTTGGGGATGTCCTGGACGTAGGACAGATTGGCCCATATGTGCATGGTGAGGTGAACGGCCACCAATGTCATTTTTAATTGAAACAGCTGTTACCCGCTCCACGGTTAGACCGATTGTTAGACTTAACATCTGTGGCGTGGTTTTCCCTGACTTTTTGCCTCTACCTCCTGTATTTTTGATGCTGTGCAGGATTTCGTTTTTCCTGGCTTAAATGCTTTGGGTACTTTGCCACTGCTGATCAGTGTCAAATTGCCAGTGCTCTCTGTGTAAATTATTATTAAAATTGGTTCCCCCTGATTGGCATTTTGATTTACATGTATGTCCCTAGTACAGTGCTTTGTGTTTGCCCGGGCCTGTAAATCAAATGCTACTACTGGGCCTGCAGCACTGATTGTGCCACCCACATGAGTGGCCCTGAAAATGTATCTCCGACCTACCACTGCAGTGTCTGTGCACAGTTGTGGCAGCCATGTCAACCTGGCAAGTGCACCCACTTGGCAGGCACTAACATTCCCTTTTCTTACATGTAAGGCACCTATATTGTAGGCCCAAGGTACCCCCATGGGCAGGGGGCTGTGTATGTGAAAGTTAGGACATCTACTGGTGTGTGTGACATGTCCTAATAGTGAAATACTGCCAATTTCGTTTTTCACTATTGAAAGGCTATCTGTCGCATAGGATAGAATGGTAGATACTTTAAAACATCTTACAAATATAATTTCCCATTGGGACAAGATGGATAAATAAAGTTTAGGCTCTCAGAACTCAGAATTTAAAAACACATCTTTTAGTAAAGATGGTTTTCAAATTGTGTGTTTGAAAATACCACTTTTAGAAAGTGAGCATTTTCTTGTTCAATCACTTTGTGTGTCTCTGCCTGTTTGTGGATTGACTGTCTGGTATTGGAATAACAGGGGCTGGGAATATGCATTCACTGTAGACAGACACTGGGGGGGGGGGTGCCTGGCCCTTCCTGGATGACTCAGGGCTGGGCTGAATAGACATTTCCTGCATTTAGAACAGTGGGAGGAGATTTCCTCGCACCTGAATCGAGCCTGTCTCCCTTGCAGAATGCTGTCTCTCCCCCCTGTAGTCATACTGCACCAGTGAGGACAGAACTGGTTTGGGCTGGGCTCAGAGACCCTTGCACAAAGAAGAACAATGACAAAATGGGGTATAAGTAGTGGACCTCATACTTCAGAACTTTAGATCACTTGTGGACTCAAGAGGAAGCTTGTAAATGAGAAGAGCTGGAGAACTGTGAGGAGGAGTACTGCCCCTTTGCTGTGGGCTGTGTGGGGTTGGCCTGCAGTTGCTGCTTCTGCCAAGGAAAGGACAAAGACTGGAACTTTGCTGTGAACCTGCTTGAAGAAGAATCTCCAAGGGCCTGTGTGTGCTGGCCTCCTGTTCTGATGTCCCAGTGACACAAATACTTCACCCCCAGCTCCTCTGAATGCTATTGCTGAGAGTTCTGACCTGCCAGGGGGTGCCTGTTGCAGTTTTGGGCCTCTGAAGGGTGTTTCTGCTGTTGGGAGCTGGAAGAAACTTGAAAGAAGCAAGAAAACTTGTTTCCGATGCTGTCAGAGTTGTCGCTGTGATGCTGCGACCTGCACCGAGGCCTGGGGTACCGCTCATGAAATGCACAACGTACTGCTCGGCCTGCACCGCATGCCGACGCCCTTTAACACCTGCTGACGCCTGCAGTTCTCTGCATTTCTTGATGCCAGTGCTCGTACCGACTCCGTCATCGCCAGCACCTGCATCCTGTTATTGCAGCGCAGATAACCGCCGAGGGTGACTTCACAAACACAGGGCTGCGGTGTGGAGTAAAGGCGGTGCTCGTTGCGGTGTTGACAGATCAAGGAGCAGGTGACCATGCCGGTTGCGGGGACCTGGCATCGATCGGTCCGGACTGCACTGTGGGACAGGGCGGAGTGTCGCAAGACTTACGAGCAGTGCCCTCAAGCCACGGTGCGGTCACGGTTGTCAAAGTCAGCAACGACGTCGGTGAGGCCAGGGTGGCAAAGTAAAGCAAGGTGGTGCGGAGTGCAGTGCCCACAGGTTACGGTGCAAGCAGCAGCTCGGCGGCGGCAGTCGCCATCAGTGAGACCAGAGATGTGGTGCGAGATGCGTTGGTACCCAGCAGAGGCACACAGGATGGCTAAGCAAGAAAATACCCACATTCTAAATGTGGTATTTTCAAACACAGAACATAAAAATCATCTTTACTAAGAGATGCATTTTTATATTCTGAGTTCAGGTATATAAACCCCATTTCTCTATCTTGTCCCAATGGGAAGATATGCTTATAAGATGTTATAAGTAAACTCCCATTCTATCGTATTGGACAGATAGCCTTTCCATAGTGAAAAATGAAACACACTGTAATTCACTACCAGGACATGTCCTACCTTTAATATACATGACACCCTACCCACAGAGGTACCTTGGGCCTACCTTAGAGGTGACTTACATGTAAGAAAAGTGAAAATTAGGGCCTGTTAAGTAGGTGCACTTGCCAGGTCGACAGTTACAAACTGCAGGCAGACACTGCAGTGGCAGGTCTGAAGACCAGTTTACAGGGCTGTTTGGGTGAGTGGCACAATCAGTACTGCAGGCCCAGCAGCAGCATTTGATTTCCAGGCCCTGGCACTCTCAATGCACTTTACTAGGGACTTACTAGTAAGTCAAACATGCCAATCATGGAATTACCAATCCATAATGCAATTTACAATAGGAGCACTTGCACTTAAACACTGAACAGCAGTGAGAAAGTGTGCACAGACACTAAACAAGCAAAAACAGAGTCAAAACTAGGAGGTCAGAAAGGAAACGAACAGGGGAAACGTGCCAAAGGATGCCAGGTCTAACAGGGGCATTTATAGTTGTCGACAGATGTTGATGATGAGGAGTACCAGTTTCTAGAAATCTTTGTCAGAAGGGGGTCCTTACGCCTAAAAAGGTTTGACAAGGGGGTGTCGCCACCAAAAAGTTTGAAGACCTCTGGTTGAGACCCAGCCATATGCAAGGAAACAGTCCAGCTCAGACTCCCAGGCCAGGTCCTCCCCGGACCGGAGCACAAGGAAACCACAAAATTGAGGAAGGAGTGAGGACGGTGACTGCAAAATGCATCTCCACGATTCTGAGAATCAATCTACCAACAACTCAGTGAGCAGCAAGGATGTTTTGGGGGAAGGTTGGCTACTCTTGGTAGTGGATTACAAACCTTTCCTCGACTGTAGAGCCTGTACAGAGGCTACTCACGGTGATGTGAGTGATCCGGCGGCCGCCCTAGAGCTCAGACCAGCACTCCTTCCAGAATGTCTGTTTTTTTATGTTTGTTGTAGGGGTATAATTACTATTAAGACAAGATACCTTCCTTTAGAGACATCAGAAGGCTCAACGGCTGAGTCAGCCCCACACAGAATCATAACAATGAGCTCCAGGTTCCATGCAGACATTTGTGATCGGTGCATTAGCCTGCCAAGCTACCGTCTGCCTGCATTGTAATCTTACATTTTCCCTACACACAATGGCTTGGTTGAGGATTTGCTAACGTACATCTGTGTGGAAAGACTTAAATCCAAGGTTACTGGGCATAAGGAGCGGGTTTTAAACTTAATTTAAGGATTAGCCTTGCTGGAAGCCTCAGTCAAACCGCCCCATAATTGCTTGAAGGGGTTCTTTGCCTCTGAATACGGTTTTGTGCCTTCAGAATCCCGCGTCCTCTGCATCCTGGACCCGCACTGTGCTCACAGCTGTGATTCAAATATGATTTTCAGAATAAATTTAATCCGATTTGTGGCTGAAGGTCGAGTCTGCCCGTGGACAGCGGCTAACGAAGGGTTAATATGACCTGCCGGTCCTTCCATAAGCCTCACTGTTGTGGTGTTATTGTGTGGGTCACATTTGATATCTGTGTATCATCTCTAAACCTGTGGCCCTGAGGCCAGACCTCCGCAATCTCCTCTGCGTTGGTGTCTGTTCTCTCTGTCAGACATCTGCGAGTGACTCTGGGCAGGTGATGTCAGCTGCTCCTGGGAAAGGGGGACGGTCATTAAAAATGTGAATATGTTCACGACGAGATTGTTGGGAAAGGGAGAGAGTGAAAGTGTGTGTCACTGGGGGTGGGGATTTGAGGTAATGATAGAGGTCTCAGGAACTAGGCAAGACCAGGTGATGACTGACCTCATGGTACTAACACCACCAGCGCAAAGTCCACACCTCCCTAACCTCAGATTTGCAGGAAAACTAGAAAAAATGGTGGTAACTGCATTACCAATGCTTGTTGGACAGTGTTCTTCTCAAGTCCCTTCAGCTTCTTTGGTAAAAGAGGCAACATTGATGTATTGTCCCTTGATGCAGTAGTTTCGCAAAAGTTTAAATCCAATAAAAAGTACTTTTCCGGAAGGGGCTCCTTCTCCAGACTTCCCAGAATACAGAACAATTCTGGGAGAGGCTTTCAACCCTCAGGAAAGGTCACATGTGCCCTATTCCTGTTACAAAACTATTGCTGTGGGATGGTGTCTGTTTGTGGGAGAAAGGCAGGCAAGGTGATTGTTGAAGATTGTTTTAGCAATGTTATCTAAACCTCCTCTGAAGCTTTTTTCACTTGCAAACAGAAAGTGTAATTGTATTTGAAACAAATGTCCTGGCACAAAAAAGACGTCTTTCTGTGACAATTTTATCAGAAGAATGACTGGGCAAGAACATTCAGATTTCACAGTTTCATGAAGTGTAGGGATGCACGTATTTTGTTAGTGGAAATAATAGATTCGCAATTTGCACATTGAGGTCTTGCAAGTTAATTTCAATTTTTTTTTAATTTGTCTTGTCTCTTTTATCTTTTGAGAATCAGACGTTCGCCTTGGGAAGAGGTGTGGCGTCACGGCCAGGGCGACTGACTCCGGAATCTGGGGATCACGGTTCGATTCCCGGCGCCAGCGGCAGATTAGCCCAGCACCATTTGACTCTGGGCAATAGCTTGCTTAATCTTCCCGGTGGCCCCCAGCGCCTAGAGACCCTTACTGGTGATTGTTCGTGCTTTACGAATGTGGATTATTACATGAGAAGGTCTGCGTGGTGGAGTGTTGTCACGGAGGGCATTTGGCAGAGATGGACTTTTTTCCATTTTTGGCCATCCTTTAAAAAATTCCCTTGTCCATGTGAAGGGTCTGTGCACTCAGTTCCTCCTCACTCCTTCCTGCTGCCTGGACCAGTCAGGAGAAGTTGCATGAAGTGGGAGCCCCTTCCCCCGCCTCAAAGATCACGGGGGTCTTCAGCAAGAAGACACAGCAGACCACTGTTAAAAGTGGCGGGGGGGGGGAGTGCGGGGGGAGGGGAGTTACTGCCTATTGACCAGGCACCCAGAGAACCCGTGGTAGCAATGCTGAAGAAAATGCCGCTGGTGTGAAAGGTGTCTGGGGACAGATGGGGGGGCTGTGACTGGTGGTGTTCCAGCAAGGTGGAGATACAAGGAGAAGGAACAGTTCTCATCCAGCGGTTGGGAGCATAGGTGGCTTTGTGACAGAAGCATCTGTCCCCCCGGGCTTCCTACACTTTCATTGGGGTGGTTGGAAGTCGTGGAGTTTCACTTCGCATTATTGTGCGGGGTTACATAAAAACTGTGAGATTTCGGGGAGTTGAGTGAGGGGGCACAAATTGGCATGTTGCTCTGCTCACGCTGATTTTTAGCGCTGGGAGCTTGTTCTGCACTGTAAAATCTGCACTAACGGCACCTTGTGGCGTGCCAGAGGGCGCTCCTTCTTTCTGCTGCTTGAGTAGATTTTCTGCTCCAGCGGAAGGATTCTCAACACGAACAGTCGAAACATACTGTGACTGCCCGAATTGAATTTTTTTTGGCAAGTGTCATTCTAGCACCCAGAAATTGTGCTAGGGAATGGAAATTATTGCACGCACTTGCCAACTTAAAGTTTGCAAGCCGCATGAAAGAAACAACTGCCACGCGGCGGTTGGAGGAGTTTTGCTGGAACTCCGCATTACAATCGTAATGAAGAATGGGCAACACTACGTGAACTCCGCTGGCGAAGTAGAGTTTATGGCCCACGCTACTCTTTCAGCCGCGACCTCGGAAATGAAGGTCTAAGTGCCTCGCTTGGCAACATTTTATACTCCTAAAGAGGTAAGACTTTTCATCTTTTAAAAGCGAACATTAGAATAATGTTGACATCAGCAGAGTTTACATCACACATACTTTGGCTCGTTGATAACAACACTGCAATGAAAACATCGGCCTGGGTGGGGCCGCCATAATATGGATATCCTCCTTTTTGGGTAACGGATCTCAGGACATCTGGCTCCCACCGTTTTCATCTCCGGTTCCGGCCATCAATGCAGGTGTCCCTCAGGACTCCATTCTCAGCCCTACCCTCTTTAATATTTATCTAGCTCCCCTTGCATCCATGGTAGAGTAAGAGGGTGCCAAAATCGTTTCCTATGCTGACGACACTCAGCTTATCTTCTCATGTTATAAAGGCTTCGACTTTGATGGGGCAAGGATCAGGTCCTGCCTCACAAAGGTTTTCAACTGGCTTAAGATCAATCAGCTAAGTGTAATCCGGACAAAGCGGAAGTTGCTTTCTTTGGAAAACCAGAAACACCTGATTGGAGCTCCTGGTGGCCCAAGGATCTGCAGCCCCGTCCGTTGAAAAGGAGAAAGCCAAAACGTAGGAATTGTGATAGACAAAACACTTCCCATGCACTCTCAGATCCAAAATCTCACTGGCGCATGCTTCGGCATACTCCGAATGTTAAAAAAATTCCTGCCGCTCCAACCGCTGGAGAGCAGAAGGATCGTGGTGCAGGCTCTGGTGACATCAAAGCTTGACTACATCAACTGCCTGTACCTCGGTCTTTCCAAATCTCTGATCCAGGGTTTATAAGTGGTTCAAAACGTGGCGGCCAGAGCCATCCTAAGACCTAAACCAGATCCAACATGACTCCGATTCTCAAATCTTTACATTGGCTCCGCATAAAAGAACGGATAGACTTCAAAGCTTTAACCATCTTCTTTAAAGCGTTCCACAATGTAGGAGCCGGGTACCTAATCAAACGTGTTAATCACTACTTCCGGAGTCCTTGAGGCTAAACACAGACTTACTTTCCTTCAGGAAGAATCTAAAAACTTGGCTTTTTAATCACTAACTGGGTCGTTTCCACTCATCCTCCCCCGCTGTTTATGCGCCAGGACACTCTAGCTTGAGTAGCTCTGCGCTCTATCAAATACCCTATTTCATTTCATTTCAATGACATTACATACTGTATGATCCGCTTCTCTGAAAAGGAGCATGTGACGTCTGATGACATCATTAGAAATATATTGTCATGACATAAATGACTTACCTTTGCGCACTATGGCCAGTTGTAATCTCGATGACATCTCTCAGCTGTGAGGAGACTGCTGTAGTGCAGGGTCAATCAATAATGCCAGCATCGTCAGGACTTTATCTGACGACAGCGGTCACCTTCTGAGACTTGCCGACACCTGCCCTCCTGCTGAAGAGGCTGGTATCGGCTCTTCACAAGTGCAACCCGTGGCTCCCCTAAAACTGGGACCACCACCAGAGGAGTCTGGAGCTGCAGTGTCGCCGAAGAAGCAAATCCTAAATCAATAGGGCTGCCAAGTCTGGGTCCCTGATTGAGAAAAGCCCTGATTCCTCGGGAATCCTGAGCAATACATTTAGAATGAAGGGACCTTGACAAACTCTGTCACACCTGAGGGGCCCAAGATCAAACATTTGTATCTAAGGGACTCTAACTGACACCATCACATCTGAAGGTGCCTGCCAAGGCTCTCACATCTGAGGAACAACGGATGACACCCTAAGTTCTGAGGAACTCTAACTCATAATATAACTTCTGAGAGCCCGATACTAAGACTACATCCTGAGGTCTGAAGGACTGTAACTCAAAGTACCACAACTGAGGGCCCCATGAAGGTTTTCACATCTGGGGCGCAACACATGACACCCTAATGTCTAAGGGACTGTAACACAAAGTATAACATTTGAGGTCCTCCAAGAACGTTCTCACATCTGAGGTGCATTGGATGACACCCTCACATCTGAGGGACTGTAACTCAGAGTACCACACCTGAGGGCACCATGAAGGTTCTTACATCTCAGGTGCAACACATGACAACCTAAGGTCTGAGGGACTGCAACTCAAAGTATCACACCTGAGGTTCCACTGTGAAGCTTCTCACATCTGAGGTGCGATAGAGGATGTTCTCATGTCTGAGGGACACACCTGAGGGCCCCATGAAGGTTCTCGCATCTGGGGTGCAACGCATGACACCTTAAGGTCTGAGGGACTGTAACTCAAAGTACCACACCTGAGGGCCCTCAGTTCTGAGTTAATATCTGCATGAATGCATTGAAGAAACATCATTGAATTCACCGTCCTGCGCAGACAATGAAACCAAGTCATAGGACAAGGGTTAATTTAAAGCTCATCTGTTTTTTCATTTTCAGATTTCGATGGCAATACCTAAACGACCATGTATATTTCGTGAGAAAAAACTCAATTGCTTGCTTTTCGTTTTTCCAGGAAAAAATAAAAAGACGTTTAATGGTGTAATACTAGAGAGTTACCAAAGATTTGATTAGAGATTCAGTGGAAAACAGCATAAAAGCAAAATCAGTCAATCAATCAATCAAAACGTTTGTAAAGTGCACTACTCACCCGGGAGGGTTTCAAGGCGCTGAGGGGGGGGATGCTGCTACTGCTCGAATAGCCAGGTCTTGAGCAGTCTCCTGAAGGTCAGCAGGTCCTGGGTCTGTCGCAGGTGGATGGGGAGGGTGTTCCAGGTTTTGGCGACGAGGTGGGAGAATGATCTGCCACCGGTGGTCGCTCTTCGGATGTGGAAGACGGTGGCAAGGGTGAGGTCGGCGGAGCGGAGCTGTGGGTTCGGGGTGTAGAAAGTGAGTCGTTTGTTGAGGTATGCCGGTCCGGTGTTGTGGAGTGCCTTGTGTGTGTGGGTGAGGAGCTTGGAGGTGATCATCTTGTTGACGGGAAGCCAGTGCAGGTCTCTCAGGTTGGGTGTGATGTGGCTGCGGCGGGGGATGTCGAGGATCAGGCATGCAGAGGCATTCTGTATGCGTTGTAGTCGTTTCAGGAGTTTGGCCGGGGCTCCTGCATAGAGGGCATTTCCATAGTCCAGCCAGCTGCTGACGAGGGCCTGGGTGACCGTTCTTCTTGTTTCGGAGGGGATTCACCTGTAAATCTTTCGGAGCATGCGGAGGGTGTTGAAGCAGGAGGAGGAGATGGCGTTGACTTGCTTGGTCATGGAGAGTGTTGAATCGAGGATGAATCCCAGGTTGCGTGCATGGTCGGTGGGTGTCGGTGCTGCTCCCAGTGCGGTCGGCCACCAGGAGTCGTCCCAAGCCGAGGGTGTGGAGCCGAGGACGAGGACTTCCATCTTGTCTGAGTTCAGCTTCAGGCGGCTGTTCTTCATCCACTCGGCGACGGCTTTCATTCCTTCGTGGAGATTGGTTTTGGCGGTGAGGGGGTCCTTGCGAATCATCTATTAAAGATATTTAGGATAGCCACAAGGGATGTGAGTTTGGGATGTGCAGGATTTATTTTAAAAAGTATTCAATAAGGGAGAAATCTTCCAGCTTAATTACTTGATATTAAAGCATTCAAGATGGGATAATTCTAGACCTCCAGGTTATCATCGGATGCAGTGTTGTCTTATGGATAATTGGGACCCCAAACAAGAAATATTTTGGGGCCTGTTGTTTGTAACGACTTTGAATTTTACTTCCCATTTTCTGCTAATTGAACTTCGCATGATGCCAAGCAAAGTTTCAGAAACAGGCTTCAGACAAAAACAATTGAAATATGTGTTTCAAATGCTCCAAAAATTCTTAAGACACCATTGGACAAATAGGAGACAGACTCAGAGGTAGAGGGAGGCGAGAGGTTGAGATATGGAAATAGACAGAGGTGAGCTAGATAGAGAGAAAGTTTACTTTCCCGGGGTGCTCCTTGGAATGTGTGAGCCCTGGGCAACTGCTCTCATTGCCCACAGCCTTAAAATATCTCTGAGCAGGTGCAACAAGGTTTGTAGAACACACAGCCAGTGGGTGTACTAATGGCCGTACTAACTCAATGGTGATAAAAATAGGGAGTAAAATGCGACGCTTTTGACACATTGTGTGTGCTTTGCCCTATTTTTAATATTTTGTGTGGATATTGGTGATCAGTATCATTCGATTTCGATAACTTGTGATTATTTCATTACAATTCCAAGGATTATGGTGCTAATGTGCTGGACGTCATCAGAAGGAGACGTATGAAATAAGGAAACTCGAGCTGCTAGAAACAAGTTAATAAGAATAAAGAGGGTCATTAGGATGGTGGACGGACTTTTGTCCATCCACCATCCAATCGCTTTTGGGACCATCCGCCTACAAGGCGGCGGTCCCACATGGCAAATTAGGATGCAACTGCCACGGATTGCGGTCACATTGCCAATGTTTTGTATTGAGGCAGGTGCTGCGCTCTGCAGCACCTGCCGCAAGACAAAACAGACACCCCACACATATCCCTGCACTACGTGGCAGCCACCATGCAGTGCCAACCACATGCTGTAGGAATATGTAGGGGGCACCATAGGTGCCTCCCAGGGTCTGTGTCCCTGGCCCAGGGGGTAAGGCGGGCCCCCAAATGCATTTCTGCCTGCCGTTTTGCTGCGGTATGACCACCGCAGAAGGACCGGCAGAAAGGTATATTGTAATCCCTGACTGGCACCGCCACCATTCTGGGACTACAGGGAGGTCTGACAGGCGGTCGGATAAAACCTGCCTGTCGGGACCGTGGCGGTCGGTGTTTCCGCCTACCACTCATCCAGAAGCCATTATAATATGGCAGACGGAGATCATTGTTACGATGGCCGAGAGACCGCCACTGACAGCCTGTCAGTGGCGGTCTTTCGGCCATCATAATCAGCCCCGAAGTTCAGAGTTGTTTTTTTACCCTTGCTCAAGCTGCAGGCATCTTGGTGAATTCAGCTCCTCATAAGGCGTTAAATGCAATGAACATTCAACAATTTTGCTCAAGAAAAGATAATATACTAATGCATTTAGAAATTTTAATACGAAGAAGTGACTAGTGAACAGTTCATAAAAATGAATCATGACGAAGCAATGGAATTCATCTCATGAACTTTGATGAGGGGGTGACCACTCTGTCGAGTCCTGTGCAGCGTGGACTGACAGAAATTTCCCAATAGATGGAATTACGTTCTTGGCCAAGAGCAGGCACAACCACAACTGTGCCCTCAGCTCCTGCTGGACCATCCTTCTACAATGGGCACAAAGACCATCCTCGGGCCCATCAGTTGCTCAACCAGGGTCCGCGAAAGACAAAGCAAGAGAAGATCCGGCAGCTAAACCAGGTGCACACCACTGTCATATTTCTCTGTGCAATGCACTTGTGCATGTTATTGTTATTGTTTAAGGGCAGGCCAGGATCTACACCGGAAGTAAAGACACACGCATCTAGAAAGGATTTTCCAACCACTTAAGAATATAGTGAAAAAGAGAGCACTTTTCACTGAAATATAGAACTGGGGATGAAGTTTTGTCTCTCTTAGCTCCACGTCCAATAAATGTAAACACTAAAAATAAGGATTAATGATAAAAGACATAGGGTCTGATTTAGATCTCGCTGGACAGGTTACTCCGTCACAACGGTGACGAATATCTCCTCCACCGAAATATAAATCCCACAAGAAACAAATATCTCACCCGTCAACGCTGTGATGGAGTAACCCATCTGCCAAGATTTAAAGCAGACCCTATATATCATGTGTTTCAAACATGAAAATATATATCTGTATCTTTAGCCTTACAAAGCCCCAGACCACATCTTTTCCTCTTTCTCATGTTCCTTCATGTCTGCCCTACATGGCATCTTGTTCTGTTTCCTCCATCCTATTGAGCCATCCCAAATGTCCTACAAGACCACACTGAATCAAGTTCATGAGGAAAGTAAGCACATTGTAGGGTAAGGGCGCTTCGCAGCAGAATTGAGACAGCAGCCACAACACAGAGGACCACAGTCCCAGGGAGACATAAATCCTGGTTGCAAAATGTGCACCTGGAAAATGCCGATTGGGGAGGGTTTGTAACTTTTAGACTTGGCATCTTTAGGTGTGTTTCCCCTGAGTGTTTTGCTTTCTGACCTCCCAGTTCTGACTCTGTTGGTGCTGGCTTAGTGTTTCTGCACACTTTTCTCACTGCTAATCAGCGGTAAAGTGCAAGTGCTCCTGTGGTAAAATGTGTTATGGATTGGTGTTTCCATGATTGGGCTGTTTGATTTATGTGTCAGTCCCTAGTAAAGTGCACTGAGTGTGCCAGAGCCAGTGAATCAAATGCTGTTGGTGGGCTGCAGCACGGGATTGTGCCACCCACACGAACGGTCCGTGAAAGGTAACTCAGACCTGCCATTGCGGACTCTGCGCGCAGTTTGTAACTGCCATGCCGACTTGGCCAGTGCACACACTTGCCAGTCCCTCACCTTCCCTTTTCTACATGTTAGCCACCCCTAAGGTAGGCCCAAGGTACCCCTGTGGGCCAGGTGCAGTGTATGAGAAAGGTAGGACATGCCCTAGTGTAGGCCTGGGCGGTGAATTCCGTTCCGCTCGCGGAATTTGCGAAATTTGGGTAATTTCGCGTTTCAAAGAGAACGTGAAATTGCCCAAAATTCCGTGATCTGCGGCTTCACGGAATTTTTTATTTGTTCGCACTTTCAAAGTGCGTGTTCGCGAGATATTTCCCCCCAGCACACAAACAGCGTTCGCGAACAGGAAAAAAGCATCACGAACGGGCAGGTCAAGCAATTCCGCGTGTTTGAGGAATTTCTGCGTGCTTGAGGAGATTTTTTACCGTTTCGCGGAGCTTTGCGTAGCGCGACTACACAAATTCCGCCCACCCCTACCCTAGTGTGTGTGGCATGTCCTGATAGTGAACTACAGCCCATTTCGTTTTTCGCTATTGCAAGGCTACCTGTTCCCCATAGGACAAAATAGGGAGTTTGTTTATAACATCTTATAAACATAGCTGGCCCAGGGAATTAGGTAGGAAAATAAAGTTTAGTATGCCTGAACTCAGTATCTAAAGATGCATCTTTTAGTGAAGGTGATTTTTACATTCTGTGTTTGACAATACCACTTTTAGAAAGTAGGTATTTTCTTGCTCAGTCATCCCGTGTGCCTCTGCTGGAATGTGGATTGCCTGTCTGGGTTTTGGATGACAGAAGGCTGGGGAGCAGGAGTGGCTCCAGATAGTCTAGGTGGGTCAGGAAAGGGCTGAATAGACCTGGCTGCAATTGGGGAAGGGGGAGGAGATTTCCATGCACCTCAAAGGGCCTGGTCTGCCTCTGACCATACCGTCTCCACCTCCTGCCAGGAAGTCACACCAGAGAAGGCAGAACTGGTTCTGTCTGGGCACAGACACTCTCTGCCTAAGAGATCAAAGGATTTGGGGATATAAATATTGGGGCCCAGACCACTGAACTTTAGAACACTTTTGGATCAAGAAGACTGCCAAAAAAAAGAGCTGGAGAAGCTGTGAGGAGGACCTACCACTTTGCTGTGTGCTTTGCTGTGTTTGCCTGCAGTGGCTGCTTCTGTCTTGGGCAGTGAAAGGACTGGACTGAACTTTCTGCAATCTACATTGTGAGTTTCTCCAAGGGCTTGAGGTACAGCTTGCCCCCTGTTCAAGAAGTCTCAGGAACAGCAAAGAGTTCAAGCTCTTCTGCCCTGAGCACTGGGGACTGTGTGTTTTGTGCTGCAACAGAAGAAAAGCTACCCGACGACGTCTACGACACCGCTGTCGACTCTGTGTCCTGAAGGCACCGCAGAGGGCTCCACCGCAACGCCGCTCCGTGACCCTGGTCTCACCGACGATACCTGCTGATGCCGCCACCCAGCCGCTGCTCACACGGTGACCTGTGGGCACCACACACTTCACGACGACACCTTGGTATCCCCGACGATGACCCTCCATGCCAAAATCACCGCCGCTGCTTGCACCGTGGTTCGAGAGCACCGCTCGTAAAGTTACACGATGCACCGCCCTCATCCCGCACCACAGCCTTGGCCTACCGACGCCGGAACCATCTACTCCAGTCCGTCAGCCGACGACAGAGCTTCAGCCACGACGAGGCCGTTGCTTGCATCGTGACCTGCCAGCACCATAACGAGCACCGCCTTCACCTCGCACCGCGACCCTGGTCTCACCAACAACGCCATTTGATGTCGCCACTGAGCCGCTGCTCGCACCGCGACCTGAAGGCTCCGCACACCACACCACTGCACTTCGCACCACAGCACCCGACGCCTGCCAAGGTAAGTGCTCCTGACTTCAACAGAGGGGAGTTCGACCTGCAACGCGTGTGACTTCAAGGGCCCTGGCGACTCCTGCACCGACCTCTGGAACTAACCCATGTGGACGCTGTGCTTTCGGAAGCTCAACGAGAGGTCGCCGTCTCCCTGCATTTCTAAAAGGTACTGTTTGTGGGTCTTCCCAACACCATAGCTGGCCCACGACGCCGCGGTCAGCCAGAATTGTTGGGATTTGTTTGCTTACAACACCGAGATAGGACAGAGCTTTCGACATCAAGGAGCTATTTTTCAAGCATATTTTGATAATTGAAGATTTTTAAGTACCGTATTGTGGATTTTTATCGTTTTTGGTCTTGTCTTAAATATATAAAAATATTGCATATTTTTTTTAACTGATGTGGTGTCCTTTTGTAGTGCTTACACTGTTTTACTGTTGGTTATGTGCAAATGCTTTACACACTGCCTTTAAGATAAGCCTGACTGCTCATGCCAAGCTACCAAGGGGGTGAGCAGGGGTTAATTTAGGAGTGTAACTCCCTTATCCTGACTAGAGTGGTGGTTTCTGCCCGACTTTGGCACGTGCCCTAGCCAACCAAAAATCCCATTTCTAACAGTTATTTAATGAGAATGAAATCAGTGCATCCGCTAAATCACGCAACCCAAACTAGGGAGAAACATCTACATACTGTATGCTAGTCACTGTTTGGAGGTGAGCAACCCATAATTAGGGCTGCATGCACAGTCGATTTTCACCAGATTTAACTTGGCAAAAAATCACTGACATAAAAACCCTTGAGTGCGCAATTTTCTCCTGAGATGGAATGCCATTTTGGTTAAAAAATACAGCGTGTGCAGCCTTTGGGATGAGAGCCGGAGACTTTATCATATATTAGCAGCGAGACCACTCTCAACTTCCATGACATATGACTGTTAAATACCTTCCTTACAGGAATTTGTTCTGTATATCACTGGATGTTCACCATCTGAAGAACACATGCCAGTAATAGATTTCATGCAAAACCAACATTTGATGGACAGAATGCAAACAATGTCATACATTCACCCCAGTACAGAGATCTGGGCCTAAATCCATCGTTTTTTTGCTCACCATGCCATTCCAGTTTGAACCCAGCCATATGCAAATCAGTCTTGACCCTGTGCCTCATGGGTACAGTCCAGCCCGAACTGCCAAGCCAGTTCCTCCCTGGACTGGAAACAAGCATCCTAGGACCGGTTTCGGGGTTTCACCCCTCTTCAGCTAGGATAGCTTGATTCCAGTGGCATGGAGAGCACGGGACCCACGTCTGGGCATACCCTTCCCACTCGTGGTGACAATTCAAAACCAACAGTTGATGGACAGAATGCAGAACAATGTCATGCATTCACCCCAGTACAGAGATCTGGGCCTAAATCCAACCTTTTTTTGCTCACCTATTTGCATATGGCCATGTCTGAACTGGGGTGGCAGAGTGGGCTAAAGAACGGTGATGGATCAAACCCAGATCGGTTGACTGGGTGTGAGTGTTTGATTGGTTCTGATGCTCCGTCCATCACCACCCCCTATTGTACAGCTTTGTTCGCCATAAGTTGGCAGGGTATGCTCAGACGTGAGTCCCTTGCTCACTTTGCCACTGGATTCAAGCAAGCCTGGCTGAAGACGGCTGAAATGCCAGAAACCGGTCCTAGGAAGCTTGTTTCCGGTCCAGGGAAGGCATGGCTTGGCAGTTCGGGCTGGACTGTTCCCATGAGGCACAGGGTCAGACTGATTTGCATATGGCCATGTCTGAACTGGGGTGGCAGAGTGGGCTAAAGAACGGTGATGGATCAAACCCAGATCGGTTGACTGGGTGTGAGTGTTTGATTGGTTCTGATGCTCCGTCCATCACCACCCCCTTTTGTACTGAGTAATAGATTTCAAACACCACTGAAATTAAACATTAACAACAGTGGACATTCCATGGTGAAGACAGTCGGAACGCAAACACCCCTCTTCTTAGCTTTCAAGGAAGGAAGGCGTGAACAGCAAGGTGGGCTGCAAATCTCCCATCACAAACCTCCGCCAGTCCTCTGTCAGCGTCCACTTCAATCAATGCTCATCTTCTAAGTGCTCACCCATCGTCTTCCCCCCAACATCTAAGCCAGACAAGTTCCCCAATGATGGCAGGACACCACTTTTCCTTCACTCACGGACCCTGCATGCAGAAAGATCTTGCTCCCATGAAATCCACTGCTTGCTTCCCACCTTCCTGGTCTACGATAAAGAGAGTACCGAAGCTACCTCTGTGCAGTCACGCGTAGGAAATTATCAGGGTCCTATATTGAGCTCCAGCCACCCGTCTTCACCTCCACCCTCAACGCCCAGATGAACCCATGGATGGCAGACCCCACCCGCAGGTTATCCCCTACCCCTGGCACCACCTTTGACCTGACAGACCACCATCTCTGAGCACCCAAAGCAGTTTGCATGCTGCTGCAATGAAGGTACCATCTGAAAATCAGACTGGCACCCCCGAGAGAAACCCTGCATCGCCCCTGTGAGGCTTCTAGTCAACACCTTTTAAATATGAATTTGAAACAAAAAAGACTTCCACAATGAGGGGTACTTAACTACCACATTACCACGTTCATCCTTACTGGCCTATCATGGACAAGGAGAGATGGGATTGATTTTTGTGCACTAGCGTGCTTGGTGTCCATGCACACTTGTACATACTGAGTGCATGGACCATGTTGTACTAAGAAAGTCTGGATGGCCGCTCCCTGGCAGTCGGTCCATGTCTTCTCAGTATCTTCGAATCTGCTCTGATACAGTATTAGTGATTTATTTATATTTTTATTTAGAGGGTTTTTTTAATGTGTGAACGTGACCCAAAGGTATCAGAGCGATGTACATACAGAAATAATGTTTTGGTACATACGTGAGCATAATACAACTTTAAACCATCAACATAACGTGAGAGAGACATTTTATCAGCTTTATCAACTCGATGTCCACATACTTCGATCGAGGCTGTCAACGATGTCACCGCTGGTTGTGGTGACGGGACAGACCTCCCAGTGATGTTTCTTGTGTACACAGCCTACTCATGGCCACTAAGCATCTTGTCAAAGCCCTTTTTAGGTCTCGCCTGACCCAGCGCATGCGCTGGGTCAGGCGAGACTTATTGAGAGGGCTCCAAAAAGTGCTCCCAGGCCAGCCTAGAGCTACAGAGCATGTGCGCGCGCCACGCTTTACCGCGATTACTTTCCCTTTCAAGGCCGCACGGCCGCTTTGATGTTTGATCGCGATCACTTTCGCGGCCGCACGGCCGCTTGGCATAGCCAACAGGTCTCGCTTTTGGGACATTATAAGTATTTAGTTATGCAACTGTTGCATGGCTAAACACTTATAAGGTCCCAAAGGCGAGACCTATTGGCTATGCCAATGCTTGTTCTGTTTCCTACAATAGAGGTTTCTCATGCCCTGGTCAGTCCGGAGGAATCTATTGAATAAAATCCTTTGGCCTCCCTTTTGAAAGTGATAGAGGAGGGTCCACACAATCTCTGGTTGGAGAGAATTCCATGTTTCAGGGGCTTCATTCGTTGATTTTCTGAATCTCGCAGGTTCTAGTCGGAGGGAGCTCACACTTCTTAGAGAGTGACTATCACCTGAGAGAGTTGGGCTGTGGGCTATGCGCTCAGGAGGACCATAGGGCACAGCTTTGTGAGTCAGACAGCTATCTGACCAAGGATACCTGCCTCGGTCAGTGGCCACTGTAGGGATTTGAGTGAAGGTGTGTTGTGGTCCAAACGCTATCAGTCTAACTGCAGTAGTGATGGACAGATACAACGGTCGAGTAATACCCGGATACACCGATACAGCGTCAGTCCTACACAAATGCACAGGTTTATATGTACATGTATACACTAATGCAGGCAGAGTGTCATACACAGTCACACTAGGCTACTGAGACAGAGATACACTGATAAACTATCGATGATATACACAATCACTCAAGTGATACAGCCATACACCGTTGCAATGTCAGTCATACACCAATACACAGGTGTATATATACACGGATACATTGAAACAAGCACAGTGATACACTGTTACACCTATCTACTGACACACGGATACATAGTACAGTCACAGCGACACGCTGATACACCAGACGATTGATAAATAGAGTCAGAGTGATACACTGTTACACCAGTCTACTGGCACACGGATACATAGTACAGTCACAGCGACACGCTGATACACCAGACGATTGTTAAATAGAGTCAGAGTGATACACTGTTACACCAGTCTACTGGCACACGGATACATAGTACAGTCACACTGAGACACTGATACACCAGATGATTGATAAATAGAGTCAGAGTGATACACTGTTACACCTGTCTACTGACACACGGATACATAGTACAGTCACAGCGACACGCTGATACACCAGACGATTGATAGAGTCAGGGTGATACACTGTTACACCAGTCTACTGGCACACGGATACAAAGTACAGTCACAGCGACACACCCAGACGATTGATAGAGTCAGGGTGATACACTGTTACACCTGTCTACTGACAAATGCAAACCCTATAGCATCTGAGTGATGGACTGATACATTGATCTTTTGTTACATGGATAAAAGGCCACTGCAACTCAACCAGTCTTTTTTCTTTGAGAATTATAATTATTTTCGAAAGTTGGACCAAATGATTCTAGTTGAACACTTTTTTCTGAATAAGCAGCAGAAAATGTACTGTCTAGGTTTTGTCTATTTCTCAACACGTCAACATGATTGACAGCCTAAAAAGGGATTATTTTATTAACAAACCCTGAGGACTTTGCCTTTTGTCCCTCCCACTCTAGTGAAGCAGAAGGTACAAAGGTACCATGGGTTGAGGTGACGGTGGCTGCGTGGTCCTTCCGCAGCCTCTCTATAGCTCTTACCTCAACTATGTGGGTGTGCGACTTTAAGTGCAACCCTATGGGATCCCAGTATATAAAGAGAGACCTATATTCTGGGTGCTTGGACCCACAGTGAACTCAGGGAACTCAGGCCAAGATGTGGTCCACCACAACAGTGGCATGTCTTTAAACAATCAAGTACACATCAGATGTGGTCAGCCTGTCCATTGTGCACAAAAAGATCCCAGAATGGTACGCGGACCCTGCAACGCAAGATAAGCCGTCTAATTCGAATTCTCTGCTACTTTAGGAACAACAATCAAACATTCTTCAAAATATTCAATAAACAAATAAATAATGGTGAACACCAACCTTCTGCAGATCCATGAAGAGAGAACAGCGCCAGGAGAGAGAGAGAGAAAAGAGAAAACACCATTAGCGGGTCCTAGTTCTCCATCGAGCTCACTATATTATCATTATATTTAATAGACAAGGGCGCCCAGGACCATGTATTGATCCTGAGCCAGAAAGGTTTGCAGACCAATATAATAGATTCTCAGGGGACCATAGTTGCTCTTTCGCTTACAGGATGAAACTCACTTCCTCTCTCCACTTTGCCTCTACTCCGCTTGTTGCCCTCCCGCCACTTTGTTGGAAGTGTCCTCTGTGGATAACACTCAACCACGAAGGAGCGCTTCATCAAGAACGAGCTCTGCTGTGATTGGACAACAGATCTGGCGTATTCTGGTGTAATTGAGTCTGTGGGCGAATGAGCAGTCACAGTGGCCCGCTCAGAGACAATGTCATGGTCAGCTGCAGTTTCCACCCAGCGTGAAAAAGCCCCTTCCATTCTCACTGCACTGTCTCGCCCAGGATCCCAGGTCCATCCATGCATGCTTGCGTGAATGAGTGTGATTGCCAGACTGACAGCATGTTGTCCAGGACAATCAGACTACGATGAAAGCAACAATCCTCCTTCAGCAGAAGAGAGAAGGAGAATTGGCAAATCCACAACCATTATTCAGAAAAGGTTTGAGGGTCTTGAGTCTCTGCAGAAGTCGTTTAGCCTCAAAACCTTGAAGATGGACTAAGAGCTGAGGGTGGAGCTGCAGGTGATCTGTGTGGAGGACACCTCGAAGGCTGAGCATCTCCCCGATGCCGTCAGTGGCATCTTCTGTGATATCACGTCTTGAGGCAGCTGTCGACTCCCAGTAGTGTTCGACAGCTCATTGAGGAAGATCCCCAGAGGCAGCAGGACCCGCATAGTCAGTGTCTGATCCACCACAGATAGTCACGTGCCTCATCTGATCTCGATGCTTGGTCAGAGAGGTTCTCCCGCACCTTTTGAACCATCAGACTTTAGTCGCTTCCATTGGCAGTGATTGATGTTGCTTTCGTCTTGTCATAATGTGTAAATGGATCTCAAAGGGCGTTTTGAACTTCCCATTGGGGTGTTATGTTAGGCTATGTTATGTGTATTTGTATAGCACACAACTCCCCTGGGAGGCTATCCTGGCGCTGAAGCAGGAGCTGCATGGGCCGAGCCAGTGTCAGGGCTAGTGGAAGGGTCAGGTGTTCAGTTTCTCGTAGAATGTAAGAACTGAGGGGGAGGCTCTGATGTGAGAGGCGGGTCATTCGAGGCTTTGGAAGCGTGGCAGGAGAAGCCATGATCGCTAGGTTTGGTTCTTCACATGCGGGTGCCTCTTGTGAGTAGGAGTCCAGCGGGGCAGAGGTGTCCAGTAGGTTTCTAGAAGCCTATACAGATGTTGAGGTATGTGGGGCCAAGGTTGTGTAAGGCTTTGTATGTGTGCGGGAGGAGTTTGTAGAGTGCTCACTCGTGGCTTGGGAGCCGGTGAAGGTCTTTGAGGTGTGAGGTGATGTGAGTGTGGGGTGGGAGGTTGAGAGTGAGCCCAGACGCTGGCTTTTGTATGCTCTGCAGCAGTGCTTAATTTGTAGAAGAATAAGAGCTGGTGCCCAAAGCTCTCATCGGAAGCTGCGTCTGCCCCGAATACCAAGCGTCACTGTCTGGAATCCACCTCATGGTTCTTTATTCAACTACCGAGCCCTGCCGGACACTTTATCTCACTCCTGGAGGTTCCCGATTTCCACCTATGTGACGACTTTACTGTCTTTCACTTTCTCCTTCTTTCCCCTTTCTTTGTTTTTTCCTTTCTTGCTCTTGGGAAATGCCCAATGAAGAACAAGAAGTGCCAGGGCGCAAAAACGAGGGCCAGTGGCGGCGGCCCCACAGGCAACCACCTGCTCAAATTAAGCACTGAATATGAAGGCCTCTTTGGCTAAAAACCTGTGGCTCTAATCTGCAATAAAAACTCTTGACCTAGAAAATGCATGCACAGGCTAACATAAGTCATACTGTGAGAAATAAAAGATAGCAAAAAAACCCTGTACTAACGCTTTGTTAGACGATGAAAAAGAGCACTTTCCATAGATGTTCACATTCCTGGACAGTTATTAATTCTTACACGAGCGGTGCAGAGCAAGAGTACCTGCGGCACCGGTTTCATTACCCGTGAAATCAAAGCTACTCCAGGGTGGCTTCGGCATATTTCTTTGTAACGAACAACTTTCTCCATTGATCGTAACAGACTCTGACAAAGGCTGCAGGTTGTGTGGATACCATGTGAAGCCCACTTTGCATACCCTTTGCGCGTGCTTGCAGTTAAAACAGTACGAAGGTCTCTGCTAAAACAGCTCTTCATTTCTTTAAATATCCGCACAAGCCTCAAGGCACTAATGCCGTTATGTGAGAATCTCCAGTTGAAATGTAGATTTGGTAAATTTGTTAAATTCATGGCTGCAGCTGAGACACTTTTTAATCTCTTCAATTGACTCGAGAGATCCTTGACGCATATGTTGAACGTGCACGCCTATTTTATAACGAGGTTAGGGGAGTACATGTGGGATCTGTGGGTTCCAACTGCTGGGGGTTAAATGCAGCGCCTAGTGAAAGCGGGTCACTTCCACAAAAAAGGTATATATTACATTCCCTAAGTACTCGTCTCCCTCCCACCTGTGACCTGCTGCACTGGCAGACGCAGACTGCTGGCAAATTGGTCCTATCCTACCGCACGATGCATGCAATCTAGTCTCACACTGAAGACCACGCAGCGACACGTGCCGCACAGCATGCACAACGTGTAGTGTAATCATGTGATGTCACAGGCCTGAACTTTAAAGGTTCCAGCCAGCATCGACCCCAGCTCACGGCACCCATCAGCCCATCCGTCCTTAACTATAATCAACCAATATGAGTGGCATGCTCCTAAAAAGGCAGGCGTGCCCTGCTGACATCACTAACGTGATGAAGTCATCATGCCTGGACCTGGGTGGGCCATCCTTGTGACATACCAGGCGGACATGCATCCGAACCGAAGGAGGACAGGGCAGGTAGGTATATTTATTTTTTAAAATTATTGGGCCCAGCTCACAGTGGCGAAAATTTAAATAGCCCTGGCCCTGTTAAATGAGTGGAAACCACCGGCACAAATTAAGCACTGGCCTGCAGACTTCTAGTCAGCTAGGCATTGATTCCAGCATAGAGTGTGCTGGTTCAATCTAGCTTGTAGGTAATGAGGGCTTGGGTGACGTATCTGCGAGCGTTGGGTGGAAGCCTTTTAAAGTCCTTGTCCAGAATGCCTTCTCTCACCTGTATGTGCCAGGGCGTTGCTTTCCTTTAGAGACTCACCGGTTCTCTCTTCCTAGTCTCGCTTCTGCTAGCGCACGTGCAGCAGGTCGCAGTCATGCGTGGGAGGTTGCGCAAATTTGGGAGAACCTGGCGCTAGGACATTTTTCGGTCCTGTTCGCCTTTAGCTGCTGTTTGGATGACTTTCTTAATGTTTGTCGTTGAACATGTTGCTTCTTCGCGGGCCTGCAGCCAGGGCAGGGCTGACTGCTGGTGTCTGAGGCCTCCGCTTGGCGGGATCTACTCTTACTCTCGCATCCCCCAAAAGAGAAGCGAAGGTCCGCCTTTAGCTCCTTTGGAAGGAGGGTGTCGCTCGGATCCTTTGTAATGTGGGTAATTAGGGCTTTGGTGATCCTGGTGGCAGCATGATGATATTCATGAAACTAAGAATGTTGATCAGACACGACTCCCTTCCACCTGGGCACGCGCCGAAATCTGTTCCAACATAACACCAGCATCATATTCTCAGGGGCTTGGTGCTAGCGAGTACTCCATGTAAAGGTGGCCCCTGACTTGGTACAAGTTCTCCACCCCCCAGTCCATAGATGCTCACAAACATGTTCCGAGGGGCCACAAAGTACTGTCTGTGGTGAGCCTGGGGGCCGCAATGATGCTGGCAGGATGGGAGAGGGGCTTTGTGGGCGGTTAAATGTTGCAGGATACTTACATAGTTTTGTTTTCTATACTTCATTCAGCTTGTAAATAAAAGCTTCCCCGTGTATTTAACATCTTTCTGAATGTTGGGGCTCTCAGAAGTGATCAGCAGCCCAGTGCTGGTGTTAACCCGGGGGCGCATGTGAAGGGGGGGTACTTTGAGTTTCGCTGCTCTCGTCCACCCGGCTGAAACCCCGCCCTCTCAGATGTCCGTCTTCTATCTTTGCCTCTCCTGTGCTGCCCCAGGGATGCAGCGGGGACCAGTCCCCCGACGCAAAGTGCCAACACTTCTACCGTGACTTCTTCTCGCGTGCCCAGCGGTGCAGCACCTCCCACTGCACTGCTGGTGTGTGCGGTCTGTACCTCTCTGCTATGAGCTTCCACACGCTTTCCGCGTGAGACTGTGCCACCCTTTGTAAAGTAGGGTCACTGATGGCCTCTCCGCCCAAACACCCCCAGACTGCTAGACAATGGGGGTCGTTCGACCGTCGTCTCAACCGTCTTTTCGTGATGCTGCTGAGATAAGCTTGCTTTTGCTGCTGTTGTAAATATTGAGCCTTTGTTGATTTTGGAAAAGGGTGTGACATTTGGTGTCTGTGGCTTGTTAGGTCTCGCCTGAGACAGCGCTTTAGCGCTGCTCTGGCGAGACTTATAGTAAGCACTTTTGGAAGTGCAAACGAGTGCTTTCAGGCCGCCAACTACAGTGCATGTGCTCCGGGCGCGCGCACCATTTGGCAGCCTGAAAGCACTCGTTGTCTTTCACTTTCGCGGCCGCTCGGCCGCTTTGATGTTTGATCACTTTCACTTTCGCGGCCGCACTTTAACAAGCTCCCGTTATGCAATTTGGCAAGATTCTGTCACTTCCCGGTTAACTTCCTTGTATATTTATGAAGTGCACTGCTTTGACTTCAAGCCCACACGCGCTGTTTTAATCAATTGCTTTCTGTTCCATTATCAGCCGCCCTCCACCCTCCGAACACAAACACAGCAGAAGCAGTCCTCCGGTGGTCCGCCCATTCTGCGAGCAGGCCTCCACCATCTCCCTGCTCAGGTAGGGAGAAGCCCGCCGAGGCGTACTGCACATTGGCAGACACAAATGTCGGACATCGGCAATCTGAAACTTGACCTTGCCAATGCTTGTTATCTTCGCTCCGGAACCACTCACGTATACTTAGATGACCCTACTCGAGCTGTAGACCTAAATGTTTCCTAGTAAAACAGGACATAGCACAGCGCTGTCACTGGCAGTGGACATCAAAGACGTAAACAAATTTGCCTATAATCAGAGTCCAGCCCCCTTTGCAGAGCAAGCTACCCCGGGCCGGGGCCTAGCCTTCCCAAATGGAGCATATGTTTGCCCACACCCCAGGCCCCGTGCAGCTGGCTCACCCCCGCAGAGTAGGCCTGGCATGTGAGGGGGCTGGCAGGCACAGCATCAAAGCCCAGAGTGCGCTGTACCAACCCTGCGTGGCATCCCCCAGCCCGAGGGACATCTACGGCCTTTGTGCACGGTGGTCGCACCCACCGAGCAGGGCACACGGCTTCTGGAAGGGATTATGCATGTGCAGTGATGTGTGTGCCAGCCTCTTACTTGCTTTTAAATATGAATTTCACATTGACGCGGCGCCTTAAAGCCATGGATTCCACATATGGCACTACTGCTTACACAGTGGGCAGTGCCAGTATTAAACATCGGCACACCGGCTCCGAGACGAATGCAATATTGACCCTACTGTGACACTGATGAAGCCATAAACAGAAATGAACACTCGTTTAGATAACCAGCCTGATTTCACAATAGTTTAAGGCGCCCCTCACGTTCAATAATTATATCACACCTGAATCCATTCATATCTAAGAATTAGACCATTTCACTAAAACAGTAAAATAATAAATAGAAAGATAAAATAGCTTTGCTTATAGTGGTATCAACATTAAATCCTTCTTATAGTTATTATCATTATTAATATCAATAATAACTATTGCAGTCCTATAATTATTGTATTGGCGTTATTATTTTACTTGTTATTATTACTGTTGTCTTTTTTTGTTAGTACTTTTTTTTGTCTCATGTCTTTGGCATGCTAGTCTATATTTTCAGCTAATAGGCAAATCTTTTTTTCCCGCCATTCTCTCTCTCCACTTTTATTACATTTCATTCTCTTTGCCTATCTCAGCCTCTTCTTCCATGATAACTTTTCCCCTTCTTTCTTGCAGTCCCATCTCTCTCTCTCTCTCTCTCTCTCTCTCTCTCTCTCTCTCTCTCTCTCTCTCTCTCTTTCCTTCCCTCTCTCTCTCTCGCTCTTTCTCTCTCCCACTCTCTCTTTCTTTCTTTCTCTCTCCCACTCTCTTTCTCTCCCTCCCCCCTCGCTTCTTCCATGATGACTTTTCTCCATCCTTCTTGCTGTCCCACTGTGCTTTGTCTCTCTCCTACCCTCTCCCTCCCTCTCTCTTTCTTTCTTTCACTCTATCTCTTTCTCTTTCTCTCCCTCTCTCTCCCTTTCTCCCTCTCCCTCTCTTTTTCTCTTTCTCTGTCCCTCTCTCTCTCTCTCTCCCTCTCTCCCTCTCTTTCTCTCCCTCTCTCTCCCCTCTCTTTCATTCCCTCTCTCATTCTGTTTCTCTTTCTCTCTCTCTCTATTTCTCTCTCCCACTCTAGCTTTCTTTCCCCCTCTCTCTTTCCCTCTCTCTTTCCCTCTCTCTTTCCCTCTCTCTCTCCCTTTCTGTCTCCCCTCTATCTCTCTCCCTCTCTCTTTCTCTCTCTTTCGTTCCCTCTCGCTCTACTCTCTCTCTCTCCCCCTCTCTCTCTTTCTTTCTTTCGCTATCTCTCTCCCCTCTCTCTCTCTCTCCCTCCCTCTTCTCTCCATCTCTTTCTATCCCTCTCACTTTTTCTGTCCCTCTCTCTCTCCCTCTCTCCCTCCCCTTCTCTCTTTCTTTCGCTCTTTCTCTCTCTCTCGCACACACACACACACTCTTTTTCCCGAGATCCATATATTTATAACCACATCTTAAACTTATGGTGGTGCGATAGGTGGCACTGCCTCCTTGTGATTGCTCCCTGATGGAAAAAATGCAAAATGTAAAAAATATTCAGTCTCTAATTTGTATTCATGGCTACAAAACCAATGCTTGATTTCCAAAATGTGGTAAACCATACATTGCTAACAACCTTCCTCAAATATGCTTTTTACACAGCATAAAGTGAATATAAACTGCTTTCTTAGCACCACAAAACATATTTTTTTAGGTCTCGCCTAGGCAGCATTAGGGTTAGTAATGCTCATTAAGAAAACATTTATGGTTGTGGTTGAAGCAAAATCAGCTAATAATTTTAAGGATGTTGGATCACCAGCATGTGTCAGATAGCTAAGTTAACAGAAAATACAGAACATGAGTAGATAAACTGGTGGAATAATTTTTGGTTATAAATGGAACGTCGACAGATGAGGCAAGGATGAAAAAGCATGTACCAATGACTGGTAACAACAAGCATTTGCAATGCAATATGTCTCACATTTACGCGAGTTTAAGCTATTAGCATTGTAAATGACAATGCGTTTTATTTATATTTCAAAAACCAAAACATAAATAAAAGGCCTTTTTATTTACAATGCCAATAGCTCATGCTCAGGTAAATGCGAGACCTGTTGCATTGCAAATGCTTGTTTTTAAAGCCTGTGCTGCGCAGTGTTAATTCTGCCTGCGTGGGAGACTTCCTGTCCGAGCTTATTAGCATCTTTCACAAATGACATTGCTGCGGGGGGGGGGGGGGGGGGCGCCTGCGGGAGGCGGAGCCTTTCCAAAGACTCTTTTGTTTTACTGAGGCCTCGGGAGCTCGAGGTTTTGAAGGTCTGTGGTGTCTCTTGAGTTTACTCAGTTTCTTGGGGTTATTGTTTTTAGCCACCTGCGGGGGTTCAATCCCCTGTAAAAGTGTGCACAACGAGTCATCAAGGAAATACTGAATGTTGTGTAAATACTAATACATCAGAAGGGAACATTTTTCAAAGAAACCTCACTGACTCTTTAGACACTAATGTGTCTAAGTCATTTTCTGAAGCGGAGTCAAGCTCTTTTAATATTATTGTGGTCTCAGATATTGGTGACTTGATGGCAAATGATACATCGAATTCCTTGGCTATGTTTCGGAGCTGGGGTGGAGGCGGGGAAAGGCGGGGATTAACAAGAAGTAAGCACCTTGTAGTGCTACATTACATGCATGAACATGAAAATGGTGTCAGTTCAGCCCTGCAGGGTGACATGGGTACACAACATTCCTCGTGGAGTCTAGTTAAAAGACCTTTTGACGTCACACATGATTTCTGCGTGTATTATGTTTGTTACGCCTTATAATTATGATGTTGCAAACATAGCACAGAAAACATAGGTAGTTAAATGGCAGGAGATGATTCTGGAGGCAGAGAGCAATCCATCGCTTGACCCTGGTGTACCTCAGTGAGGATGGGATGAGTTCGGGTTCCCCCAGGGCTGGTGGATACAGGAATCGCCTCGCTGGCCAATCAAACATGTTCCGACCCTACTACAGCCGCAAGTTCAGTTACTCCAGTCCTATGTTCTTCCCGCAGAGAAGAAGGGGACGATGCTTTGGTTTCTATGGAGGACCAGCAATGGGAAGGAGAAGTCAAGGTTAATGTGCTTTTCTCTTCCCTCACACACATTGTACGGGAGAGGCGACCTACTTCCAATGACCCCTGGGTGTTGCAAACAGTAAAGGGGGGTCAGATAGACTTTTATGCCCCTCCTCTTCAGAACAAAACCCTGCTCCGATACAGCTCTCCCAGGAAGACTAGGGCTCGTATCTATGGACATCCAGAAGCTTCTCTTAAAGGAGACATTAGAGATGCGTCACAGACATCCCAAAGGGTTTACAAGCAACATATCTTTGGAGCAACAGAAGAATAAAATATTCAGGCCAGTAATAAACCTGAAGGATCTCAATCAGTTTATATTTTATAGACATTTTAAAATGGAAACATGGATCTGCCTGGGGAGAGTCTTCTCCCTGATGATTGGATGATGAGGTTCCTTTTAAAAGATGAACATCTGACTGCACCCATTTTTCGAGATAACAGGCCCTATCTCCAATTCCTGCCGCAGGGTCAGATATACAGGTTCGGGAACCTGTTTTTTGGTCTATCCTCCGCTCCTTAGTGCTTCACCAAACTCGTAAAACAAGCGGCAGCGATTGTGAGACCCAGGGGCCTGAGAATTGTGGTTCATCTGGACGATATTATTTTTGGGAGTCCGTAGAAAGTACTTTTGGTGAAGCAGATTGGAGAGGCAACAGATTGAGTTCAGAGATGAGGCTTCATAAATAATGTGGCGACGGAGGATCTGGTGCCATTAAAAAGGATGGAATTCTTAGGTTTTTAGTAGATTCAGACAAAGCGATATTAATGCTTCTGGACTCAAAGATTAAAGTTATCATAAGGGAACTAAGAGACATAATGAGTCTGATTTTCCTCAGACACCCAGTAAAGATGGAAGGTGTCCTGTCTTCTTCAATACAGGCCATAGTTCCATGGCCTCTCTATTACGGAGCACTGCAGAGCTTAAAAATGAATCATTTGTAAAGGGGTCTGTCTTACTCTCATAGAGAAGGAAGCAAAAGAGGTGATAGGCTGGTGGGTAATCCAGATATGAACAGGTTTGCTATCTTCCCGACGAGCCCAGTTCTAGTATTAGAGACAGACGCAAGTCTCTGCGGAAGAGGTGGCAGGTGCGGCACCTTTTGGACTGGAGTAAGATGGTCCAGAAGGGAGTCCTTAATGCACATATATTGTTCGGAGCTTGTTGCAGGCTGCTTTGCAATCCAAAGTCTGGCAAACAGCAAAATAAAATGTGCAGGACGTCTCCGCATGAACCATATGATGGCAATCAGGTACATCAAGTGGGGGGGTGGGGGTGCGGACGAGGACTAGGCCATTGGTGGTCCTGGCCAAGGCTCTGTGGCAGTAGTGGCTGGTGCGCCATTGGAGGGCAGGGCAGGAGGGGGTTGGAGGGAATGGGGGGGCTATAGATGAAAAAACAATAAAATAAAATGCAAAAAGAAATAACTAACCTGCCGCATTGTGCCCGCTGAAACTACTCTCATCCTGTTTCTTCCTGTTGCAGCCCAGGCTCCCAGCCTCCCCTGCGACCAATCCTGGCACTGCTCTCAGGCATGACAGCAGCTTCAGGATTGGCCTGAGCGCCCTCGATTTGCGCTCCCATGGAGACTGGGAGCCTCTGACTGCTGTCAATAACCCAGCAATGCAGCTGGGGTTGGAGAGAGCTTCACGGCACATGACGCATTGGCCGGCCTGAGACGGCGGCCAAACCGGCATGCGCAGTGAATCACAGCGCTCACCCCTCTCCCTCCTGCCTTGCCCAGCCCACAAGCCTCATTCAATGGAAGAAAAATAAAACAATAATAAACTCATTTTATTATCGTTTTATTTTTCGAGTTTTGAGGCTGGCGGGGGAAGGGGGGTGATGCTCCTCCACCGTAGCAGAGGAGCTGCCCCAGCTCTGTTGGAGTTTGTTTCTGGAATGGAATTTCTTTGTAGGCGGAACACCTTCCAGGACAATCCAACAAGGTAGCAGACTGGTGGTCACGGAGTCTTTATGACAGTAGCGAGTGGCGTTTAAATGTTCAGGTTTTGAGGGAGTTTCTCAAAGTTTGGGGACCTTCGAAATAGATCTCTTTCCTTCCAGGCAACGCAGCTGAAGAGATGTCTCAGTAGGAGCTTTAGCTATGGACACTTTCCTTCAGAAGGTCCGGGGAGATCCATCATGCTGGTCCTCCCTTTTGAATGATTTCCAGATGTCTGGCCCGACACACGGGCAGTCAGCGAAGCTATTGGCGGTTACACCGCTGAGGAGGAGCCAGCAGTGGTTCCCAGTTCTGTTGCTATTGGCCATGGACGGCCCATTTCACTCCCGGTCTTCCCACAAATGTTGAAGATCCCTCTGGCACAGACTCACAGTCTTGGCATTCAGTGCAGGAGAGGTCTCCTGGTTTGGAATCTTTCAGGGCACTCACAGATGCACAGGGACTTTTGGAGGCGGACTCAGAACACATCGGGGCATCCTGGGTCAAGGGCACGCTCAAAGCATAGACATCAGCAAGGGAATCAAGGAGCAGCTGGTGTGTGGAGTGGTGTGGAGGTCCTGCTTCAGGGGCTGTGTCGAGGTTTTTGAGTTCCCTGGCATCAGTGGCAGCTGGTCAGAAATCTTACAGCAACGCTATTGGGTGAAGGTCAGCGGTATCAGCAGGTCATGAAAGTGTAGATTTTAGGTCAGTAGGGAAACATCCTTTGGGGTGTAGACCGATGAAGGGAGTGAGGTATATGAATCCACCTAAAGCCAGGTATGCCGCTGTGTGGGATGTGAATCTGTCATAGAACCTGTTTGAATCATGGGGTGATAACGATGCGCCATCATTTCAGTCACTCTCTGCTAAACTAGCGACACGGTCATGCGATGTGTCCTTTAGAAGGCTGTCAGATGTCAGGGCTACGAACATTTCTGAGAGGAGGTTTTCCCTAGGAGGTGTTCAGTTTACCATTACAAGGTGTACAAAGAACGCTTCTTTTTATGTGGAGTTTCAAGTTTTCAATTACACCCAAAGGTGTGCGCAGTGGGATGTCTTAAATAGGGGTGGGCGGAATTTGCGGAATTAACCTTCGCAAATTATCGCGAGAATGTTTAAAATTATCGCAAACAAGCAGAAATATCGCGAAGATGCGGAAGTTTTTTTCCGGCATGTTCGCGAGATTTTCTGCATGGTTGCGGGTCGCCAACTTACCCATGTGGTTGCTTGCGGGCGCGGCCATCTTGTTTTGAGTTGTTCTCGCGGTGCATGATCGCGAGAAGAAAGACGTGATCGCGCGACGCATGACGTCACTGCGGGCGCGAACTGTCGCGAGACAGCGCAAATGGCTAAAAACAATACAACATCTCATGGAGAACGCGACCGGATCAAGAAAACTTGTCGGCGAACGCAGGGATTCAGGTAAGGCGATCGCGCGCGCGCGAGAATGTATCATTTTACAGCGCGAGCAAGAAACAAATTATCGCCAAGCTGCGGAAACCGGAATTTTTGACATTTTCGCGCTCTCCGCGGAACGCAAAAATGCCAAATTATCGCAATTTCCGCGAACGGAACGAAATTTTTGCCCAGGCCTAGTCTTAAACAATATGTGAGTGTCACTAAAGATGTGAGAACTGCAGCGCTACAGTTGTTAATATCTCTCTAGAGACCTTTTGCTGAAGTAACATCAACTACTTTTTGTAGAAAGGTTAAAGGACTAATTTGCCCTTTCTGCAGCGTCACCCCAAACGTTTTACACCTTTTTGCTGAACTCTAGTTTTGCTGACTATGGAACTCTGTGCAATTTACCTATGCTAACCAGTGGTAAAATGCTTGTGCGCCTCCTTTCAACATTATGACATTGGTATACGCTATATTTAACTTACCTATAAGTTCCTAGTATATGATAGGAAGGTGTACCCAAGCCTGTACGTTAAATGCCACAAGTGGACTTCAGCACCTGTTGTGCCACCCACTACAGTGGCAACGTAAACGTGACGGCAGGCCTGCCACCAGCAGTTGGGATGTGCACCTTCATACTACAAATTCAACTTATGATAATAACCCCTTCTGACAGGCCTATCATTTCAAATATCTCAAAGTCACCCCTAATGAGGCCTTTTTGCCCTCAAGGCAGGAGGCATGATACTCAAAATTAGAACATGTAAAGGCTTAATGTTAGACACGCCCTTACAGTGACTAGCTCCTCAAAGTTTTTCACAATAGCAGGGTAGGTTGTCCCATAGGAAAGCACTTGAATGCATTATTATATACCGTCACTGTCTCTTGGTAATGGGACAGGCTAGAAAATAAAATACAAAACGATTTTTAATAGTTTTAAAAAACCTAATTGAATGCTGAATTCATATTTTTTCTAGATATTATGAAAAGTAACTTTTAGAAAGTTACCTTTGCCCTACCTGAAGTCCCTGGAACCTAAATCTGCATTTTGCTTTGCTCTCTAACTTCTGCCAACCAGTAATTAGCATTTCGATAGGTGTATATGGGGTGTGAAGTTGCTCCCAGGACAGGGTCAAAAGGCCTGGGGAGTGGGGCAGTGTTGTTGTTCCCTTGGCAAGATGAAATGTAGACTGGGTCCAAAGACATGATTAACTTCAAAGAGGACTACCCTGTCACCGGTAGATGTAGCCTACACCAAGGACTGCACCCTTCTTTTGCCATCTGTCTAGATCTGCCTCCATCCCAGTGGACCTTTTGTTTATATAACAGTGACATATCCTGCTAGAATGTCAAGACTTGTGTGACAGGTAACCCTGGGCGTAGTACTCCGCTTCGCCCACGGAGTGTACCTAACGCTGCCTGCTTCGCAGTTTTCGAAGTAGGCGTAGCAGGCAACGCTAAGCACACGCCAGGGCAAAGCAGAGCTGCCTGCCACCCGCCACCCGCCTCCCGCCCACCCTTCTTTTAAAATAATGTAAACTATAATAGAAAAATTAAATATAATGCCTTACCTGCAGCGCGGCGTCCCGGGGATAACCGCGCATGTGCATTTCTCGCAAGAAATGTGCATGCGCGGGCGTCCGCGCATGTGCATTTGTGAAAAGAAGTTGTCAACGAGGAAGAGGGAGCCCCGGAGACGCTGCGCTGCAGGTAAGTCAATATGTTTAATTTTTTTATCATACTTTACATTATTTTAAAAGGAGGGCGGGCGGGAGGCGGGCGCCGCGTAGTGGGGCTACGTAGAGCACGCAAGTGTGCATAGATTTGGGCACACTACACGCTGCTCCACGTAGCCCCACTACGCCCAGGCCTGGTGACAGGTCTTCTGGGTTTACATGTAAAATTTGGGACACACGTCAAAGGAGGGAAACAGAATGCCAAAACAATTTATGGGTATGCACTGTCTTGTTGCTGAATGCTCGGCTTTTTCTCCCAGAGATGGTTGAGGGTACAGGGACTGCCGAAAACTAGATTCTAGTGTTAGATGTGGGAGGACACTTGGATGACAAAAGCACACTCCACACACAACCCAACCGTCAGAGCCCAGGTTTAGTGTGGCTGAGGACTTCAAACATCTTGAAAATGCCCAAAGTGGGTAGTGCTGGCCCCAGGAACCTTAACCCCATTGGTTAGGGCATCCCCAGGGGTCATTCCCACCCACTAGCTCCTGGAAGGCATAAATGAGGCATCGCTAGGCACCCACTTCAGAACACTCCTGGACCTGCGGAAGATCAGATCACTAAACCTGCTGTCTGGAACGAGCACTAGATGACTGGTGTTGCTCTCCCTCTTGTACTAAGGCCAGTGAAGTCCACTGCAAGGGTCATAAGGCTGACTTGTTAAAGCTACAGAGACACAACAAGCTACAAGAGGCCTTTTCCTGCTTCTGTCCAGCTGAGCAGTGGCAAATGGGACTGGAGTTGACTCACCTGTTGGCCTCTGCCAGCTAAACTGTGAGTCTCAGAGTGCACCCCCTAAGGTCCTGGGGGGCTTTAAGAAGTGTAATATAGTGGTGGACGACTAAAGTTAGGAAGGTAAAATATTTAACAGGGTGAACCTGGTTAGTGTATCTGACCCAAACGTCATTGCGGTCAGTGATAGATCATGCTCAGGTCTTGTTCTACCACGACGACTGACTATCAGTGGCACTTTGAGCTTCTTGGCACTATTTCTACTTACAACGTTGAAAACTCATATCTCTAGCCACTTAAGTGATTTTTGTCATTTTGTTTATTGTCATCTTATTCTATTTTTCAAATTTGTTCTGGGGTTTATCTTGTTTTGTATTTTGACTTTATTATATTTTATCTCTGCATGAATATTGCATTGCCTCTAAGTTGAGCCTGTCTGCTCTGTGCTAAAGCTGCTGACTTTAGGGATTCACTCTGACAAGGACTGCCGTTATAAACTGAGGTGGGCACTTACCCTCCATGGCTAATAGCCCATTCTCCTTCTGTGTCATTGGCAGGGGTAGCCACAGATCACATTGGGGCTCATTCAGCCGGGGGACCGAGGGCCCCTAAAGCTTTTTTAGGATAGGTTAGAGGATACCCTGAGACCTGCAGATTGGTCTAGTATCAACTTTTAAGATATTGTATTGTGAGGCTGCACCGCATGCACCAATGAGGGTAAGGAATATGCTTTGAACATGCATAACGCGAGCCTCTGTCTTGTAATAAGATTCCAGATTCTCCTCGCGGCTGAGAAGGAGGGTCCTGGTTTTATTAAAGACATAGAGGGGAGTATTTTCCCACCGCTGTAAGGCTACCCACCCTGCTAGGGATATCTGACGTATGTTTGATTGTTGGCAAGCTGATTGCAAGGCCTAGAATTCATGACGATGATGGCACCTCGGTCTATCAATGGACATTTTGGATGGAGACCGTACAAGGACAGGAGCTTTTGATCTGGCTACTTCTTACTAATCCGGTAAATTAGGGCATTAGCTGTTTTTTTGATTGTCATTTCCTCTTTGGAGAAAAAGGATGATGGGAAGTGTAGTTCTTTAAAAGGCTGCTAAAATAAACAGTAAGAGAAGAGACTGCATAATACTGGCGCCCTTGTCTTTAGTGCCATCAGCACTCTCCTTCACAGCTGGCCAGTGGAATCTACAATTAAGCACAAAGTGCACATATTTAAGAATTTGGGAATATAACAGCTCGGCCTGACTATTTTGTAACCTTAGGTTGCATTTCAATCTGAACATTGAATCCAGTTTTAAACAGTTTAGACGTTTGTACAATAAAAAAATTGATCACAACAAAGTTTGGTCGTTTGTGTGCACATCTGTTGAAAAGTGAAATTTCAGCACATGAGAAAATCATTATGGCTTGGTTACGTCACTTACGTGCTTGGAAATGTTGCAGCTTCTGGAGTCCACGTTAAACCTACAGGTGGAAAGAAAAAGAGAGACCGTGACTCCTCCTGGCCCAATTATTTTGGTTTTTTTCTTTACGCAGTTGAGTGTGTGTTTTTTTATAATACCAAGATCCCAGTATATATTTTTTTTTTTACTTTTTGATGCCCAGAGCATGATTCTTGCAGGGACTATATGGAGTACATAGGTAGTGAGTGAGCTTCTTTGAGTTTTTCAAAAAAAGGTTTGTCATCACATTTTAATAAAAATAAACATTTTATACAGTTTTCTGCCCACCTCTACACTGGACATGTAGGAGTTTCTGGTAAAAATCCTTTTTTTAAAACACCATTTTAGCAATACACCAGCAAGTGTTGAATGATTTTATGAAAAGTCTTCTAAGACTGAGTTTTACACTGAAGGGTATTCAGAGTGGAGGCGGGTGAAATTACAGGAAATAGGACTTGTGGAGTGGGCACTGCTCATTATTGCGACAAATGGTAGTCAATTAGTCAATGAGTCTTGTGATGTTAAAAGTCTTGAGTAGTTCTTTATTTTCAAAAAAGAGGTTGCCAGCCAACGCGTTTCGTTCATGAAATGAACTTCTTCAGGGCATGAGTTCGCGTTCCTGGTTGAGGAAAGCAGTATTTAGGGGTAGTAGTCTGAGCTTTAGGGGCCACCTGGTAAGGGCCGGTGTGTGCTATATCTGGGAGTAGGGCTGCATATCGAGCTGTCCGCTTCTGTGATAAGGGGGGTGAAATTACAGGACTTCCAAAAACTTCAGAGAAAAAAATCTCAGATTTCAGAAAAAAATAGCATAAGCATGAAGCTTTATTAAAATAGTTGTGTGACAAGAAACCCTCAAACGGTTTTGAGACAAACAGTTGTATTTTGACGTTTTGTTGATATATTTTCAGCAGAATCAGTGAAAAATCCATCGGATGGGAAATATTAACTCATTTTTTGGGGTGGGATTTTTTATACGGGGCGGAAACATGTCGATAGCCAGCTCTGAATACAAAATATCATCTGCTATTGCATGAGGTGTAGTTGCACACCCTGGTTCAGAGCAGGATGTCTGGTGACGTGTTTTGTATTATTTGCAGCACTGAGGTCCCCGCACGATGCAGTGATGTCTTGTGTCGGCTCCCTGGGAAGGGAAGGTTCTCAGGGACCCCCACGCATCCTCAGGGGTCTCGGGGAGATCCACCCTGCACCCCAGATGTACCACACACCACAAAACAACAAAAGCTCATCCGACCTCAAGCAGATTTTTGCTATCTTCCGCCAGCAGTAAAGCGGCAAAAGGTATCAAACTGCAGGAGGTGGAACTCATTTGAATGAAACACGCCCCTATGCAAATGAGATATGCTTGGGAGAACAGAAACCCAAAGGATGTTCTGCTAAAGTAATTTCACCACTAGCAGAACACAGGGCTGAGCACCGCTTGCATGTTCTGTAATGGCCAGTAGCTACAGCTGGGCGGCAACTGGTACGACTGCCTAGAGATAGGGCAACACCTTCTCTGTAATGTGCTCCCTGCTGTGCAACATGTGATGCTATGTTAAAAACATTTATAAAGCGCACATACACCAACCGGTTTCTTGGTGGTAATACATGATGTCACCTCTGCCCCGGTTAGAGTAATCTCTCTGCCAATTGCTGGGCACATGATAAACACTGATAGCATTAACAGGAGCTCAGTTAGAGACTGACACACTCCTATAGACTCCTATATCAGTCATATACTGACCTACTGACGCATGACCATGCTGACGCACTGCTAACCTCATGCAGTGACACACTGATAGCCTCAAATACCGACGCACTGATTGACAGATGTGCTATGATTCACATGTATGTTACACGTTTACACTTCTAGTTTGATCCTCGTGATCTGCTGCATATACTCAGGCACAGATATTGTGATAAAGTTACATGACATACTGATGTACTGTGCTTCCGATGCACTAACGTACAGATGTGCTCATGCGCTGACACGCTAATACGGTGTCCACTGCTAAAGACGTACCAAGGCGCTGATATACACTGATACACCGGAGCACTGATGTACTGATGCACTGACTGATCGGCACCGTTGTACTGATAATCTGATGTACTGGCGGACTGACACGCAGACACACACACACACACTGGTAAGTACTTACACTGATAATCCGATCCACCGGTGTACTGACGTACTGAGACTCACTCACTGGTATAATGACACACAGCTACACTGATACCAGTGTAATATTACACTGATGCACTAATAGAATGATCTACTGAAGCACTGACCCTCTCTGAGAGGGATATCTGATCCACCGGTGCACTGACGTACTGAGACTCACTCACTGGTAGAAGCCATGCAGCTACACTGATGCCAGTGTCATATTACACTGATACACTAATAGAATGATCTACTGAAGCACTGACCCTCTCTGAGAGGGATATCTGATCCACCGGTGTACTGACGTACTGAGACTCACTCACTGGTAGAAGCCATGCAGCTACACTGATACCAGTGTAATATTACACTGATACACTAATAGAATGATCTACTGAAGCACTGACCCTCTCTGAGAGGGATATCTGATCCACCGGTGTACTGACGTACTGAGACTCACTCACTGGTAGAAGCCATGCAGCTACACTGATACCAGTGTAATATTACACTGATACACTAATAGAATGATCTACTGAAGCACTGACCCTCTCTGAGAGGGATATCTGATCCACCGGTGTACTGACGTACTGAGACTCACTCACTGGTAGAAGCCATGCAGCTACACTGATACCAGTGTAATATTACACTGATACACTAATAGAATGATCTACTGAAGCACTGACCCTCTCTGAGAGGGATATCTGATCCACCGGTGCACTGACGTACTGAGACTCACTCACTGGTATAAGCCATGCAGCTACACTGATACCAGTGTAATATTACACTGATACACTAATAGAATGATCTACTGAAGCACTGACCCTCTCTGAGAGGGATAATCTGAGGCACCCCAGTACTAATGTACTGAGACTTATACACTGATTGACGTGCAGCGGCACTAACACCAGTGCAACGACACACTGATGCATTCATATAATGATTTACAGAAACACTGACATCCTTATAGACTGATATCCTGATGTACTGATATATGGTTTCACAGAGGTACTGCTACGCCTTTGTGCCAATATACGAAACACTAGTACTGGTACTCAGGTAACTTAATATACGCAATAAGTGTCATACTGATGTATGAAACACTGATTTGTGTAATATACAAATGCAGATGTGCAAAGTTAATATCCTGTTACCCGCTAATCAGGACCTCCGCGGAGATCTCAGGGCAAAGAGTCTGCCGGAAGCGTTTGGGGTTTTACACTCGATGGGACCGTTACAAACTTTGACTGCGAGAATGTGCTTCAAAAAGTGACTCAGAACCAGTGGTGAAACTGTGCCCGAGTTGTTGCACCTCACAACTGTACGTGACAATGACTGCCAAGATGAAACCTCTCACTCAGAGAGTATTATTGTAGTCAGGGGCGGCTTCTACAAGAGGGCTCTGGGTTTTCGCCCCTCACAAATACCTAAACGTTTACCTCAAAAAATATTACATAGATTGATTTATTTAGAGATATGCTTTTATCTCCAAACAATTTGATGTATTTAAGTTTGGGCTGTCTGTCCTCGGCTGCCTCCCTGCCTCACTCTGAAGTAGGAGACAGAAGCCAGGCAATCACAACACAAGCCTTACCTTTCTGAAGCCGTAAATTGCCATTGTGGTCTAGGTGGTATCCACTGTAGGCCAGTGACACTGTCAGCATCACAGTTTTGGGCGTCTGAGTCTGCCTCCCGCGAGGCCAGGCATCTATCATTCACGGGCATGGATCCCACCCTTTCCCATTCGTCACACTTACGACTGGATGCAAGCATGTGTGATGCGGCGCCTTCTCCTCGGTAATGGTAAGTGTTATTGTGCTGATCTTGTGTTATGTATATTGTGCTGAGACCCCTGGTCACACTAACCTCCCCCACTGTGACCCCCAGCCCTGGCTGCAGGTCGCTGGCCCCCTTAGAAGTGCAGCTGCTGTATTTGTTACCTTGCGAAATGGATCCAAATATCCGAGTCAAGCTCAAAGGGAGAAATATCTGTTCACAGTAAAGACAGTTACATGCTGTTTGGCATTAAAATTGGCCCTGTCTTCATGTCGTAGACATTGATACCAAAAACATGGATTGATAAATGAACAATGAATGTTAAAAACGTTAAGGTAATGCATGTCAGAAATGTAGTTTCACTTTTATTTTCGTTTTACTTAATCTTGCATTCCCCTAGTGTTAGCTTTTTCATCATGCTGTTGTTTCGTTTTTTGTGCATCTTATTGCTCTTGTATATTGTATACTTTGAGTCGTGCCAGGTGTTTATAAGAGGCTTTGATTGAGAACTCTGGCACTGAGGCTGAAGGCAAAGCAAAGAGCTCGTCAGTGTGTCGGCCTCTCTGCAGAGCACACAGAACAATGGTCAGTGTAAATGTGTGTGAAGGAGGAACACAGATGGTTCAATATTTACAAGACAAAAGTAAAAGGAGATAGTGTGCTTGAATGTGAGTTTTGTCTACGTTTGGTGGTGGTGAAGTGAGGGAGACGCAAGGAAGTGTATTTGGGGGAGAGTGAAAGGCGGGCGCTGATGAGGAAAGAGATAAGGTTGAAGATGTGCAGATGGACGAGATGTGAAGAGAAACAGAGCGTAGATATCTGACATAAAGCGCACATAGCCGACGGCCAATACTCCTTCCACAGGCCTCAATAATATTTAATTCACAGTCTCACAATTTCAGAATTGAAACATTTCAAATGTTAATTATCTATAACAAATCATTGTTGTCACTCATTTATCTTAAATAGCTAACAACCATTGACAAAGTCAATAGTACTGGCAGGTTTTAGGTGTATGTCAGTTGTTGTGTTATTTATCTGGATGCAATAACAATTCAGGGAGAAACCGAAACACCGGTCAGGTGCCACACCATGGGAATCACAGAAATGTATTTGACATGTTCCGTTTGAGGGAGCCCACACTTTTCTCATCCCACTTAAAGACCTGTCTGCACATATTTCTATATGACTGCTGGCAGCCAGCAGCTGCGGGTGCTTCCCGAAGCCTGGTTAGAGCATTTTCTTCCAAAGTTGATGCCGCATGCAGTGCAAGGCTCTGGCCAAGCACACACTTTAAAGGGCATGACGTTGTCATGCTGTACAATTTGCACATTGCGGTAACTGTTGAACATATTAATGCAGTAAAATATGGGGCAGTTTTTGATGTGTTTAATATTTCAAGACTATACGTTCCCACTGCTTTATAAAACTTGCTTTTCACTAAATTAATATGCTTTAAAATGCAGCACTTGTTAATCTTTTTTCAATTTTTTCTCGGGAGGAGGACCCCCCGAACCCCACGTTTGTCCATTACAGCTGCTCACATCGCTCGCAACATAAAAGCCATACCCAGCCTTTACGCCCACCACTTTCAAATGTCATTAGCCACCACCGATTGTGCTGCAGGTGTTAAAGCTGGAGCCAGTGGGTGAGACTGAGCTCCACGGTGTGAGATACTTGCCCAATGAGGAGGACTGCGCACCCAAGGAGTGAGACATACACCCGCAGAGAGACTGTCCACCAGTGCGTTCGACTCACACCAAATGAGGGAGGCTGATAAAGCTCACACCCGCTGGTGCTCGAGCCGGTGAAGCTCGCACTCAGATAGCGCAGCTGTACTTGTACCCCCTGTTGTCTCCCCAGCCCTGCAGTCCTCTGCCCTGGGTGCCTTGCCCCTCCCCTGTGTATTTCACCCTGCTCTGTGCTCACTTGCCTGGACCAAGTAACTTCTGCCCCTGTCAGACTTCTCTTCCAGATGCAGCGCTTCGGTGCACAAGATACAGATGGAGTAAGACACGAGGCCTATTGTAACAGCCACTAGTGCACTGCGGCACTGATGCACAGACAAGGCTCTGCAGACTGACGTATTTCACCACTAACATCCTGGTGAACTGATACACCACGCATGTGCTGCTGCACAACAGAGAAGACACATATAACCAGGTGGACAGAAGCTTTGTCGGTGCGGTGTGAAACCTATGAATCTTTACACTGTAGGCTCTTTACGTAGTAAAGGTTTACACAGTAGTGGAGTGGGATCTGGCTGTTTACACTGTGACAAACAGGATGACAAAGGCTCTTTTTGTAGTGGTAAATACAGGGCGACAAAGATTGAAACATTAGTAGAGTGGTATTAGACTGTTGAAAGTGGTAAACAAAGGGTGAGAAAGGCTCTTTAAGTATTGGTAAATTCAGGGTGACAAAGTTTTACACTTTACCTCCTCTATCCCTCCTTTACTCATCCCAAGCCTCATCTTACTACTATGATCCCCTAAATAACACTTTCTAGACTTTTCCCTCTCTGTCCCTCCATTATTCTTTTCAATCCAACTAACAGCCTCACGTGTCCACCGCTCGGATTATATTTGCCTGTACTAATCCACCACCAATCCTTTGGGTTCCAGAGTGGCGAGCTCTTCGCCGAAACGTGCTTCAATGGCTCGTCAGGGGTACTAAGCGCTATATAAGTACAATTACAATTACAATTAGTGGGGTGGTATTAGGCTTTTTACATAGCAGTAAACAAAGGGTGACAAAAGCTCTTTACGTAGTGGTAAATACAGGGTGGCAAATGTTTCCACAGAAGCCCAGTGCTGTACGGCTGTTTACATAGTGGTGAGCAATACTGCTTATGGTCAACCACAGGTCTGAAACTACTTTTGAGATTATGACTTGTCAAATCATAACACCAGGTTTAAAGTTCAGGCACCAGGATTATTTAACTGCAGCAAATGGAGGGCCAAACGTAGACTGGCAGAATCCCATACAGTGCATGGGAAAAGCAAGAGTAAATGTAATATTTTATTTAAAAAAGAATGCCTAGTGGTAGGAAACTGACATTGCAGCAGGTTCGCTTACAAAAGGAGTTACACAAATTATTTTGAGTTTTAAACAGCAAATGACTCCCAAAAATGCAAGCAGGCCTTACACATACAATGCAAGCATTGTAGCCCAACTGTCAGAAATAAACTTAAAATCTTGGTAAAGTGGGGCAGAGAGAAATCCGTTTTGATGTGTTGGTGCTGTGAGTCCAGGTCCCGTAGCTTAGCCTGAGGTGCTGATGGCAGCCTGCTCTCCCGGGATGGGGCTCCTGGCTTTGTACTGGGGGCCCCAAAACAATTACAGGAATTTCTAGCTCCTTGCTACTGTAAACCTATTCCACAGGATAGCACCCACAAACCCACAGCTTAAAAGCACCCAAAACCCACACACTTTCCCAGGATGAAAGAAGAAGCACAAAAGATGGAGCGAAGATAGATAGATAGATAGACAGACAGACAGACAGATAGACAGACAGACAGATAGACAGATAGACAGACAGACAGATAGATAGACATATAGATAGATAGATAGATAGATAGATAGATAGACAGACAGATAGACAGACAGACAGACAGATAGATAGATAGATATATAGATATATAGATAGATAGATAGATAGATAGATAGATAGATAGATAGATAGATAGATAGATAGATAGATAGATAGATAGATAGATAGATAGATAGATAGATAGATAGATAGATAGATAGATAGATGGATGGATGGATGGATGGATGGATGGATGGATGGATGGATGGATGGATGGATGGATGGATGGATGGATAGACAGACAGACAGACAGACAGACAGATAGATAGATAGACATATAGATAGATAGATAGATAGATAGATAGATAGATAGATAGATAGATAGATAGATAGATAGATAGATAGATAGATAGATAGATAGATAGATAGATAGATAGATAGACAGACAGACAGACAGACAGACAGACAGACAGACAGACAGACAGGTAGATAGATAGATAGATAGATAGATAGATAGATAGATAGATAGATAGATAGATAGATAGATAGATAGATAGATAGATAGATAGATAGATAGATAGATAGACAGACAGACAGACAGACAGACAGACAGACAGACAGACAGACAGACAGACAGACAGACAGATAGATCATTTTTATTGCACAATTAATTAAAATCATTGTAATCATGCTTGATTACGTACAAAATAACTGCATCATTTTGAATGTTAAGGATCAAATGTGGCTAAGTGAACTATTTTAAGAATTTAGACATTCACATTGTCAAAGATAAAAACCTGAGATATTAAGACAGTTGATAGAGGGTTAAACGTTTTGATTCTATAGGTTTAGCAGGAGTCAAAGTGGCTTCAGCTGGCGAGTGTCCCACCGAGGCCAGGGATGAGGATGAGTTTGAGGAGAGAAGCCATCTTACTGACACAAGGATGCCCTGGATGATGCTCAGGGCGGGGGTGCTTGGAACGATGCACCGGCCTTGCTTATCGCAGTCGTTTACTGATGCTGCTGCCAAGTCTATCAAAGAGTTAATCCCAGTGTACAAATGGAAGCCAGAATCTCAAGGGCCTCTGATTGGCCAGTTCATTCATTGCTGACTTTTGACCACTGGTCCATCATTGAACAGACGGCTCACATACCTCGGGAGACTCAAGATGTCAGAATCCATCAGCCCCTCTGGAGAAGCACCCTCCCCTTCAGAACTCTAAACATATACACCACCAAACACTCCAAACCTTCACTCTGTGCTCACACCTGCCCACCTCTCCCTCGTCAGGGGTGTCTGTGATCCTTCCCACAAGCCAAAGATGCGCCTAATGCTGATTAAGACTAGATGAAGTCAGGGAGAAGGGGGATGGGAGGTGGTACAAGCTATCTACAGAAGATCCAACAGTGGGGGTCCTAATGCCAACCCTCAAGAACAGCAAACCAATCAGGCTTCGAGGCCAAGCAATGAATGTGCACAGAACTCCCATTGGCTGGGCTGTCCTGCATATTGATCTTGGCCACTCTGAAAACCGGAGAGGGGCTCTTCTGATAGGTTAGGGTTTCTTGTCAATGATGGCATCGGTATGGCATCAGTACGGCATCACTATGGCACATATAGGCTATCTATTGGGGGCATCACATGATTGCACAATAGAACCCTGGCTGTGAATACAAGGCCAGGCACAATGACCAGCCCCACCCATGGCTTGGTTGGTACAGAAGGAACCCAAGGAATGCCCTTTGAGTCGGATTGGGGTATATCCACTCAGACATGTGTCGGTACCTCTTCGAAGGCCGGCGAGGAGGTAGTTGTGTGTAAATTGTAAACAAGAGGTGAGTGTAATATTGGGCATATACTACTGGGCACATGGACACACTGTGTGGCGCAGGGATAGCTCAAGGGTGTGTTGGCACACTGGGAGGCACTGCGACAGCTGGAGTGCACATTTGCAACACTGGTGCCCATGGACAGCTAGTGCATGTGCTAGCATATGGGCAGTTAGAGGCTTTATTGACATACCATGTCATACTTCTGGGCACAGGGACAGCAGGAGGGTGAATGCACATACTGAGACGATACGGGCAGCTGGAAGGTGCAGTGGCATATTCTGGGCCATATGGACAGCTAGTGGCACACTCAATACTGCTTAGCATAGGCTTACTTTGAGCACTCAATCCCTCAGCCAGGTACATGAACAACTGGAAAGTATATGTTGGCATAAAGTAGGGCATGTGAACAGCTGGAGTGTGTGCCGACACATACACAGCTGACGTGTGCACTGATTCTCTGTAGGGCACATTGCTAGCTGGGGGTGTGTTGGCATGTATAAGAGATATTGGGCAACTGGAGAGTGAATTGGCAATTGATAATGCAAGCAGGCATCTGGGCAGTGCCCTAGCATTCTGTAGCATCCAGTAGGGCACACAGACATCTGGGGGACACCAGGCTGTACATGATTGAAGGAAGGCCCCTGCTGGCATGGAAGTGTCTCTCCCCAAGGACAAGGAAACTGTCCCACAGGTCTTAGATCTCTCCAGACCCCAGAGAAGGGGCCCCTCATTGAAGAGAATGAGAGATACAGCCCCCCATGCCCCAGTGTGCCAAGGGTTTCTGTGGAGGGCAGTTGTGGCAGTGACACTCACCCACCCCTGATGACCTGTGCAGTCTGGCGAGCATTGTGCTGTTTTGGTTTTTAGTCTGAAAATATCTAAAGGAAGCTTGTCCATCAGAAATGGAGGCTAAAACTTTCTACCTGCAGCACAGATCATGAACTATCTATTGCCAATTGTCCATTATTGATCCTTAGAGAAAAGTGAGTTCAGTGCCTGAGGAGGAGCGGGAATATGTGTGCATTTCCCATTTTGTGTCACCACATTGGACTTAACATGTACAGAATTATTGTAACATTGCCCAGAAAGCCTAGGGTATTGGATTTGGCAATGATAGGACTGTGGCGTTCAGGTCAAAAATCAAGTCAAAAAGCACCAAGTTGGCACTTTTTGCTGTTTTCATTTTTGATTTGTGACTTTCTGGCCGTCTGGAGAGCTTGTGGCCCCTTTCCCGCTGGTCAGTGATGCCAGGCCCCAGCACTCACAGCTGTTCTATTGCAATCCGCGTCAAACGCTGTAAACAGCGAGTCCTACCTTGTTGGATTTTTGTCCTGTTTGGCGTCAGAACTCATTTTTGAGTTCCCTAATATCCCCTTTCCTTTCTCGTTGTTGGTGGGGGCTGTCCCCGAGGCGCTCCCTGCATCCTTCTGGTCACCTGTACTCGGAGGGTTAGGAGGTAGACGCTCCCCCTTAGCCAGATAGCTGAGCAAAGAAGATGGCAGGGGAATAAAAATAGAAAACAGACTCTCACATTATGAAGAACCATAAAAGGTACACAGCAGGCATTGTGACATTGACAAGCGTACAACACACAACGGCTTATATTCGGATCTTCCCCTGGCAGATAATACAAGGACAGATAATTATCCATTCTTAGCGTCTTCGTTCTTCAACACAATGAACATTACAGAGACTCTTTGGGCAACAAACTCACAGTTGATAGCAAGATGGCCGGACCCGATGAAAGTTCCCCCTTTTGCTCTTAAAAATCAAATAGCAACTTAATTGGACCTGGTTCATCCCACAATTGCGTAGCGTTTTCTCCTCTGGTGTCTTCCTCTGCCTGAGGAAGCCTGCCTGAAGAAGACACCAAACTCCTAATCTCAGCCCATGCAGTAACCTTCCTGGTTTGGTTGGTGGCAGAGGATTGGAAAAGCTTTCGCCGATACTCCATGAGGGCAGGTCTACAGCCACCGTCAGTAACGTCCCAAATGTGCACGGTGGGAATGTCTAAGGTACACTTCTAAGGGCAGTTCAAGGAGCAGTGCTTGGAATGTCAGCGTTTACCCAATCAATAGTCAATCTTCATCCTCTGAACCCCAGACATCAGCTCTAACTCCAGATATGGAATTGTTTATTGGCCCTTGGGCATGAACATCCTGTTTACACACAAATGACCCTCCCCCACTCAGTTCCAAGAAATCCTGACTACGGTTCCAAAGATGATCTCTCCTTTAGCTTCGTTCAGGTAACTAAACTTAATGGGCGGACTTCGCAAGCATAATACTACTTGCAGATCGGAGGTGGCGTCCGCCATTTTGTTTCTTTTACACAACAGTGTCAGACCTCATAGGGTGTCATCTTTGGACCTGTATGTGATAGGAGTTCACGATATTTCCTGGTGTTTGCCATTCTTACTGTCTTATGACTCTAATTGTACATTAAAGATGCATTCCTCTGCAAAGAAGGTATAGGGCCTGGTCAAAGGACTGAGTTCATGGCACATATGGGAAGGCATTTATAGGAAGCGATGAGAAATTGCCAACTTTGTGATTTCTCCAGACCCTGAAGTTATACTGCTAGGTAATACTACAAGTATGTCAGCAGGGAATGTCAATCAGCTTTCAATTCATTCACACACAAAATGCATTATTGAGAAAAATGGCAGCGATCGACCCGCACCCTCTTCCCCCATCATCCTCCTTCTCAACCCAGTGCGGGCGTGTGATTGTTCGTGGTTTGGAGTTCATTTTATATGGAAGAGTCTGCTGCCAGTAAGAGAGGGAAAAAGGACCTTTATTAGGAAAATGAAGTTCTTTGACTTAAGTTCTTTCCGTTTATTTCCACTCGAGAATAATTGTGTTTTTTCTAAGTACCATTTCACACTGCTGATTAAGATACTTTAGTGATTAATTCTATTTTCTGTCTTCTTGCTAATTTCTTTTCTTGGTTCTATCATTTCTCTCTCTTTCTTTTTATTTAAAGTTATAGATGATCCCGAGCCACCAAGGCTGGGCTGGGAAATCATTGTTTTCATTGTATTACATCACCAGAATCAAGTGGAGTGAGGGGCACTACAACTCCCAGAATGCATTTGCTTTTAAATGAAAACCCAGCACTGGGCCATTGCCCCCGTAGAGATACGGAGTGATCGAGTTACCTTGTTTTGTTCCTTTGCTCTGGTTAAACCTCTTGGACACCTCCCAATCAGTTTTCAGAAGCAGCCAGAGCATCGAGACTGCACTCCTCGTTGCAACAGACGACATCCGCAACCTCCTTGGTCAAGGCAAAACTGCAGCCCTCATCCTCCTGGACCTTTCTGCCACTTTTGACACCATCTCCCACCACACCCTCTACGCAAGACTCCATTACGGCGGCATCCGTGGCAAAGGCTCAGAGTAGATCCTCTCCTTCATCACCGGCCGAACCCAGAGAGTCAGGCTCCCACCGTTCTCCTCAGAACCTACAGAGATCAGCTGCGGAGTCCCTCAGTGCTCCTCATGGAGCCCCACCCTCTTCAACATCTACTTGGCCCTACTGGCAGCCATTGTCAGAAACCACAGACTACACAAAGTCTCCTATGCAGATGACACCCAGCTGATTCTCTCCCTCACCGACAAAGCTTCAGCCGCATAGAACAACTTCCACAATGGGATGAAGGCAGTCACCACCTGGATGAAGGACAGCTGCCTCAAACTCAACTCCGACAAAACCGAAGTCCTCATCCTGGGCTCCACCCCTTCCGCCTGGGACAATTCCTGGTGGCCCGCAGCACCCGGAGCTCCCCCACAACCACCGACCACGCATGTAACCTCGGCATCATCCTTGACTCCTCGCTCTCAATGAACCGCCGAATCAACGCTGTCTCATCTTCCTGCTTCCACATGCTCCGCCTGCTTTGAAAGATTTTTAAGTGGATCCCCACCGAGTTCAGAAGAAGGTTCACCCAGGCGCTCATCAGCAGCAAACTCGACTGCGACAAAGCACTCTACACTGGCACCACCCAGATGGTCCAAAAGAAATTGCAAAGAATCCAGAACGCCACCGCAAGTCTTATCCCGACATCCCCCTCTGCAGCCACATCGCCGATAACCTGAGAAACCTCCACTGGCTCCCGATCAACAAAAGAATCACCTTCAACCTCCTCACACATGCCTACAAGGCCCTCCACAACATCGGACCTGCATACTTCAACCACTGCCAGCAGACACCTCCCCTCCACCAACCTGGCCCTGGCCACTATCCCACGGATTCGCATGACCATGGCCAGAGGAAGAGCCTTCTCCTGCCTCGCCACAAAGACCAGGAACTCTCTTCCTCTACATCTCAGACAATCACCCTCACTGCCTCAATTCAGGAAGGACCTCAAGATCTGGCTCTTCGACTAAATGGGCTCTTCGACTGAACTTCAGAACCCCAGTGCCTTGAGAGCCTACAGGTGATTAGCTGCACTCTATAAGAACCCTGATTGATTGAAATGTATGATATAATTGTATTATTCGCTATAGACGGTAGGACCTATTTATTTGATTATTTTTTTTAAATGGAGATTGTATTTTATTGGATACAATAATTATGTGTTTAATTGCCAATCAGCCTCTAGACGTCATCAAAGAATAAGCATTGGAAATTGAACATCATTTCCCGCTGGAGAAAGAGTCAATGAGGAGAACCAGGGCTTTCCACCCCGAACCTTCCCCTTTACCCACCAGAAGACCCAGGATCTGAAGAAAAGCCTGAAACATGTTGTCAACCTGCTGAGGAGACTAGGGAGAATGTTTCTGCACTACATGAAAATGTACAGTTCTCCAGTGTGATTGGATCACTTCCTGGAGCATAACAAGTTGGTTAGAGACTCCCCCAGTCTGACTTTATTAAGCGATATCTACCTCATCCCAAGCTCTTGAGAGGTTTAGATCAGGGGAACCAAAGGCAGCCCAGGAACAATGCCGAAACCTTCCCCGCTCCCTTCGTTGATTCACGCTCTCTTCCTCTTTTCATGCACCCTAATATTGTTCCTTCTCTCCCCTTTCCCTCTATTCTCTCTGTTTTCCCTCACCCAAGCTTACTTTGTCTCTGTCTTGAAGCCCCTGTTCCTGCTGCAGTTAAACTTGGGAGGTGTGAAAACTAACAGAGGCACGGGGAGCATCTCTGGATTTTTAAAACAAGCCTCACAAGAGCTCCAGTCCCCCGGGAGAATGCTGGGTGGATGAAAGGCCTGTCCAGCCCTACTTTAGACCTTCACTGACCTTGTGGTCTCTCAAACCTGTTACGCGAAACACCTGCTCCCCTAACGGAGTGTATTTTAAAAACATGTAAATGAGACAGTTAATAGTGGGGCAGTGTTAGTAGAGTGGGATACACATTCACATGGAGCATAAATACACGCTCGCCAACATATGGAAAACACATATAGGGTAGGAGTTTGATGCAAAACAAAAATGGGAATGAATTCCCCCCTAAACTTGGTGCCTCATTGAATGGGATTTGGGCGCAGAGCAGTGCAGCATCGCTGCGCCGCCCCGTGTCAGGGTGAAAGGGAAGGAAGGCACCGTATTTAACCGATACTGTGCATTCCTGTCCTTTCCCCGTGCGCTGGCGCCGTTTCGGCTGCCTAGTGCCAACACTGGCACGCTTGCACCGTGGTGCAAGGGTGCCTGTGTTGTCGGCAGGTTTGTTTTTGTGCAGGAAGGGACAGAAGCAATCCTTAGAGGCTTCCCAACAATAACAGAAATAAAGTTATAGCTCCTCGTTGCGCCTCCCCTAGGGAGGTGTAAGGTTTGGCGCATCCTCGGGTTTACATAGTTTTGTAAACCTGGTGAAGCATCCAAATGCATGGGCGGGTGACCGCAACGCCCATGGAACGCCTCCCGAGAGCAGATTAAGGCAATATGAATTTGTAATTTGCGTCACCTGAAGGTCACAAAAAGTGACGCTTCAGAGGTGCCAGGGACTAAAAAATGGAGGAAGCTTTAAGAGTGAAACAGCTCAAATAACATATTTTTCTTTCCGGGCAGGCTCCGTCCCTTGACGCAAAGCTCTGATGGTGTTTATAATAAGACGGGCATGTTTCTGCAATGTTCACTCACAGCCTGTCAGGGCCGGGGGCTTCCCTCTCCCCAGAGCGAAGGTGACGGGGATTCCCTCATCCGGGAATCTCACCAGCCCCCCAACCCCTCACGGTGCTACATTTGAACGCCAATGTGCTAAAATAATCAGTACTTTCACATGAATACACATTTGAATGAACACATTCACCCAGGCATGCTGCATGCTTAGAAGTGAATACAATACTAACAATATATTTTAAAATTACCATGAATTCGAAAAGCTGCTTCTTGTCGTCATTTCGTTTGCTGTCAATTACCGTAATTACACACACAATGTTGAACTGGCTTATTCGTGTTTGATTTTAATCGTCTTTCAGTTTAAAAATCTCTCCTTCCACTATGTACTGGTCTTTCGCCGATGCAATGGTATGCGCCCCTTGAGCCTACATTTGCAAGACCCTTTAATGTATGGCTTAGAGACAGAGGTACCACAACAGCCCCTCCCTCCACACCTGTTAACATTGAACATCTGTCACCAACGCCAGAGGACTACCAACAACAGTGGGTGTGTCACCACGGCAAACACCAACGCCAGAGGACTACCAACAACAGTGGGTGTGTCACCACGGCAAACACCAACGCCAGAGGACTACCAACAACAGTGGGTGTGTCACCACGGCAAACACCAACGCCAGAGGACTACCAACAACAGTGGGTGTTTCACTACGGCAAACAACGTAACATAAACCATGTAAGATATCATAACATAAATCTTAAAGTAGGACATATGACACAACATGCAGAGGCGAGCGGGTCTCCCACACAGGGTAAAACTGGCGCTGCTTAGAGGAAGCAGAAATAGAGGAAAGAAGATTCCCGCCTTGCTTTGGCCAGGGCTTGTTTGGTACATGGTGCCTGCCTCTTTGAAGACTCAGGGCCTGATTTAGATCTGGGCGGATGGGTTACTCCGCAACAACAGTGATGGATATCCCGTCCGCCGAAATATGAATCTCATAATATCCTATTGTCCGTTGTGACAGAGTAACCCGTCTGCCGAGATCTAAATCAGGCCTCCGTCTCTCCCTAAAAAACACACAATCCCTCAACTAATTCAACACGTTAACGAGTCTTCAGAAATTAGACCCCCCCCCCATATTGTCCTCCTCGTCCCAGATCTAACCTTGTAGGGCGACTTCGCCTCTGACGGAGGGTTTTCCAAGTCTGACATCGAAGATCCTATGTATTAGATTGACGACTCTTAGACTCACCGTAAACATCCCTCCGGCTGTATTTTTTCTGTACTTGGAGCACGACCCTGCCGCTGTGTTCACAATGGAGGGAAAGAAAGCTGCGTCCAAACAGCACAATATTGAACCTCACCAGACTGAGGAGGAAGAGGTCCTCCAGATATCGAGGTCAGAATTATAGAGCTTGGTTAAAGAAGTTGTTGACTCCACCTTGGCGGAACCAGGGGCAAAAAGTAAAACGGAGAAGAAGATGCGGAAGATGAGGATCAGGAATTGGATCAAAGGGGAAACATGTCCAAGGCTCTCAACTAGCAGATCCCCTGAAGCAGATCATGGAGGTCCTAGGATTTGAGAAGGGAGCGGAGCAAGAAGAGGGGTCTTATTCTAGTGGTATTAAAACAGATGACGTAGCTCTGCATTACATAACAAAAGGCATAGTGTGGAAAGATACACAGCGTTGTGCAGCATACACCACCCAGGCCTTGCCCAAAGGTTCCTATCGTTGTATATCTGTATCCGAGGGAATAATGATCCAATGCGCATTTGAGCTAATATGGACCTTTTGTCTCAATTTCTTTTAGATGTCATCTTTGACAGTGTATACGCAGCCGTAGCTTCGGCGATGATGCTCCCAATGAAAATATGAAGAAGCCAATTACAGTCAAAGGGCTTTAATTTGAAAGTTACTTTTCACTGGTCCTAAGCTAAGTCAAGAATTGGATGGTCTGGTATAGAAGGCTGCAGAGGAGAAGAAAATTCTTAAGGCTTTAAAATATTTTTTAGCAATAAGTCATTTTCCTCCAAATGTGAAGGCAGAGTGTCCAGGACAAATGTCCCTTTCGAGGCTAGGGTCATGGTGGGAGGGGCTGCACTGGAAAACAAATCCTGATCAATTATTCCCGAAAGGTGAACATTTTTATATCATCAGTGGGAAAACGTGTCATGGAACTATGGGTACTTGAGATTGCTGAGAATGGATACTGTATTCCATTCTCTAAGAATACTCTGCAGGATCCCTTCGAACTTATCCTGTCCCAAAAGAAAAGCCGACAAACTGAGCCACACTCTTTGGGGTCCAAGCTCCACTGACCAAGAAAGCAGTGATTCCAGTCCGTGAAGAGCAGAGATGGGACGGGTTTTAGTCTTTCTTTTTTCTTGTTCCCAAAACAGTATTGGACTCTGTCCTGTTCTGGGTCTAAAGCAGTTGAACAATTATGACTTGGTGGATTCCTTCAGGGGGCTTTCATTACAATCATTCCCTTATTGGCTAAGGGAGATTTACTGTAAACACTAGACTTACAGGGCGCTTATTCCATGTCCCATTCCATCTGATCAGCCAGTATTTTCTTCATTTTGCTGTAGGAAACCAGCACTTCCAGTTTCAAGCATTACCTTTTGGCCTGGCAGAAGGTCCCGGGGTTTTTACGAAGGTACTCACTCCAGTCGTTGCATATCTTCAATTAAGAGGTGTCTCTATATTCCTATAAAGGTTGACGACTGGTTGGTATCTGGTTTGTCTTTCCTGAAGGCTCAAGAGAATGTTGAGATGTGATCCAGGTACTTGCGGAACTAGGTTTCTTCATCAACTTCCAGACACACTCCCTACGGCGATCACAGGACAAGTTGTTTATTGGAATCAGTTCAGTTCCCAGCAGGCTCATGGCTTTCTTCCGCTTCTAGAATTACAGCAATTTCACATGCTCACACACATTTTCTAAATCAGCCTAGTGTACCAGCAAGCGCTTGGGTGAGGGTGAAAAGGCCGATGGCAGCTTCAACAGAGGTTGTCCCATGGGCCAGTTATCACCGCAAGCCCTTAGTGAACTATATACTCCTTTACTAGACCTCGAGTTCATAGGACTACGAGCAGATGATCCCAGTAACACCCCATTAACACAGGAGTTGGGGTGGGGTTAGTGGAGAAGGCCTTTTCGAAGGGCGTTGCGTTGCAGTACCCATCTCCAGTCCAGCTAACATCTGTATGGGCGGCCATTAAGGCTCTTAAGGTTAAAGAGAATTGCTCTGGAATATCTCCTTTAGTCGTTAGACTCTTAGCGAGCTTTAGGCTTCAAAGACTGTTGATTCAAAGCCTGATCCCCACCTGGGATCTATCTCTAGTGAGAAGAGATCTACATCATTACAACAAGTAGATTTAGCATGGTTATTCTTGAAAACAGTGTGTACATTTGCTGGAGCTTGAGGCGGCAGGGTGTGGAACTGAGAAAAGGATGGTGAACGGCCCTCCGTAGCTGCTTCCATTGTCGGGTGGGGATAGATGGGGATAGATGCGATGGTGACCATCATTCCAGGCTGTCGGTGGGGTAGCACTGATTGTGACCATTAGATATCAGTTGCTCTCACTGTCGAGTAGGGACAGCTGTGATGGTGAGTGTCATTAAATAGCTGCTCTCACTGTCGGGTGGGCATAGCTGTGATGGTAAACATCATTCGATAGCTGCTCTCAATGTTGGGTGGGAGTAGTTGTAGCGATCATAGTCCCTTAGGAATTACCTTGATTGTTTCTAGTTCAAGCGGGTGGTGCAGGTGCTTTATACAGGTCCATCATGCACTGGAATTCGGGGGAGAGAGAGAGGGTGTTGGTTTCTGGTCCTTGCCTTACTATCACCCGATTCGCACTCTGAACCCCTCACCATCCAATCAATGGATTGTTTCCCAAAAATCCTGTATTACCAGTTTATTATGTTGGTCCTTGAGTATCTGTGACAACCCCCATTACAAGGAGGGACAGCCGTCCTGGCCCATAAAGTGCTCCATCACAGCCTGGGACTGCAGGCATGACCCGAAACACCGCAATCTCGCAGAAGTAGAGTCCTCACTGAGTTCTCACAGAGATGTCAGCATAGAGGACATCACTACCAGGCGACACCCCGAGCCACATTTATGAAAACGGTCGCATCGCTGCGTGAGAACAGCTATGCAACAGTTTTCACTGTGTCCTCCATGTGACACCAATGATGCGTCATATTTAGTGTATGACGCATCATGTCATAAGGAAGGACATATACGTCAGTATTACTGCCGTATCTGTCGGCGCAAAAGTGATGCATTGCTGGGGTGTGTCTGAAAACAGATGCAACTCCAGCAATGTGTCCTTTCACATGGAGCAAGTCCTATGTGAAGGGGCCTGCGTCAGTCTTATGCCTGCTGCGAGGCAGGCATAGAATATTAACGCAATAGCGTCCTCAAAATGGTGCAGTGAAATCTGATAGATTTCATTGCGCCACTTCTACTTGGCTTTTTGCGGGGAACGCCCACCCTGCAGACATTATACCTGACGCAGGTATAATGTAGCGCAGGCCTTTACAAAGTGACGCACCTGCTTAAATGCGCCACTTTGTAAATAGGGTGCAATGTGGTGCATTCTTCATGCCGCCGGTGCGTCTCAAAAAGTGACGCAACGGTGGCGTGAAAGTGTTACAAGGCCTCATAAATATGGCCCTCCATATTCTGCCCTTTTCGCTAATTATGTCAAAATATTTTGAATTCCTGTCCCTAAGAAATGACTGCTGTGTCAATGGCTGCAGGACTTGACTTCTTGAGTTTCTATCTGTGGTTTAATGCACATTCTGCCTCAGAAGAATTCAACAAGCATCTGAGATGCAGCAGCATTTACAATGACTGATCCACAGAGCCAAGGTGGGCGAGAACTCTCTGAATGGTTGGCTGTCAGAATATCATATACAAAACCCAATGTTAGACAGGGATATTGTGCCCTAAGTATAGTGAACAAAAATACCATCCTTTTAAAAGTAGATTTTCTCTCAGCGCTTCCAGTGTGGTGATCTTTTAGTAGACAATATTTAGGATACAATATACTGGAACCAAACACACTGAACAACATGTGAGGTTGCTGGAAGAGCACACATTACACACAGTGTCTGGCCCCACCAGACACACAGGCTGCAGCCTGACTCAGGACCCACAGTCTACGAGTTTGGCACCTCAGTGGCACATCCATTGTAAGTTATACTCACACTTTAAACTACACCAACCTCACAGACTAGGCACGTCTCCTACCACCTATAAGCACACAACACAGCTCCAAGCAGACAGCTGGGTAAGTGTGTTCCACCGCAACACATTTTAATTGAATCTCACCAACCCACAACCACATGACCATCAACAGTGTACCAAAGTCACAAAAGGGACAAAGATGCCTCGAGACAGCACCCACTCGAAACCAAGCAGTGGACAGCCGTACTCCCCAGCAGAGGACAAGAGGCAAACGCCCACATATAATGCGCACAACGACCCATGCCAGGCCCGCGTGGATGGCTACTCAATATGAGTCGGGCCCCCGGTCTTATGGTATTTATTTTATGAACATTTCCGTCTTTATTCATCCAGATTTATTTTGTAGCCAACTTACCGGTCTCTCCAGCGACGGTCACTCCCACTTTACTGCATTCTCAGCTGGCATAAGGACTTCACTAAATATTTTGCACTTTGCATTTATTATTTTAATTCCAGCCTATATGTACCATAAATCATTTTCTCACTAATTCCTAGTCTCACTATTGTTTTTGAATGTGTCACCTACCCCTGTTTCTCAAACAGCACCCTCTAAGACAGGCCGCTCTCATGCAAGGGCGTAGCTTCAGGGAGGGGAGGTGCGGAGACGGGTGTTAGGGTGTGACACCTCAAAATAAATGCATTTTTGGTTTAGTGGTCATGTCTGGGGCCCTGAGTCGGGTCTGGTTTCTATATTGTTTATATCACCCTCCTGATTTCACTAAGAGTTTTTGTTCATTTTTTTGCTTGGGGAATTTAAATATATATTGTAACCAATTTACAAAAAAGGAGTAAACCTACACCAATAGAAGTATTCTTTGACTGGGTGCAAATTTACCACCGTTTGAAAATCACAAATGGGTGGAAATGTACTACTTTTTGGCAGTAGTAACCTTAGTAAGGTGGAAAGAGTGAAAGTTAAATGGCGCCAGCATAATGTTTACAATTTTGGGGGTTTCTCGCTACACGTGCTGTACAAAATTTCCGAAATTATGCCACCTTGTGTAATTATGTGCCATTCTAGGCAAACATTTACAGAGAATTCGGCGTAAAGATTTACCACATACGCACAGGAACAACGGCAGGCAAGTGGCTGTTGTTCATGGTACTTTTGTTTGCGCTGTTGTTTAGCGAGAGATGCGCCCTCACGCCAGAAATGATGTGAGGACGCGCTCTCGCTAAATATATCTCAAAATGATGGATTTGATTCTGTGCATTTATGTGTAATTTTGCGCAATTTTGCTGAAATTGTGAAAAATTACCAAAAGCAAATTATGTGAATTTCATTTAACCCTATAAACAGGGCCGGCTTTAGCGCTGGTGGCGCCCAGTGCTACATTGTCAGTTGGCGCCCCCAAAGACCACCTCCAGCACGGATAATCTCACTACCGCCCTTTAACAGTGACCAAGCCTCCATAACCACTCTCTCGCTCGGATGCATTTAAGAAGGTTTATAGCGCCACTCATACCAGTAAAGGATGTCAGAGCACTTTGCATCACACACACATTACACAGAGACAATCATTCATACATGTGTAAATCAGTGTATAGGACATGTTACATAAGTCAAAGGACTACAAGTGAAGGAGTCACATGTCATCCATACTGGTAGGCAGCATAGTTTAAGAGTGCTTGGTGTGGAGAAGCACACATGCAGAGTCGAAAAAGAAACAGCATAGTTGGGAGTTTTCTTTAATAATCGGTATCGATTTCTACCCAAACTAACCCATTTTGCCACATTTAATCTATGCTGTATTGTATACTTTGCAATGTGTATGCAGTTCTATAATGAAAGTTAATAGGTCACTGTTCTATAGTAGGACTTTAAGTTATAAATTGCAAGTAACAAAAGGATGTCTCTTTAAAAGCAGGAACCTGCTCACCTATTTACATTATATGCACTTTGTGATCTACATGGTACACGTTCTTTGGAGCAGGCACATCAGCCCTCTGCACTACCTTCACATAACTCAACACCCCAACTATACAAAACCCCAATCTCTCTCCAGGAAGAACATTAATCGCAGGAGTCATCATGACATTTTTGCGATGCCTGGTAATTGCAGGAGGAAAGGATGGCAGCAGCAGGTGCTTTAAAAACATAATAAACTTTCAAACACGGCACCCCAAGGAAGCCAGTAACGGGTGCAGAGGCACCGGTCGCACCACCCTAGAGCCACCAAAAGATGATGGGAGCAGCAAAAACGTAGGGAGAGGGAAGATTGTGACTGTGTAATTGCGGCTGTACAGACCCTCGCCTTGGCCTGCTCTGTCACAATATTGTGTCAGCACTGAACCTGGGCCCCTATCCCTCCAATCAATGCTCGCGGGACGCATGTCCTCCAGCTGCTGCAGACACTGCGGGCCGAAGTTCGGAGAAATAGTGGCATTTAAGAAATATGTTTTTGGTGTGCAGGTCAGCCTTGTAGTTGGGAAGCGGCCACAAAAGAACCGTCCACCAATCGACATGAGGATGCGTCCCAAGTCATAGGCCCCCGAATCCCCGAGCGGCAAATTCTGCTGGTGGTGTGGCAAGGCAAGGAAAGTCCGCCCAAGTGGGGAACAAGTGGAGAGGCAGTTTCTGAGAAGGCCAGCCCCAGGGTATGGAGTCTGCCGGGAAAGCGGCCGACTGCTTTAAGAAAGCAGATCATGGGCTAGGACCAACATCGGTCTGTAGAGACTCTATTTAGCCCTCTCAGTCAACAAAGACCTGCTGACAGTTTTCAGATAAAATGGCTGAGATGGAGATTAGAGTGGCCACGCTAATGTCTGATCTTTTGGAGAATAGAAAAGCAGGAGCTGAACACGAGGTACGCCTTGTGGGCACCCAATAGAAACTTGAGAAGTTCGAAAACAGACTAAGGCGTGATAACCTCAGGGTCTTGGGGTTCGCAGAAGGAGCTGAGAAAGACGATGCCTGAAAGTTTATCACTGGCTTATTTAAGAATGCATTCTGAGAACTGATGGGTTGGAACTGGGATCTGGTGGTACAGAGAGCACACAGATTTCGTTTTAGGCAGTATAAGCATCAGTGGCAAGATGGGGGCACACCATGAGCCATTCTGGCATTCCGTGGTAACTTTTTTTTTAGACAAACTGTTTATGAATAAGCTCGTCCTGATTCAAAGCTGGTGGTCGATGGCTGTTTGTTTTTTGTGAGGCCAGACGTCTGCCATTCTACAGTTGAAAAATGCTGGCGCCTAAGGCAGTTGATACAGCCTCTACAGTCCAAGAGCACAAAAGCATTTTTGATAAACCCAGCAAAGCTGAGAGTTATCTTTCACGATAAGACATATTTTTTCTCATCCAAGGTAAAGGCGTAGGAGTTTTTGGATGACCTGGGGTAATATGGAGCTTTAGGCTCCAAGGTATTCCAAGCAAGGGGGTGGGCTTGCTCCCATAAACTGCAGAGGAGATGTGAAATGTTCTTTTTTTTGCATTGCGAAGGGTGAATATTAATCTGCTGTTTTCAGTATGAACAATGTTTTCTCACACAAAGGACAGCGATTACCGCTGGTGGCTACTTGGTGGGAGCGTCTTCAGTTCTTAGGGGTTTCCTCATTGATGCAATTGTTCAGATAATGATATGTTGACGCGCATGGTAAAGTGTTAGAGAAGAGTGGAGAATTTTTCCTCCTCTTCTTTCCATATTTTTTTTGCAGGGAGCAAGGCGGGCGGGAGGAGGTGTGGTACATTTCCATCAACAGACCATGGCTGGTCCAATTGCCCCAGCTAGGAGTAGGGGGTTGGGGGTGGGAGATGGCGGTGGAGAAGGATGGAAGGGATGGGGGAGAGTGGGATCAGGGCTTTGGAGAGGGAGGAAGGGGGGAAACAATGGTATGAGTCATGAAGGAGTTAACAGCAGAGGGGATGTGAAAGACAGGGCAGACCATGTCTGGATGAGATTGAGGTCATGACTCTAAATCATTATGTCTGGAAAACTCATTAGAGGTGTTAAATCTAGGACAGAGTTAAACCAGGTAGGAAATGACACAGAATAATCCTTGTATTTGCACTACAAACGCATTCGCCCTGAACAATAGATTTACAAGGATGGCACTTGGCCTTAGGGCAATGAAGCCCGATAAAGTTTGTGTTCAGGAGACACATGTCCAATGAGGGAAAAGGAAAATACTCAGCGAGGTGGGGTTTTCGCTTCTCTGCTGCACAGCGCATGAGATGACCTTTAGGGGGTAACTATTGTGGCCAACAAAGCTGCCATATGGCAGGAAACTTTTGCTGGATGAGGAACACAAAGGGCATATGCACAAATAGCTGAAGGGGTTTCTTATAGTAAGTCAAGGTATCACTGCTCCTAAGATGGTGTGGGACTCCCTTAAGGCAGGGATAAGGGGGAAACACTCGGCTTTAGCATTATTAAACAGCGACAGAAGCATACAAATACAGGAACTGTATAATAGTCTCTCCCATCAAGAGGCAGAACTTGCTGGGCTTGTAATAGACGGGCAGGATGACTGGGCTACTGTACAGAACATCACGGTGCTCGAAGCCAGAATTAACCAGTTCTATATCAAGGTGGTGGCTGCCAAAATCCAAAGTTTTCAAGACTGAATGTTATGAATATGGGGAGAATACAGGCAGGCTTTTGGCACATAGTATTGCACAGAAGGAGGTTGAGAAGGGGGTCCAGGCTATTTTAGATAAACAGGATCAGAGGATGGAAACTCCCACAGGGATTCTCAGGGTATTCAAAGATTATTGTGAAGAACTTTATTCTGAGGATACTTTCCGCAGCCAGATAGCTATGCTAAATTCCTCAGTACAATAAACCTAAATGCCCTCAGCGATGGAGAAACGGCTTCCCTTGAATGAGCAATTTCCCCTGAGGCGATGGCCAGGCAGTGAGTTCTTCGGCCTTGGGAAAGGCCACTGGACCACACAAGATTCCTTTGGAATTCTTTAGGACTTTCTTGTCTGAACTTCTGGATGCCATGCCTATCACTCTTCTATGCACCCAGATGGAAGGAGCGGTCCCTCTTTCATGGAAAGATACTAACATTGTGATATTCAGGAAGAACAGCAAAACCCATTCAAATCTGGGATCGTATAGGCACCTATCTCTGATGAATGCAGATGGTAAGGTCCATGCAAAGATATTGGCTATAAGGCTGGGGAAGGTAATAGCTGATCTGGTGTCCCCCCACCAGCATGGCTGTATCCCGGGACGGGGGACAACTGACCATGTACGCAGGGTAATTACCCTATGAGCTAGCTGAAATAACAAGGTCTCCTATGGGTCTGGTATTGCTAGATGGAGAGAAGGCCTTTGACCGAGTCTCTTAGGGGTATTGATGGGAGTTTTTAAAGTGGAAGACACTTGGTGCAGGCTTTTTTAAGGCCATCAGGGCGATATATCGAGCCCCAAAGGGCAGACATGAGATTATGGGAAAGGCATCGGAGCAGGTTTTTATTACTAGGGGAACAAGACAGGGATGCCCTTGCTCACCTCTTTTATTTGCCTTCTAAATAGAACCTTTCATTGCAGGATTGAAAAACGACAGTAGGATCCAGCCTGTTTTGATTAAGCCTGGGCAAAGCACTACGCTACGCTCGCGTAGTTTGCGAAGTTCGCGCTACTTCGCACTACGCGAACTGCACGTAGCACAGTGCGAACACGCGTAGCGTAGTGTTGCGTAGTGCTGCAGTCATTTTTTGCTTGCTCGCGGTCCTCAACGTCAAGTTGGCGACCGCGAGCAAGCAAAATGACATCCCGGCGAGACTTTTTCCTTGTTCGCGATCAGCAACTTCAAGTTGGCGATCGCGAGCATGGAAAATAAACCTCCCAGCGAGATTCCCAACGCGAGGAGGTCAAGTTTCTCATTGCGAGTGGTCGCGTATGCTCGCGACCACTCGCGATGAGAAACTACCAGTTTGCGTTGAGAAAGCTGAAGCTCGAGTAAAAATCTACTCGAGCTGCAGAAAACTGCAGCTCGCACTGTGCAAGATGCCATTTTCAATGATTGCACAGTGCCGGTTGCTTGTCCGCACTGTGCAATCATTGAAAACGACATCTGGCACAGTGCGAACAAGGTACTACGCAGTTCGCGAAGTGCTACGCGTGGCTCGCGTAGTGCGAACTTCACTTTGCGTAGCTTCGCGAAGTGCTACTTCGCGAGCTACGCCCAGGCCTAGTTTTGATAAGGCACACAGGCTATAAAGTACTGGCTTGTGCTGATGATATAGCTGTGACCTCTGACCCCTCTAATGCTTTAATTCAGCTCAGGGGATCAACGGTGGGTGAAGGATGCAACCTACTTAGGAGTTAAATTATCACCACAGATGATGAAAATCAAACAGGATCCAGCCCGAATTAATAATCTGCATTTATCGCTGGTGGGGAGATACAATGTGAAAAAAAATGCTTATTGTTCCGAAAGTGCTATACATGTTTAAACTTTACAGCCATCCCGCTGTAGATTGATGAGAGCTGGCTGACCAAACTAGAAAGCCTGTGTTTTAGTTTTTCATGCCAGATTAAGATGCCAAGAAGGGCATCAAGGTTTATCATTCTCCCAAGAAAGCGGGTGGGGGCGGCAGCACCGAGCTTCATGTTGAACTATTGGTCCTGCATGCTGCACCATCTAGGGATTCCGAACACGGGCAATACGCATAGGAGTAATGCTGCTGGGGCGCCATCTATATATCAGCTCACATTGGGGTCTGATGAGAGTTAAATCTTGAGAAATCTGGAAAGGAGCTGCTATAAACAATCCAGTTAAAGACAGTGGATGCTGGAGTCAACGTTTGGAGGCAGGTTAGGAGGAAAATTAATGTTACCAAATGCAATCGTTCTACACCTTTGTGGGGGTCGCCTGCCCTGCCAGGCATTTTTCATGAGGTGGTGAGTAAAAAGCTTGAGACCGGTGGCATCTCAAGGATAGAGGACCTCTATGGTGGTGATTGATATCGCTCCTTTGGTGAGATACAGGAGAAGTTTGGTGTGACGAAAGAGAAGTTTTGAAAGTATTTACAGATCTGTGACATTTTTAACAAAATGGATAGGAATCAAATCTCTCTTGTCAAATATCCAGTCATAGAAGTGGTGAAGCGGGGAAGGAGAATCAGGAAAATCAATGATTTACTAGTAGAGGGTCTTCCAATCAAATTAGAGCCCCTGAACGATAAACGGGAAATGAGATGGGGTTTAAGGGCAAATACCTGAGCACTTTCTGGAGATTTGCAGGGAGACTCTTCTGACTGCAGGACTGAAAAGCCAGCATTTTAAAACAGTCTTTGGCTTGCACTATACCACCGATAAGCTCTGTAAATGGGGTAGGTGGATGGACTCCAAATGCCACAGGTGTGGAGCCGAGCAAGCGGTAATTGTTCGTATGTTCAGTGCATGTCTCTGTTTGTCTAATTATCTGAAGGAGATTAAGACCTTCAGAGGCAAGATTCTTAAGAAGCAGATAAGGGTTGGTCCTCAAGTGATATTGCCAGGGTTAAGTGAGGATCATGAGCTCTCCAAAGGTGAAATGTATTTGATTTTTCTGGCTATGGCAGTGGCCCACATGTGCACAGGTTCAGGGTGGATAAGCCCTGATCCCCCTACTTTTACTGAGTGGAGATCACGCTTTTGACCTATGTGTGATATGGAGAGTGGCTTATATGAGTATAAGGGCTGGAGGGCACCGAGACGGGGTGATTTAATCTGGTCCCCAGTATCTGAGTGAACTGGGAGTTTCAGCAGAGGGTCGTATAAGCGGCTGGTAGTGTGGAGGTGCACCTGGATGCAGGGGGATTCTGACCCTCAAGTGGTAGCTTTGATGATGCATACAGCACTTTAGAACATCCTTTTGAATTGTGTCTTTTAAAAATGTTCCTCGGATATGAATTTACCTTAAATAAATGAAAAGACAAGAGACATTTGGCAAAAAAGGAACAAATTGGTTTGATTAAATGGAGTGGCCGTGAGAAACTCGACAGAACGCATCCAAGGAAAGTCTCTTGGTGGACAACATTTTGGCTCACATTATATACCTCTCTTGAGGTACAATAAAGTAATTTCTGCATTCTTGAAAAAGCATATCAGTCACATATTAACAAGTTTGGCCATCTGATAAGGACACAGATGGCTCTCGATCTCTGGGAGAGCTAGCTTGGGCCAGTGTGTATGTGACCAGATATCGGATGAGGAGCGTGTAATCACTATGTGTGGTGTGCATGTCATGTCCTGGCTTTGTGATATTTTTGGGGAATGCAAGCCTTTTCCCAAATGTGTTTTATTGGGGCCAATTTCCTCGGACCCGTTTGTGGTGCAACTATCTATCTGCAGGATTGATCAGGATTTACCCTCGTTGAGTGTTTGTCTTTGGGTTCAGAGAGACCCCATCTCTGGCCAGTCATTCAATAGGCATGGGCAAGGGCCGCAGGACCTGCCTGACCATGTATCTCTGACTCAGGGTTGATGGGGAGGTCACCTTGGGCAAATCCGACAGCAATGATGCGATTCTTCTGGAAATCCTAAAAATAATATGACAGTCACTGGTATTATTTTTTACCGACATTCTCAACATTGTGCGTACAGTTGTTACAGCGTACACTGACAATGTCTTTGAAGTACTCATACAAAATCCCAAGGGCCACACTTACCAGTGGCCCGCAATATATATATATTGAATGAGTCAGTCAGCAACGGAGAAGGTTCAGAAGCTTTATTGGCCAAAGCAGAACTCTACGCAGAGGAGCCTCATAGATCCTCACCCATCAGGTGCGCCGAGGAAGACTGAAGACTCCTTGACAAAACCACACTTATATACATAACAGATTCAGCATACAAAGCCATACAAGTGGAAAAGTACCAGTTAGTCCATGGGCTCCTGGATGAGCTCATACAGTGTTGGGTTTCTGCCTTACACAAAGGGTTGCTATCTATACAGAGGAGGTCGGCAGGGTTACTCCCTTTTCGTCCCAGGGCCTGAAGGAATTTGCTTGATACTCCCTACAGCAGATGTGACCTTGGGCCTCGGCCGTAAATACCGCTAACCTGTCTCTAGGCTGGTACGAGCTAAATCATGAAGATGGTTGCCAAAGGAAACCACGTGATCTGACACATGGTCTATCGCAAACCAAGTTGGCTACAGTATGGTTTTCGGCCCTTTTTGTCGCGTAAGAAGAAACAACAGAGAGCGTTTCTTCTAGGACGGATGTATGATGTAACAACGCGTACCATTACAACGCGGTATGTTACATCGCGGTTTTAACAATGCAAGTCGTTACATCGACTTGTGTTGGAGGGCGCTGGACATAGGAATAGTGTGAATTAATATTCCAACTCCAGTCTACGTACAGTAGGGAAGGTGTTGGAAAGTAATTCACGCTATTCCTTATCCTACAGCGCCCTCCAGTGCAAGTCGGTGTAACGACTTGCGTTGTTAAAACCACGATGTAACCATACCGCGTTGTAATGGTTGCGTGGTAAAGGATGTTTCCCAACAGAATAAATGATTTTTATCCTTCAGATCTGCCCTTTTTAGCATGATATAGCTAACATACTACCTCAATCTTCAAAGATGCCTTCATCTATTTGCATCATGTCATATATCTCCTTCTGTACTAGCTGAGTGCCTATCTTAGCTGGACGTGGTTTAGATTCGGGAAGGGCAAGAAGGAGTCGATTTGTGCAATAGGAACAGCAGGCAGGTCCACATTTGTATGCAGACACAACAGGTGAAAAGGAAACCTGCTATACCCAAAAGGATCATGAGCAGTTTCCATCCCCAAGTGGCAAAGAGGCCCCAGAACCAGCTAGAAAGAGACCAGGTACCAGTATCTGTATGAATTTCAGATGCTAAACGGTGCAGTTTTTGGATGGTTAAATGCACAGAGGGGGCGGAGTCAGGTATATACACACAGCAAGAACTGCCAATCACTCTGCATGCTCCTCCCCGGTCAGCTAAGATAACGTCTAAAACCATGCGATTTTGAAGCGTTACGAGCCTGGTCGCCTGAAGCTCAACAGTTATGTTAGTTAGTATTCCTGCAGTGATATTCACTACTCCCTCTACTACCCTAGATAATCTTCGGATTTCTTTACTGGTCAAAATGGGCCCCCATATTGGTAAGACTCCTTTCATTATATCCACAAAGTGTTGCGCGGGAGTATCGGTCTGATCAGTGGCATCCCCCGTGGTAGCTCGTTTTCCTAAGCTCCGCCGGTTCAGTGAATGAGTCTTATGATAGTCAGAAGGGGCTATATAGACTGGGGGGTATAGGAAAGACAAGTAACATCTACCTGACCATCCTCTGGGGAGCCACTTGTATGCATTTTCCCCACATACAAAGTATACATTCGGAGGAGTGAGCATCGGCGGGCTACTGAATGTTCGTAGTCTGTACGTATAATTGCATTTACTAAATCCAACTGCTAAGTGACCAGTGCCATGTACACAAAAGGAGGATGACGCATTCAATACCGGGACCGGAATAACCTTATAATTTGATACATTTCGCTCCTGAAAATATTTGAAATACTCAGTGAAATTAAAAGACATAAAATCCAATACTTCATCCTTTAACCAAGTGTCATTTGCATACTCAGTATACTCATTCATGCAAGCAGTGGGGTCTAGAGTACCATCTGTACCATCTTCATTCGGAGTGAATCCCTGATGTACTTCTATATATGCTAGAATCATTTCGTAGTCCTTCTCAGAAAATCGGAGCTCATCAACAGTATAGTGCGTATATATCATCGACAGCAATTTAAACCATGCTTCACAACTGCCTAGATATGACAAGGGCATTGAAATGAAAAGATCATGTTTGTACATAACTGAGGGGAGGAGGCCACAGACCCAGCAGTCTGTAGTATTAGTCGAACTATGGGTCTGGTGCAGCATTTCAATAAAAGCATTCTTTACATATGTCTGACGAAGTCTTTCCTTATGCGGGGCGAATGTATGAAAAAGATGTTCTTCAGGGACAGGAGTAGAGGCACCAGGGCGTGTACAGGGTGACGACATTCCAAATAAATTAATACCCCTAAACATGCTACTAGTGATACAGTTATTATAGCTATGAATACTATCTTAATACGCAAGCTCCAAGTAGAAAACATAGGCATATAGGGGTGCAGAGGGCGTGGAGCTATGGGTTGCTCCTCCTCAGGAACAAAACGAGCAAAGGGATACATTCTTGCTAAAAGTCCAAATATAATCTAGAGGAAAGGGCCTGCTTGCAGTCCAACCTGCCAGAGGGTGCTTCTTTCCTGTGTCCGTTCAGAGCCTCACAGGCAGACTCCTATCGTTCATCAAGAAGAGAAAATATCAAAACAGAAAAATTGCAAAAACTTCTCGCGTTGGAGCTGCACTTGACGCAGCTCTTACTGAAAAAAAAACTCAACCTGGGCCCCACTTAATCAATCAATGTCTCTATTTTCTTTCTGAACAGAGCTTTACCGAAAGTTCCGAGCTCTCAACTAGTTCAGTCCAGTGTTCTCTTAGATTATACCAGGATTTACTCATGTCTCTCTTCACTTTCTCTAGACTGAACCTGGTATCTTTGCTCTCTGTCGGGGCCGCAGGTTATAGCGAACATGACCAGGTGTTCGGGGATCAGGGAAGAGAGTGGGCACAGTAGGATCAAATGAAATACGGGAAGTGTGATCTTTTGAGTCGGATACAGCATTACCGAGAGCAGAGCTGGTCGTAGGGCCAGCCGCTGTAGGTGTTTTTGAACTCACAGTACCTCCCTCCAGCCCGTTCACTTCTTCTCGGGCTTCAGAGAGACAGGATTTTTCAATGGGCTGCTCACCGTCATGCACTGACCCTTCACTCTGATCCTGCAGGTCGCCCGGCAACGGGAGAGGAACTCTTTTCAAATGTGACACGTGAATCCAGTGCTGCTTCCCTTCAACTTTAACAGCCGTTCTTGTGGAAAGGAGTATCTGATGAGGTTTGGTCCATCGTGGATCCAGACTCGATTTTCGCTGATAGTTCCGGATCAAGACCCACTGTCCAGGTTCAAGACGATGTCCAGGACCCTCCGGCAGGGGCTGCAATACCGCTGATATCTTGTGGATCAGATAAGGGAGTGTCTGTCAGGTCTATCCGTCCCTTCGTTTCTTCCTCTGTCCGAAACATACAGTCATGTATGTCCTGGTCTTGCTCTTCCGAAGGGAGGGGTAGTAACGTGGCGGGGTTCAGAGTGGCACATCTCTTGATTGTGATATGGGGAGCAAATAGGGTCAATTCCTACCCTGTAAGACGCGCACTAGTTAAGTGCTGTGTCTTGGTTCTGTTTAGTAATACATCCACAGCGCGAGGCACCATCACCGTGAGGTCAGTGCTCAGGACGAGCCCTTCCGATTGTCGAATTGCCACCGCAACAGCCGCCGTGGCCATTAGACAACTGGGAAGCGCTCTGGCAACATTATCCAATACCGGCGAAAAGTATGCACAAGGTTTTTGCTTACCACAAAAACCCTGTGTTAACACAGAAAGTGAGCAACCGCCCACCTCATGCACGTAGAGTGTAAAAGGCTTCCGGTAATCAGGAGTGCCAAGCACAGGAGCAGAACACAAAGCAGATTTCAGAGAGACAAAAGCCTCCTGACATTCAACAGTCCAAGGTAAAGGTTCATGCACATCTTTAGTTGTCAGGTATAGCAAGGGTTTAGTCAAAAGGGAAAAGTTAGGAATCCACTGGCGACAGTAAGAGGTTATGCCAAGGAAAACGCGGACATCACGTTGCGTGCAAGGAACAGACATGTTAGATATAGCTGTTATATGATCAGGAGTTAGACGCCTTCCCTCCTTTGACAGGAGATGACCTAAATAGGTCACCTCCGGTCGACAATATTGAAATTTAGACAAAGATACCTTATTGCCATGGTCGGCCAAATGCTGCAACAATCGAACAGTAGCATCTCGGCAACCCTGTTCAGTATCCGAAGCCACCAATAGATCATCTACATATTGTAACAATACATTACCATCAGGCAAGATTAGAGTATCCAATAGGGTTTTGAGTACTTGACTATAAATACTGGGGCTTTCTGTATAGCCCTGAGGAGCGCGACACAATCTGAAGCTGCGACCAGCTAATGAGAATCCGAAAAGATATCGGCTATCAGGATGAATGGGGATGTTGAAGAAAGCGTTTTTCAAATCAATCACCGAGAAATATCGAGCTGTAGGAGGAATCATAGTCAATATGGTGGTTATATCAGGTACCACTGGATACTGAGGTACCACGATCTTGTTTATTTCTCGCAAATCAATCACAAAACGATATGTGTCTACATAATCAGGGTTGCCATCTATAGGGGCCCGCTTAAGAATAGGAAGAATGGGACTATTACATATATTGGAGGTTGTCTCTTCCACCACCCCAGATCAAATTAGATCCTGAATAATGGACAACAAAGCTCGTTCACCTGCAGGGGCAATTTTGTACTGCGGAATTTTCGGTAACTGAGCATTCTCCTTCAAGGTAATTGATATTGGGTGTATCCGTAACAGACCCACATCAGTGTCCCCGGTGGCCCAAAGGGTTTTTGGAATCTCTGCAAATTCAGGGGGCAAAGTGTCCGTCTTAGAAAAGTACTGCATCGAAGGGGCTTGGACAGTCAAATAGACACCGTCGGGGGAACAATATATGCGAGCATACAACCTTTTCAGTAAGTCTATGCCTAACAAATTCTCCCCACATTGCGAGGTGAGAAGGAATGGTGACTCAATAGAAATAGGACCCAAAGCGAAAGAAAGAGGTTGGGAAATGGGGCTCACCACCGGAGTTCCAGAGAAACCTACGGACACATTATCTTGGCCAGACAGAGCAGCCCCAGGGACAAGGGCATGTGAAACAGAACTGTTCATAGCTCCTGTGTCAACTAGAAACTTACCCGATGCGCCCATTAAATGTGCATTAACATAAGGTCCGTTCTGATCTATAGGAATTGACACACGTCCCCCACTCTGCCTTCGGCTGTCCTATGCAAGAGGATAGCCTGCCCCTGCATCGCTGCCACATTCTTCATGGAAATACTGCTTTCCCTGACCATGATCAAAATAATTCTGGCTATTCCCACCTGGTCCAGACTCCTCCTGTCGCGTATGCCCACCTCGACTACCACCACCGCGTCCTCTCCCTTGGCCTCGCGTATTGTTGTTTTGCGCATCTAACAACGGACACTGGGCACGCCAATGCCCTTCCTGTTTACAAAATGCGCATTGGTTTATTCCTAAATCAGTTCGTCCTCCACTCAGTACTTGGCCCGCCCCTCGTGGGGCAGAGCTCGTCCCTCCTCGACCCCTTCCGCGGCCTCTCTCAACCTGCTGTAACAGGACCCGTGTTTTTAAATCCTTTGCTTTCTTTTCCGTCTTATCCCTACTTTCATTCTCTCGGTGCTCATAATATTGAGCCATACTTAATATTATTGAAGGAGTAGACATTGTCCAAGTACTTTCTACGGCCTGGAGTCGGGTCGAGATTTCGGGCAATAAATTGGTCACAAACTTATTGACAAACAGGCGTATACCACCTTCCTTGGATAGGTCCTGGCCACTGAAGTCAATAAAAACACCCTCAAATCTAGTGAAGAAATCCGACACACTCTCATCTTTCTTCTGTCGGCATGCACTCAATTTATCCCAATCCAGTTTCCTAGGCGGGATGAGTGAATGCATGTATGTAATTAATTTGTCAGGTAACTTATCCCAATCTTTCAATTGATCCCATGTCCCCCCGAATTCAGTCACATGATCTTGGTCATGCACCTGACGCCAGATATCCACTGGTACTAATAGGGCAAAGAACAATTCTATATCGGCCAAAGTCATTACCGCCGAAGAGGCGGCTTCAGTAAGTTCTTTGTAATATGCTGTAGGATTTTTCCTAGGGTCCGGCAAATGAGCCTTCAATGACAGCACTTCACTACGTTTCCACGGGGTGTACACCCACTGCTCCTGAAAACGAGCATCCACCTGCGTGCGGGTAACCACCCCCGCAGCATCCCTTATTTCGGTAATTTCTGGATTATAAATGGGGTGAACCTCGCGCATTGGAAAATGCGCGGAATCAGTCGGACCAGCAGTTTCAAGTCGGGTTCTATAACTAACCAATGTACTAATATTTTTGAACACCTCATCAGGGGTCAATTGAAATTTGTGCGCATGATCATGAATGGTATACAATATTGCCGGAGCCTTCCCCCTTGTATGAACTTGTTCCCATAACGATATCAGGCATGCGGCCATATGGTCTAACGCCTGCTGATGCATCACGGGCTCAAAGTCTCTCATAGTGCTCCATATGTCGGACACAGTGTAAATAGGGTGTCGCATCCATTGTGATGCTTGCAACGCAACAACCTCCCTTTCCTCCAGTGTTATGGCTGATCGGGTAAATAGTTTCTTGCCTTCAAGAAGGCTGGGGAGACGTATCGGAGTGGAAACAGCTGGTAAGGGAGTTGCGGTTGCCGAGGAAGAGGTCAACACAGGGGAAGAATGGGCTGACCCGGGCGACAGCTGAAGATTTCCAGCTGTCGCGGATGACAACAAATTGGGCAATAAAGTCATAATCTCTGTAACGGACGAGGACAACCGGGACAAATTGGTTTGGGTTGCAGGAAGGGAAGGAACTGGAGGTGCCGACGCCGCCGGAGCTACCGTCGTCACAGCTGAGACTTGCGCAGGGGCCGCTGGATCTCCAACGGTTGATACCGAGGCAACTGGTACTGCCGGGTATAACCGTTGTGGGACATATGGGGGTGGTGGGCGCAAGTCCAATAAATCTCCAATTTCATCTTCAGCGTCGGGCCGAGTCATGTAACTTTTATCGGCCTGTAATCTGAACTCACAATTCACACATTCAATCCCTTCTTCTGTTCGGGCTCTGTCATAGGCAATAACCTTCTGAGTAACTGTTTGCCCTGCCTTAACTCTATCTAGTTTCTCTTCTCTCATTCGCCTCCGCTTAGATTCCTTCTGCCAGGTGTTTAATGCATCAAACATAGATTGCCTACTACGTCTAGAAAATAACTGGTCCTGTAGAAAGGCAATTTTCTTTTCATCGAAGGAACCCGTTTGGGGCCATTGCAATTCCTCATTACCTCTGGTATACTTATGCCACAGAGTGTTAAACAATAGAGGAGTCATTCCATGTTTTATGTACATGAAATGGTTGGGACTGCCCTCCGGTGGGACAGGCTGGCTTTCAGCCAGACGGGAGCCACCAGTCCGACAACAACAACCAAAACAATTAAATTTACTGAAACACGGCATTGTTAGTTAACAGACAAACATCAACAACATACAAACGAATTCTCGTATCACATATAACACGGATCGATAGTTCCTATATCACGTTTTCTGCAGTTCAATCTCAACCTATTTATTCAAACTTGCCAAACAAATGAACGGAGCCCGTCGACTCCCGTTCGTGGAGAATTATTCAAAATATCGGACCGACAGAATCACAACAAGCAGTCTTCCGAAAGAGACTGGCAAGAGGCAGTCAGACAGGTGCGACCACGGACTGGACTACAGACCATCCTATGACCTCCTCGGTTCACCACTGAGACCGTTCTGATGTGGTGCAAGCATCCATCACCTCAGGTATGTCTCATGGCTACCCAATTACAGTCACAGGCTTTCCCGAGTACAATCCGGCCGTGTGTTACACACAGGTAACAACTAGGCATCTGATCAGTGTCTCCAAATCACAAAAGATCCGTGGAGTCTCTACAGTCAGTCCCTACCAAACCACCCTGCAAGACCTCCGTAATTCTCCTGGGGTACTCATGGCTCCCAAATCACAACACAGTTAACTGTTCCAAAATGCACCGCTCGCCGGCATGCGTCAAACAAACAAATTACTCACCGGGTGCACCCAGGTACAGACGTTCGTTCTCCGCTGCCAACTTCTTGAGACCAACATGGTCAGCTCCTGGGTTAAGCCCGTAGGACCCCCGTGAAGGGCTACTAGCAGCAGAGGACACGCTGATCGAGAACGCGGAGTGGAAGTGCAAAATCCCTCCTCTCCATCAACCCGACCACAGCGCCCTCAATCCTACCACCCGAATACGGGGGAGGAAAAGACCCTATCACGGGGTCCCACCAGAGTCGCCAACTGAAGTACTCATACAAAATCCCAAGGGCCACACTTACCAGTGGCCCGCAATATATATATATTGAATGAGTCAGTCGGCAACGGAGAAGGTTCAGAAGCTTTATTGGCCAAAGCAGAACTCTACGCAGAGGAGCCTCATCGATCCTCACCCATCAGGTGCGCTGAGGAAGACTGAAGACTCCTTGACAAAACCACACTTATATACATAACAGATTCAGCATACAAAGCCATACAAGTGGAAAAGTACCAGTTAGTCCATGGGCTCCTGGATGAGCTCATACAGTGTTGGGTTTCTGCCTTACACAAAGGGTTGCTATCTTTACAGAGGAGGTCGGCAGGGTTACTCCCTTTTCGTCCCAGGGCCTGAAGGAATTTGCTTGATACTCCCTACAGCAGATGTGACCTTGGGCCTCGGCCGTAAATACCGCTAACCTGTCTCTAGGCTGGTACGAGCTAAATCATGAAGATGGTTGCCAAAGGAAACCACGCGATCTGACACATGGTCTATCGCAAACCAAGATGGCTACAGTATGGTTTTCGGACCTTTTTGTCGTGTAAGAAGAAACGACAGAGAGCGTTTCTTCTAGGACATATCAATAGGCGTTTATGTGATCAGAATACCGTCAAAGATACATTATGCTAACTTTACATGGTGCGAATAAACAGAATAAATGATTTTTATCCTTCATCTTTATTGATATTTGCATAGTTATGTGTGCCTAGATCATGACGTACATCAACATTGTTTTAACTGGTAACAACATTGTTATTCAAGCATGAATTATGGCATACATTCCTGCCGGTATCAACGCGGTTGTGCGGGCATAGATTATGGCATATATTTTGACATTTCATTTATGGGTATTGACATTGTAATCTGGGCACAGGTTATGGTATATATTAACATTGCATTTATTGGTATTGCCGTTGTTGGGCCTGCACATATCATGGTATTCATTGACATCGTATTTACCCATTCAAAAACTATATAGGATTTTCATGCACTGTAGTCTATATCTCATTCATCTTGATCTATGTATTGTTGCCCCTGATTATTCTGCTGCTAAGGCTGTATTCATTGACATCATATTCACCCATTCCAACATTACCCCTTCTAGTTGAATTTTCAACTCCTCTATCCTCCTCATATGTCATGATTCGAGACAGTGTCTGTTACTCTTTGCCTAGCTATGTACATACCACCTAATTTGAGGACTGCATTTTTACAGCGGAAAACCCCAACTGGTAGGAAACCACATAACAGAAGTACAACAATGAAAACTGGCACCAGTGACGTGATTAGTTTGGACACCTGTAGTGGGATCCACAAAAAGATACTATGCAACCAGTCCTGCTCCGGGGCACCTCCCTCCTTCTTCATGTCGGCTTACAGACAATGCAGTTCTTGGATGGCATGAGCTAACGTCCCATTGAACATGTCATTTCAGGGAATTAAAGTGCAACAGAAAGCACCAATCTTGGCACACACCCCACCCTCCACCACGGTCATCAAGTCCAACACTTACCAATGTTGCATTGACATAAGGCGGATGACTCTCAGTTCTTCCTTGATAGCGTTTAGACCGAACTCAGTATTATTTATCATCTTCATCAACTACCACCTGGTTATTTGTATTCAGCGGGTGTTTGCCCATGTTTGCATGGTGAAGAAAGGTATTGACCCTCCAGTGCTCTGTGAACAGTCTAAATTCTCCCAGAAAGTCCTTGTACCGAGCCCAGACAAAATAATCAGTAGTTCTCCTTCGAGCCTGATGCAACAGAGTTGTTCTCCAGGGATGACCAGGGCTGGGGTATGTATGGTCACGAGGGTGCAGAGGCCCGCCATTTGTGGACGAGCTGGGTGCAGGCAAGTTTTCATTATTGACCAACGGTATGGTTCCTTTGCCAGAGTACAGTGTAAGTTTTTGTACAATTATGGGTCGCCTCTTCCCCTCCAACCATGTGTACCTATTAGTCTTGCTATCTCAGATTTCGTAGCACTAGGTGTCTATACTGCCGTTGGACCCCCTCTAATAGGACTCATTTCCCCCAGTGTGATCGAGGTGAGCTGCCCTGCACTGGAATTCCACATCTGGGGTCCACCTGTCATTAAAGAAGGTGACCCCAAATATGTAAAAGGCCACCCTGGGACTGCAGAAGTAGGCAGGAGGGGACGTATTTGTGCACTGGTGCAGTGTCTTGCTACTTGCAGGAACCTCTTTTCTACGAAGTCCCAGGGTCAAACTGTGTGTCCTCCCCTATGGTGCCCCTTCTGCGCATCCTGCCTACCTTGGATGTGATATCGCTAGGCTCGGTGAAGAGATACAGTGCTGTGTTCTACTCTATTGGGTTGGATCTTAGCCCTGATCCTATATATGTACAAATAGATGAGGCATTTTTCTCTTTCAGGGGCTGTCTCCTGGGATAGGTAAAGCCTGTCTGTGCCTATGGCATGGGGTATCAGTGAGCATATATAACATGACCTGTTTGTAGTTTGAGTGCCTACGGTGGTCATGTGTTGGTACAAGGTGTTGTGGAGGAGTGCGCTGTGCAGTGTGTGAGGAATACAAGTGTTTGGTTTAGTGTAGGTATATGTGAAGTAAGAGATGTCTCTGTGCATGCGTTGCAAAATCGTAGAAGTGGAGTTTACGAGATTAAGCACACGTCTAGTTCCAGAGGGGCTTGAGAGCACCCCAGTTAAATAGAGCGTGTACAGGAATAGAAGAATACATAACTTAAAAAGCATTTGCAGGCTGTAGGATCACCTTCGGGTGAGGTGTCTGCCGCTTGGACGCCCAGAGGTGTCTTGTCTTTGTGCAGTGCAAAAAATGTCTATCAAAGGGGTGTTTCAAAAGTCTATTTTGTTTTCTGTGTTTCTTGAGTGATTAGCTTTCTGAAAGAAAGTCTTTTTGAAAGCTTCTATCGAAGGACTGGAGGGCCTCAGCAATGTTGGTGCACGTACAGCTCGATCACAAACCTGTAGGATAAGGGCTGCAGGTTTGTAGGTTAGCACGGAAAAACCACATTGTTCAGCAGTTGTCTGGGAAGTACCTGTGTTTACATTTTACCAATGTGCTCGATGGTTTATATTTCCTCCTGGGGTACTGAAAAGGAAGTGCTAAGGGTTTAGGAGAATGATGATTTTTAAACTGTTTAAGAGGTGCTAGGATTTTAGGGGAACAGTGAGTTTTAATCTATTTTAATGTTCATTGTTTTTAGGTTCCCCTCTCCTAGCTACGATGAAGGCAGTACTCTTTCCCTGTGGGCTGCTCTGTTTTAAGGTGTGACGCTTTGATCAGGGCAGGGGTGTCCTTTTTACCTGCTTGTGCTGCGTGCAATTGTGAGGGGAAGTGGATGCTTGAATTTTAGGCAAATGCTTCTGTTGACACGTGCGTGTCCCTTGGGGCTCTGCATGTGGCATGGAACGAGGTTTTCCTCTAATTAGGTGAATTACTGGGTTGTACCGTTCTTCTGGAAGGATCAAGAATCTTTGGGCTGTTTTGTACTTTTGTGCGGGTCTCAGTGGGTGGTTACCTGTGTTTTTGGGCATTGCTAGTTTTAACAAAGGATGCTGGAGGTGGTTGGAAGGTCACGTACGGACCCCCATAGGAATCTGCAGGGAAATGGCTGAAACTGTGTTTGGTGGTAGTTTTTGTCAGGGATCGTATTGGGACCTTGTGAGCTTGCCTGATGGAGGATGCAAATAAATTGGATGGCTTTTCCTATGGACTGGGTTCATGTGATCGCCGGGAACCCGTTCTGTGGCTCCTGTGACCTGGATGCGACCTTGACTGAAATGGGGCCTCTCGCTTCCATGGACGATGTTCCATGAGGCCTTGTGAACCAGCATGGGTGCGATTGGTGAGCTTGTCTCTGCATCTGGTACGAAGTCTGTGAAGGACATTGATGGAGACCCTCTTCCTCAAATTTGGGATATTTCGGAACTGTCGCCTTCGGTTAGAACCAGTGGTGTTTTGTCTGATAGTACGCTACTCTTGTTATTTTGGAGGGGCATGTTACAACGATCTGACCTTTTGGATGTGTTTGAAAGAATCTATCTGGGCAGAGGAGGAGGAATGTTCGGCCAACAAAGGCGGTCAGGTGTGCAGCTGGGGCATGCTGGGCCCGATTCACAGAACTAACTTAAGACAAAATCCTAAACTTACTACCATTTTGGTATTCACAGAAGGCACTTACTCATTTTGGTATTCACAGAAGGCACTTACTCATTTCGGTATTCACAGAAGTTAGGAGTCCTAACTTTAGGACTCCTAAATGCCTTCTGTGAATACCGAAAGTCTTAAAATTAGGATTTTTCGCAGTTTAGTAGTAGTAAAGTTAGGACTCCTAACTTTAGGACTCCTAAATGCCTTCTGTGAATACCGAAAGTCTTAAAATTAGGATTTTTCTCAATTTAGTAGTCCTAAGTTTAGATGTAGGACTACTAAATTGAGAAAAATCCTAATTTTAAGAATTTCGGTATTCACAGAAGGCATTTAGGAGTCCTAAAGTTAGGAGTCCTAACTATACTACTACTAAACTGAGAAAGATCCTAATTGTAAGGCTTTCGGTAGTCACAGAAGGCATTTAGGAGTCCTAAAGTTAGGAGTCCTAAACTTAGGACTACTAAATTGAGAAAAATCCTGATTTTAAGAATTTCGGTATTCACAGAAGGCATTTAGGAGTCCTAAAGTTAGGAGTCCTAACTATACTACTACTAAACTGAGAAAAATCCTAATTTTAAGACTTTCGGTATTCACAGAAGGCATTTAGGAGTCCTAAAGTTAGGACTCCTAACTTCTGTGAATACCGAAATGAGTAAGTGCCTTCTGTGAATACCAAAATGAGTAAGTGCCTTCTGTGAATACCAAAATGGTAGTAAGTTTAGGATTTTGTCTTAAGTTAGTTCTGTGAATCGGGCCCGCTGTTTTTAGGTGAACCAAAAATGGCTGATCCCCTGCATGGAGATTTCTCTATTGTGCATGGCCGATGGGGCTCTGTGGTCATTTCAACTTCCTTCTCCCAAGTGCGATGGGACCCCTGGCTTATGTCACCGGAGCCTCTGCCTCATTTTGGAACTCCAGGGGGCTTACATTTGGAGGAGGCCTCAAAAAGTGTATAAAAATAAAGTGCTTTCAATCGGAGCATAGCCTAGTGACTTGGACAAACAGACCTGGGTGCCTGCTTCTATGTACCAGCTAAGGGCCCACCCGGCCCTCTGTCAGACTGTCCTCATCCGGGAGCATGGTAAGCCAAGCCTTCCCCGGGGGGGCAAAACACCAGTGGGACCCCCAGGCCCTTGCGGACACCCGGATGGCAAACTCTAGCGTGGATTCCCAGTCAACATAGTATGGTCGCCCTGAGGTTGTCTTGTGTGTAAGTAAAGGCTTGAGTCTTTCCAATTGCTGTGTCATTAGTCCTCATTGTAGCAGGGTGCTTTCTGGTGTGGGTATGGAGTGGGTGCTGGACTGAGGTCTTGGACTCACGGAGTGCTTGGCTTGTTCTAGGGTTTGTTCGGTAGGTAGGTATTCAGTTGGAACTGCCTTGGTATTAGTCTATTCTGTTTGTGGTACATTTTTAGGTGACAATTGTCAGCCCAGTGGTTTATTCAGTGACAATAGTGGCATTATCGAGCATTTGGAGTTTGCCAGCCTTTTGGCTTTCTGGGGCAGGTACTCAGGAGGATCGTGGCTGAGTTCTAGCCCAGCTGGGCACCCCTTGTGTGTCCACAGTAACTGTGGCCCGTTTGGGGGCACTCTTAACCATTTTTAGGTTAGTGTGGGGGATGAGGTCGGTAGTCCATCCATTCTAGGCCTAGGGACTTTCCCCATGTGGCAGACGGGGCATCTCCTTGGGATGTTATTACACTAGTTGGGCATACAAAATTTCTTACCACGGTCACTGAGCACCGCATTTGATGCCCAAATTAGAGGGGGCTCACAGTGCAGGCAATGCACCCCTTGTCACTGTGCCACCTTGCCTGTACTACTTCCTCCCTTTGGGAGGTGCTAGGGCGGCGACAAAGGCTAAACCCAAGGGTGTGCATGGTCTGGTTGCTACCGGTTCCCTACGCACCCTACTTGCTACTCTTTTGCCCGTTTCTACCAAGAGGTGGTGTGAGCAGCCAGTCCACTGTTGCGTAAGGTATCCCGTATAGCCCAGGACCACCCTCTTGACAGGGGTTTGGCGGTCCGGGTTCACCTGGGTTGGGTTCCCATGGCTTGAGAGGATGTTGCTGGTTTGTTCTGTAGAGGGGAGGCTCCAGGGGAGGAACAGTCCATAGTTCCATCTTCGGTGAACTAGATGGACATCCTTAGTTAGGACAATAGGTCCTGTCCCAATATATTAGTCGGGGATGACGGATATTACGGCAGCTGTTCCCTAATCCTATTTCCTCCCTCTTCCAGCTCGAGGGGTTCTGTAAGAGGGACCTTGGCTACAGAACCCAATCTTCCATGCACTTTGATGGTGGTCTTGGATATAAGGGTTGCTCATTCTTGTAAGAATGGCCTGCCTGCCCTGTATCAGCCAGGAAGTGGTATGGTGTCTCACTTATTAGCATTGTGACCAAGGGGCCCTCCTCAGGGTCATCCTGGACTGTCAGCGGGGTGAGCGCGCCTTGAAGTATCTGGGCAGTCCTTGGTGTTGTTCCCTGTCTTTTCCCTGCATTGGTGGGCCCCAACCTATGCTTTCACCCTCGCTGTCGGATTTGGAGGATTCAGAGCTTTCCTTCCTGATGGTGCAAGCTCTGGGGTTGTGCGTGTTGTGTGACAGGGCCACCCTACAGTCGGCCCATAGTTTTAACAGGGCTATTTTCATATCTCTTTCTTGCCCCACACGTCTGGCCTGAATGTAAGTTTTGGTGTTTTCTATGATGTTGGTATTGCACGTTCCCCCCTCAGGACAGGGAATGGCGTGGGTTTTGGTCGTGGCAGTGTTCCTCTAGTCTCCGTGCCTGGATGGGGAAGCCACGTGCTTGCATGTGGCTTAGTGGAGTCTCCATAATGGATCAGGGAGCTTGTTTTAAGGATTTTGCTAATTTGGATTGTCTCGAGATTCTTTCAATAATTACAAATTCTCCACTAATTTTGGGGAATAGTGTACATGGGGTGGTAGAAAAACAATCTGCTGGTTACGAGCTCTATAAAAATCGATGCAAAGGGAAAAAGGATATTTAACAATAAACAAAAGGCAAATGCCAGGAAATAGGAACAGAATGCGATTGTTAGTTCAGAGCAGTATAAGCAGATTTGTAGCAGTAAACAAGCAGACAAATTCTGATCCGGAAAAAATGGTTATTATGTTGTTATTTCATAAAGCATAAACTTACTAACAATACTTTACATTTAAACATGCAGCATCTTGCAAAATATAACAGCACCGCAACATCAATAAATGTATAACATTTAAATATCTAAAAGAGACTAAGGGGCACATTTACAACGAAATGTCAGAGCGCGGAGGGGCACCAAATTTGGCAGCGCCGCGCTCGGACATTTTCAAAACAGAGGGATGCGCCATATTTACTACGATACGGTGCACCTCTGTGTTTTCCCTAGAGCAGGCGCTAAAATGAGCTGCGTAGAGCCAACGAAGGCACCCTCACACCATAGTGCGAGGGTGCCTGCGTTGCAGGGAATGATTGTTTATGTGCAGGAATATTTGCCTTCCTGCACATAACCCATAATGGCTATTTGTTACTTCTATGTGTGCTGCAGAATGCAGCGCACATACACAGAAGTAGCAAATAGCCATTATTTAATGATTATTTAGGCGGAGGAATTGACATCTTCCTGCACATAAACAATCATTAATATCGGTTTGCTCCTTCTATGTGCGCTGCAGAATGCAGCACACGTAGAAAAAGCAAAAAGAAAAAGAAATAAAAGCATTTCTCCTTGTTTCGCCATTCTCACGCCTGCTCTTGCATGATGTTAGTATTTGGCGCTGTCTCAGATTTACACATCCTTGTAAATCTGGGGCAGCGTCAAGTGTTGCAGTGGAACATCCAGGCGTTATGGCGTCTGCTCACTGATCTTGTTTGTGCAGATTTAAATCCGTTCGGGCAGAGGGTCCTTGTCCTTCCGCTGCAGTCGAGCTCGATAAACCAATCTCTGCTATCGGGCTCGCCAAAAGTTTGCTCGGATTTGAATTTACCTTAAAAAAATGTAAAGATAAGAGGCGTTTGGTACAACAGGAAGAAGTTGGTTTAATTAAACTCAGCTGCCCGGAGAATCTCAACATAATGCGTCTTAGGAAATGTCTCAGTGAGCAAAGTTTTGGCTGACATTACACACCTCTAGTGAGGTACAAGAGAGTAATTTCTGGGTTCTTTAAAAAGCATCTCAGTCATAAATTAACAGGTTTGTTCATCTGATGAGGACACAAATGGCTCTTGGCCTCAGGGAGAGCTGATACCGGCAGTAACCATGTCAATGCATACCATAATCCATGCATGAATGACCATGTGGTTACCAATAAAAACAATGTCAAAGTATGCTATGATCTAGGCACACATAACTATGCCAATATCAGTAAAGACAATGTCAATGTATGTTATAAAAACTGTATGCACAATGTTGAGAATGTCGACAATAAAAATGATACCAGAGACAGCCATACTATTTTTAGGAGTTCCTGTGACACACCGTATACCCCGATGCTAGGTGTGTTACATAGTGTCACCACCTCTATCTTATTTTTCAGTCGAGTTAGTTTTCTTAGACACGGTTCCTTAACACTGAAGGGAATTAAAAGAAGTGAAAAGGTGTGACATAGGGTGTAATTTAGAACATTAGGGAAAAGTCAGACTTTGGTGAAACATGGCGTAGCTTTGAGGCCAATAGTAGTCCGGTTATTCCTTTTTCTGCACAATACTCAGCTATCTTTGTCCGCCGAGCTGATGGTGACAGACTATGAGGCTCACTTAACTCTGCGTAATACACGGAGCATCCCCTCTCCTCAGGCCATAGGCGCTAGGAGGGGGATAAGGTTTTATGGACAATGTAATTATTTTTTCTGTCGATCTTTCTCTCTTAGTCTCTTTTAGATTTTCCATTTTATGCATTTTTTGATATTGTGGTGCTGTCATATTTTGCAATGTATTGCATATTTAAAATTTGTGTCATGTTAGTAAGTCTCTGCTTCATGAAATAATCTCTGTTTTCCAGATCAGACTTTAACATTTGGTAGTTTATTGCTACAACTCAACTTGTACTGCTCTGAACTGTGTTCTGTTTCCGGTTGTTACTATTTCATTGAATTCGTGTTTTGTTTAGTGTTAAATGTCCTTTTTCTAAGGCATTGATTATTTTATAGAGCTCGTAACCAGTTGAATGTTTTTGAAAACACTCTGTGTTCACAGTACCCAAAATTAGACTGGAATTTTGATTACAGGACATACGAAGGCTAAGCGAGAGGCCCTACTAGAACTGTGGGCCATCTTCAAGGTGGCTCAAGCCTATAAAACTACCCCCAGGTCCATATGTAAGGCTTCTGCACCTCCCATCATACACCGGCAGGGATGTGCTGATGCCGGTCATCCCAGTCTCTGCCACACTGGGCTACACCAATCCCCTGGTAGAGCAGGCTACTGGATCTACCCCGGGGCAGCAAGCTGCCATGTGGGAAAAAGGATTGCAGGTCCCACCAGCCCGGCACAGTCAGCCCCAGCTCAGTCTGGTGCCAAGTTCCCTTGGGGTTCAACCCCTCACCCCATCGACTGCGACCCATCGGTGCGAGACGAAGAGGGAGCACATACTCCTGCACGCCCCACCGGGCACTATAACATTAGATGGAAGTTTGCGGCCCTACCGGAAGGTAATTCAACCAGTTGTGGGAAAGAAAGGAGCACCAGTTCCGCAAAGTCTGACTCCGAAGGGGGAGCCGCAGGCTACACCCCACCTGGGCAGGCCTATGGCACAGAGGAAGCATCAGGGAGTAAGATTGAGGCACAGACATTGCCTAGAAAGACAAAACATAGTACTGAGAGTGGAGGCAACCCAGGTGAGAGTTAGAGGACAGGCGAGAGTTAATGATGGAGAGAGAGAGAACTCTCGCCTGGGAAGCCCAGCAGGGAGAGGAAACAACTCCTCAACCACCCCCCTCCCCCGGAGCGAGCAGGAGCTAGGTCTCGGACCTCACATAGAGATGAGCTGGGAGGAAGGCCCCTCACTGAGTCACTCACATCACCTGGCCATCGGTGTAGGAGAGGAGCTGAGATGGAAATAAGTAGTCAGAACAGCCTGACAGAGACTCATTTGAGACACAGAAGGAGCAGCATGGCACCCTTATGCGTGCACAAGCAGAGCGATGACTAGGACATCCGCCACTCCCCCAGGGCGCGCTGGTCAGACAGACCCACCCTTGGAGAGATAGTATCTCGAGAAGAGTTTGAGGCCTTCACGCAACATTTGTGTCATCTACTGGTCTGCTGGACCGAAAGGAAGGACCACCAGTATGATCGTCCCAGGCCACAGGAGTGAACATTTGAATCCGAAGACATGGTCATTGCAGAGGACTGCATTCGGCATGGAGGGGGGATCTGAAATGGAACTACCCCTACATGCAGGAGTGCCTGAGACTATGGGAGCGCCACATCGGGGAGAAACCAACAGAACTGCCCTGAGCCTGGATTTGTCCGCTGGAACAGAAATGTGCAGCAGGAATCATCTGCATGCCTTGGGCACAGACGGACAAAGAAGGGTTTAGGAACTGCCCCCATTGACGGACGGGGCAGGGAAATGCATCTCATGCTTTGAAAAGAGCACCGCGGGTATAACCTTAGCCGTAGGCAATATCAAAGGTCTGCTCCGCAGCCTCATTGGGGAGCAGACCGACACAGTGTTCTTCCGAGCCCGCATCCCGGCAGTCATGCTTATCAACACCTAATGCGACGGGCTGCAGTTAACTCATGCAGACACCAGTTCTGGGCGGCCCTAAGGGAGATATTCCCTGACCGCCCAGATGTAGGAGGACTAATGGCAGAGAGCATGGAGCGTGGGGTGTCCCTTGACTGAATTTCTAGACAGGATAACAGCAGGAGACAGGACAGCCCTGCACCGACATGGGTCCCCAGGTTGCGTTCTTCTATAACATCCTCCAGAGATGACTACCACTGAGACGCAGGGCAGATTAGATAGGGTATTATGGCCGGACATCAAACCCTGGGGGGAAATATGGGGCAACATACTACACTATTACCGGAAGAGAGGAGAAGGGCACAGAGAAGCAGGAGCAGGCCCAGAGAGACACTGCCAAACTGGCCCAACATAAACTGAAAAAGACCGCTCTTGATGGGGGCACGTTAGCCGTGAACATTCACATGGCACCCGTCTCAAGGGGAGCTCCCCCTATGGACCGCAGAGGGTACCTGTCCAGTCTGAGTGGCCGAGGTCCAGGAGGCTGGGTCCAAACTGGCCTCGTAGAATGCCAGTACTGTCACAGAATGGGCCACATGGCTGCAGTCTAAAAATATATCACTATGAGAATGGGATGGTATTGGTACAGCCCCCACAGAGCATCCACCCCCAAAACTAAGCTCCGAACAATGCACATGCATCACACAATCAGCTTCAAAGAGAGCAGGCTGCAGCCGCCCCACCGGATGGTTGACCGAGCACGCAACAATCAAGTTCAGTCCAGCAGGGACCAGACTCACAGCCACGGCTAGGTGGAGCGACTGTCTGGGGTGGAAATGCCCTAGCACAGTCACAGGGAAAAAACACGCTATAAGTCCAAAACCATTCCCTTGAAACAACTTATCCCCTTCATGCCACTTCCAGTCACATTTACTTACCCGCCTTCTCAATCCGCCTTCCAGGCGGCAATGGCATATCAATCAATAACCCACACTAGAGTTCGCCATCCAGGTGACCACAGGGGACCCAGGGCCCCACTGCTGTTGATCCCCAGAGAAGAGATGACTGACCACGCCCCGGGGAGGACATTCTGACGAGGGAGCAGGGTGGATCCCCCAGCTAGTGCATAAAAACAGGCACCCATGTCTAACTTTGGGTGGGCTCAGTACGTCTTAATGGCCTCAGGGTTTACCTCCGAAATTGAGGCCCTCCTTTGCTTCCAAAATGAGGTAGATCCTCCGGTGAGAGGAGCCAGGGTTTCCACAAACTTGGGAGAAGGGGATTGAGATGACCACAAAACTCAGTTGGCACAAACTTGGCACCAAGTCAACAGAGAAACCCACCCAAGAGATCCACTGGTTCAGTTCACAGCATGCCCCAGTGGCACACCTGACCCCCTTCGTGGGCTGAATATTCTGTCTCCTCCTCCTCTCCTCTGATTCCTTTGAATATACAAAAGTTCCATTCATCAGGACATACCCCTCCAAAGGGGATGAGTAGCGTACCATCAAACAATAAGCCTTTAGTTCCCGCTGAGAGCGACAGGTCTGAAATATCCCAGATTTAAGAAAGAAGTTCTCCACTGACGACCTTCACAGCCCATGCACCAGATGCAGGGATAGGCTCACCAACGGCACCCCCGCTGGTCGAATGTGATTAACAGGGCCTCGCGGAACATTGTCCATGGAAGCCAGAAGCCCTATCCCAGTCATGGTCGCATCCAGGTCACAGGAGCCACAGAGCAATCACATGATCCCAGTCCACAGGAAAATCCATCGAATGTATTAGTGCCACGTCCATCAGGCCGAGACCCCTGACTCTTGCAAGAAAAGTAAAACACTGAAAACAAACACAGTTCCAGTAATTTCCCTGCAGGTTCCTAAAGGGGTCGGAACATGACGTTCCAACCACATCCAGTATCCCTTGTTAAAATTAACAACGACCAAAAACATAGGTAATCGCTCTTCGGGACCCAAAAACCAGCTTAAAAACAGCCCAAAGATTCTCAATTATTCCAGAAGAAGGGCATAACCCAGTAACTCAGCCTAAATAGAGTAAAACCTTGTTCCACGCCCATGCGGAGACCCAAGGGATGCACACCTAGCAACGGAAACATAGCCACTTAAATTCACAATTGCACACAGTACATGCAGGTCAAATTGACGTCCTGCCCCGACACAAAATGTCACACCTTTAAACGGAGCAGCCCACAAGAAAAGAACACTGTCCCCCTGTAGCTAGGAGAGGTGGGAACACAAAATACAAAGAGCATTAAACCAGTTTAAAACTTACCATTCCCCCAGATTCCTAGCACCTCCTAAGACAGTTTAAACTCACCATTCTCCTAAAATCTTACCACTTCCTTTCCAGTACCCCATTTGGAACATTTTCTCTCAGTTAAACCATTGAGCACATCGGTAAAATTTAAACGCAGGTATTTTCCAGACAACTGCCTAACAATGTATTTTTTCAAAGCTAACATGCAACCCACAGCTCTATTTCTACAGGTTAGTGATCGAGCTGAAAGTGCCCCAACACTGCTGCAGCCCACCATCCCTTCGACCAAAGCTTTCAAAAGTACTTTCTTTTACAAGGACAATCACTCAAGTAATACAGGATGCATTGACTATTGCAACAACTCCTTGAAAGACATTTTTTGCACTGCACCAAGAGAAGACAACTCTAGGCGCCCAGGAGATAGACACCTCACCGAAAGATAACCCTATAGCCAACAAATACTTTTTAAGTTATGTATTTTTGTATTGCTGTACATGCTCTATTTAGCCGGGGTGCTCCTAAGCCCCCCGGAGCTACACATATGCCTAATCTCGTGAACTCTCCGTCTACATTCTTGCAAAGCATGTGCAGGGACCTCTCTCACCTCACATACACCTACACTGAACCAAATGCTAGTAGTCCTCACGCACTATACAGCGCACTCCTACACAACACCTGCTATCAACACATGACCGCTGTGGGCACACAAACTACAAACATGTCATGTTATATATGTAAGCACAGACAGACTTTATTAATCCTAGGAGATAGCCCCTGAAAAAGCAAAGTGCCTCGTCCATCTTTACCTACGCAGGATCTGCGCAAAGATCCAACCCCATAGAGTAGAACCCAATAGGGCACTGGTAAACATCACCTGCTATGAGACCAACCCTGCTGCACTCTATCTCTTCACCGAGCCTAGCGACATCTAATCTGAGGTAGGCAGGATGCGTAGATGGGACACCATAGGGGAGGACACTGTTTGGCCACTGAACTTCATAGAAAAGAGGTTCCTGAAGGTGCAAAAATACACCCGCTCCCACCTCCATCTGTGGTCCCAGGGTGGCCCTTAACATCTTTGGGACTACCTTCTTTAATGACAAGTGGACCCAGACATGGAATTCCAGTGCAGTGCTGTCATCTCAATCATGCAGGGGGAAATGAGTCCCATGGGAGGGGGTCCAACGCTAGCATAGACACCCGGTGCCAAATAATCTGGGATAGAGAGATTCATAGGTTGAAGGGGAAGAGGGCAACCCCTAATTGTACAGAAACTTACACTGTACCTTTTATGTTTCAGAGGCAAAGGAATCATACAGTTGGGCAATAATGGCAACTGCAGAATGATACTTTACACGCTGGACCTGCAGTGTGGCACCTCCATGTTGATGGATTTCTGCTGGCAATGCGGCGGCCATGCCTACACCCAGCTGGTCCCTGGATGGCGGGGCCTCTGCACCCTCATGACGATACACACACCAACCCTGTTCATCACTGGAGAAGATCTGTCTGAGTTGTATCAACATCGGTTACAGAAGAAAACAAGTCTGTTTCATCAGGCTCAGTGGAGAAGAACTGCTGAATATTTTGGCTGGGCTCAGTACAAGGACATTCCATAAGAATTTAGACTGTTCACACACACTCAAGTAAACCCCAGAGGGTCAATACCCTTCTTCACCATTAAAAAAAAGGCAAATGCCCGCTGCTTGCAATTAACCAGGTGGGAGAAGCTGAAGTTGGTTCATGATACTGAGCTCAACCTAAACGCCTTCAGGGAAGAGCTGAGAGCCATCCGCCTTATGGAAATGCAACATCTGTACGTGTTGGACTTGATGATCACAATGGAGGGTGGGGTGTGTGCCAAGATTGGTGCTTCCTGTTGCACTTTTATTCCTGGAACTGACATTGACAATAGGACATTAGCTTGTGCCATCCAAGAACTACATCGTCTACAAGTTGACTCAAAGAAGGAGGGAGGTGCCTCGGAGCTGGGCTGGCTGCATAGTATCTTTTCGTGGATCCCCTTATGGTTGTCCAAACTATTCACGTTACTAATTCTGGTTTTAATTATTGTACTTCTATTATGTAATTTCTTACAAGTGGGGGTTTCCTGCTGTAAAAGCTCAGTCCACAAATTAGGTAGTGTGCACAGAGCAAAGGGAAAAGTAACAGACACTGCAGACACACACACTTTCGAATAATATAACTGTCATGACATATGAGGAGGAGAGAGTAGTTGAAGAATCAACTTGAGGAGGGCGTGTCGGAATGAGTTAATATGATGGCAATGAATACAATGATATGTGCAGGCCTGACAATGGCAGTATCAAAAAATGCAATGTCAATGTATGCCATAACCTGTGCCTGTATAATCATGTCAATACCCATAAATGCAGTGTTAATGTATACCATAACCTGTGCCTGTATAAATCATGTCAATACCCATAAATGCAGTGTTAATGTATGCCATAATTTATACCCACCCAACAGTGTTGATATCCACAGTAAAGATGTTAATGTATGCCATAACCCATGCATGAATGACAGTGTTGTTACCAGTAAAGACAATGGGCCCGATCCAGGAAGGTAAACTGAGACTAAAGTCTTACTTTACGACTTTCGGTATTTATAAAGGGTATTTTACGAGTAGTAAAGTTAGACTTTTGTCTCCGTTTAGTCTCAGTTAAACTTAAAACCAAATCTTAAGTTTAACTGAGACAAAAGTCTAGCTTTACAACTCGTAAATGCCCTTTGTGAATACCGAAAGTCGTAAAGTTAGACTTTCGTCTCAGTTTGCCTTTGTGAATCGGGCCCAATGTCCTGTATGCTGTGACAGGTACGCACAATGTTGAGAATGTCGATAAAAATTATATCAGTGGCTGCCATGGTTTCTCCAGGCTTCCAATGAACTTGTGTCATTGCTGTCGGATGTACCTAAGGTGACCTCCCCATCAACCGCAAGTCAGAGATATGTGGTCAGGCAGGCCCTGCAACCTCAACTCAAACCTATCGACTGACAGGTCACAGGTGGGGTCTCTCTTAACCCAAAGACAAACAAGCATCCATGGAAAATCCTGGTCGATCCCACAGATCGATATAGGAAGTTGGCCTTGATGAACAAGTTTTGCCAAAGGCTTGCATTCCCCAAAAATCAGTAGCGGCTCCTCCGCTATGGCGGAGGAGCGACGCCCCACTGCATTCGCGCAGTGTGAGAAGCAAAAGCATAAAATGGTAATAACTTTTAGTTATTACCATTTTATGTTTCCTTTGCTGGTAGGCGGGTGGGTGGGGCTGCTCTGCTTACGGAGCAGGACAAGGGAGGAGTGGTTTGCCCACTCCTTAGGGCGCACTGACTGTTTGGTTGGCCCTCTCGGGCCGCCCAAACCTGTCATGCGCACTTATCCCTTCTCCATGCAGGCTGCGTGCAGCCTGCATGGAGAACATGCCCACCTCTCCAGCCCCTGGCTGAGCGCTGTGTCACGACGCTCAGACCAATCACAACGCTGCATTGCAGCATTGTGATTGGCTTAGAGGAGGGAGCCTGGCTGCCTGCTTCCTGTTCCTGTCGGAGGCAGGAGTGCAAGAGAACAGGAGCAAAGAAGACGCAGGACCCCGCCTCGAGGTGAGTTGTTTTTTTTTAATTATGAAAACCCCGCTGTGCCGCTCCCCACCTGTGAGTTATGTCGGCTACAACTCCCATAAATACCACAAAGGTAGATACCACATGTATATAGGCATATTCAGTCAATCAAGACATGAAATGGACAGCATACGTAGTTATCACACAGTCCTCATGACGGATATCTGGACACATACACACTGGACCACAGGAGCTCTCCCGAGGTTCAGAGCCATCTGTCTCCTTATCTGACGACTGAGATGCTTTTCAGGAAGTCAGAAATTACTTTATTGTACCTCACAAGATGTGTACAACGCCAGCCAACGCTTTGCAAACAGAGAGAGTTCCTCAGACACATTCTGATGAGACTCACCCGGCCGCTGCGTTTAATTAAACCAACTTGTTCCTGTTTTGCCTAAAGCCTCGTGTTTCTTCATTTCTTTAAGGTAAATTCATATTCAAGCAACATAATTACAGGTATGTTAAGCACTGTGGGGCTTGTAATTACAGGTATGTTCAGCACTGTGGGGTCTGCAATTATAGGTATGTTCAGCAGTGCGGGGCTTGTAATTACAGGTATGTTCAGCACTGTGGGGCTTGTAATTACAGGTATGTTAAGCACTGTGGGGCTTGTAATTACAGGTATGTTCACCACTGTGGGGTTTGTAATTACAGGTATGTTCAGCAGTGCGGGGCTTGTAATTAAAGGTATGTTCAGCACTGTGGGGCTTGTAATTACAGGTATGTTAAGCACTGTGGGGCTTGTAATTACAGGTATGTTCAGCACTGTGGGGTTTGTAATTACAGGTATGTTCAGCAGTGCGGGGCTTGTAATTACAGGTATGTTCAGCACTGTGGGGTTTGTAATTACAGGTATGTTCAGCACTGTGGGGCTTGTAATTACAGGTATGTTCAGCAGTGCGGGGCCTGTAATTACAGGTATGTTCAGCACTGTGGGGCTTGTAATTACAGGTATGTTCAGCACTGTGGGGCTTGTAATACTAGGCATGTTCAGCACTGTGGGGTTTGTAATTACAGGTATGTTCAGCACTGTGGGGTTTGTAATTAAAGGTATGTTCAGCACTGCGGGGCTTGTAATTACAGGTATGTTCAGCACTGTGGGGTTTGTAATTACAGGTATGTTCAGCAGTGCGGGGCTTGTAATTACAGGTATGTTCAGCACTGTGGGGCTTGTAATGACAGGTATGTTCAGCACTGTGGGGTTTGTAATACTAGGCATGATCAGCACTGTGGGGGTTTTCCTATATTACAAATTGGTTTTAATCTTTATTGATCTCTGCAGCAATTTCCCATGCCAGACAGGGCTGGACCGCTCAAAGTGGGCATCGGTGTTTTCCATGGCGGCTGGAAGGGTGGGGGCTGGGTTTTAGCTGTGAGGGGTGGTGCTGCAATATTGGCCCCCAGTAGCAAAAGCCACAGTGCTTCGGACTTGCCCGGCGCTGGTCTGACAGCATTTCCAGGGCTGTCGGCAGAGATTCTGAGTGGGAAACTCCCCCAATATCGAAGCATATTTTCAGCTCTACATGGCGTGGGTTTCCCACCAGAATTACAGATGTTTTGAATGAATTTGTCAGTCTTCCAGCGAATGCTTAATTTGAGCTGGTGGTTCCGGTGGGGTCAATCAAGACTTACTTTTTCAGGACTCGCCAATTATTCCTCTCATCGGACATTCTGGGGAGCAAGGAAGGGGGTAGCAAATGGGAAGGAAGAGAAAGAAAAAGACGGGAAACCAACACAAAGGGAGGAAGCAGGGACCTGCAAGAGCGAGATACAGGGGCCGGGGGTGTCTGGTGGGGGATTAAAGAGGCATGAGGTGGATTCAAGACTACGCAGCCTTGGTATTCGGTGCGCCGGTGCCCCCGCCGGCTTCTGAACATAGCTTTGGGATCCGGCACTTCTTCTACAAATTAAGCACTGTGCCGTGGATAGGAGAGACCAGATGACACTATATTTTGTGTATCTTCTAGTTAAGTGCCAGTGCCTTCCCCGATAGATGTGTGTGGTGGGCAGCTGTTGGTGGCATCTACCCATGGCTGCTGCATCAGCTGGGCAGTGCCCCCCTCAGGCAGTATTGGTGCGTTCTGTCGTAGGAGACGAGTGTGCCATGGTGCATGGGGGTGGGATGACTTTATGGTGTTGGGTGTGCGTGTACTCTTCTGTTTAATGATGCTGTGACAGGTTGTACTTCTTAATGAAAATAAAATATGATTTGGGCCACACACCTGTTCAGTTTTTGGGCCGTGCTCTACCTGTGTTATTCCATTCAACTCCAGTGTGTTTAAGGAAACACTTGTGCCATTGTAGCACCTTTACTCCCAGGTCTGGAAAATGAATGGGTAGGAAACCTTTACTCCCAGGTCTGGAAAATGAATGGGTAGGAAACCTTTACTCCCAGGTCTGGAAAATGAATGGGTAGGAAACCTTTACACCCAGGTCTGGAAAACGAATGGGTAGGAAATTACCGCATAACTAATTTACCAAATAGACAGCTTGCACATACTCTCTAATGTAACAGTGTCAGAATATCAACCAGTGTGAGACCCTCATAAAGTCCACAAGTCCCTCTTTCTTTTCACACTTTGCACCAGTGTGAGACCCTCATAAAGTCCACCAGTCCCTCTTTTCACACTTTGCACCAGTGTGAGACCCTCATAAAGTCCACCAGTCCCTCTTTTCACACTTTGCACTAGTGTGAGACTAGTGTGAGACCCTCATAAAGTCCACCAGTCCCTCTTTTCACTCTTTGCACCAGTGTGAGACCCTCATACAGCACACGAATCCCACGTGTCACACTATTAATCAGAATGAGACCTTCATGAACCCCCCCCACTGTTGACCAGATTAAAACCCTCATAAACTCCACCAGTGACACTCATCACACTATTAACCAGTGTGAGACCATGATACAGCCAACCCACGCTGCTTCTCACTTTTTTTCACCAGTGCTTGGCCCTCATAGATTACACCAGAGAGGATTGCCACGCTGCATACTATTGAGAGACTCTCATACAGCCCACCGGTGCCTCTTGTCCCATGATTCACTAGTGTTGAGCCTTCACATGGGCCACCAGGGCCACCTGTCACATTATTCACCATTGTGAGACCCTCATATCCCCACAAGTGCCTCTTGTGACATTATTCACTAGTGTTGGACCTTCATACAGCCCACCAGTGCCTCTTGTGACATTATTCACTAGTGTTGGACTCGCATACAGCACACCAGTGCTGCTTGTCTCATTGTTCACAAGTGTGAGACCCTGCTGCAGCCCATTTGTGCTGATTGCTAGGCGACTAACCTGTGAGTCTTTCATGCAGCCCACCAACGCTGCCTGCTACAATTTCAACCAGGGTTTCATCCTCAGACAACCACCACTGCCCCTTGTCACTTTCTTAACCAGTGTGAGACACTCATACAATCCACCAGTGCCGCCTGTCACAAGGTTCAATATTGTGAGACCGTCAAATAGTTCACCAGAGCCGCCTGTCACAGTATTACCACCGTTAGAATCCCCAACAGCCATCCTTGGCACTAGTCACATTGTTCACCAGTGTGAGACCCTCATACCGCCCATCTGCACTGCTTGGCACAATGTTAATCAGTGTGATCCCCTCATGCAGCCCACTAGTGTCGCTTGTGACATTGTCTGCTTGCGTGAGACCCTCCTACAGCCTTCCAGGACCACTTGTCACACTGACACTATTGTGAGAGTCTCAAACCTCCCACAAGCGCCACTTGTCACACTGCCCCGACTGTGAGAATCTCAAGCAGCCCACAAGCGCCACTTGTCACACTGACACTATTGTGAGAGTCTCAAACCTCCCACAAGCACCACTTGTCACACTGACACTACTGTGAGAATCTCAAGCAGCCCACAAGCGCCACTTGTCACACTGCCCCTACTGTGAGAATCTCAAGCAGCCCACAAGCGCCACTTGTCATTTTGTTCACCAGTGTGAGATCCACTTACAGCCTACCAGTACCACTTGTCACACTGCTCCCATTGTGAGACACTCGGACAGATCAACAGCACCACTTACCACATTATCCTCAAATGTTAGAAGCTCATACAGCCCATCAGTGCCACATTGTCGCACTAGGAACCTATTTTAGACCCTCATACAGGCAACTTGTTTGTCACATTGTTTATCAGTGTGAGACCCTCATACAGTCCATCAGTGCCACTTGTCACGCTATTAAGGGAAGTGAGACCCTCATACAGCCCACCAGTGCCACTTGTCACACTATCAACTGGTGAGAGACCCTCATACAGCCCACAAGTGCCACTTGTCACGCTATCAACCAGTGTGAGACCCTCATACAGCCCACCAGTGCCACTTGTCACACTTTCAACCAGTGTGAGACCCTCATACAGTCCATCAGTGCCACTTGTCACGCTATTAAGGGAAGTGAGACCTTCATACAGCCAACCTGTGCCACTTGTCACGCTATCAACCAGTGTGAGACCCTCATACAGCCCACCAGTGCCACTTGTCACACTATAAACCAGTGTGAGACCCTCATACAGCCCACCAGTGCCACTTGTCACACTATCAACCGGGGAGAGACCCTCATACAGCACACAAGTGCCACTTGTCACGCTATCAACCAGTGTGAGACCCACATACAGCCAAACTGTGCCACTTGTCACGCTATCAACCAGTGTGAGACCCTCATATAGCCCACCAGTGCCACTTGTCACACTATCAACCAGTGTGAGACCCTCATACAGCACACTAGTGCCACTTGTCATCCTGCATACTCATGCGCTCTAGGGCTGTTTGTCACACTGCCCCCTAATGTGATACCCGCCAACAGTCTGCAAGCGCCACTTGTCACTTTGTTCAGCAGTGTGAGACCCTCTTACAGCTTACTAGCCCCACATGTCACACTGCCCCAGTGTGTGGCCCGCCAGCAGTCTGCAAGCACGACTTGTCACTTTGTTCACCAGTGTGAAACCCTCTTACAGCTTACCAGCCCCACATGTCACACTGCCCCAGTGTGTGACCCGCCAACAGTCTGCAAGCACGACTTGTCACTTTGTTCACCAGTGTGAAACCCTCTTACAGCTTACCAGCCCCACATGTCACACTGCCCCAGTGTGTGGCCCGCCAGCAGTCTGCAAGCACGACTTGTCACTTTGTTCACCAGTGTGAGACCCTCTTACAATTTACCAGCCCCACATGTCACACTACTCCCAGTGTGTGATCCACCACCAGCCCGCAAGCACCACTTGTCACTGTTATTCACCAGTGTGAGACCCTCTTACAGTTTACCAGCCCCACATGTCACACTGCCCCAGTGTGGGACCCGCCAACAGTCTGCAAGCACGACTTGTCACTTTGTTCACAAGTGTGAGACCCTCTTACAATTTACCAGCCCCACATGTCACACTACCCCCAGTGTGTGACCCACCACCAGCCCGCAAGCACCACTTGTCACTTTGTTCACCAGTGTGAAACCCTCTTACAGCTTACCAGCCCCACATGTCACACTGCCCCAGTGTGTGGCCCGCCAGCAGTCTGCAAGCACGACTTGTCACTTTGTTCACCAGTGTGAGACCCTCTTACAATTTACCAGCCCCACATGTCACACTACCCCCAGTGTGTGACCCACCACCAGCCCGCAAGCACCACTTGTCACTTTTGTTCACCGGTGTGATACCCTCTTACAGTTTACCAGCCCCACATGTCACACTGCCCCAGTGTGTGACCCGCCAACAGACTGCAAGCACGACTTGTCACTTTGTTCACCAGTGTGAGACCCTCTTACAATTTACCAGCCCCACATGTCACACTACCTCCCAGTGTGTGATCCACCACCAGCCCTCAAGCACCACTTGTCACTTGTATTCACCAGTCTGAGACCCTCTTACAGTTTACCAGCCCCACATGTCACACTGCCCCAGTGTGTGACCCGCCAACAGCCTGCAAGCACCACTTGTCACTTTTATTCACCAGTGTGAGGCCCTCTTACAGTTTACCAGCCCCACATGTCACACTGCCCCAGTGTGTGACCAGCCAACAGCCCGCAAGCACCACTTGTCACTTTGTTCACTAGTGTGAGACCCTATTACAGTTTACCAGCCCCACGTCACACTGTCCACCACTGTGGGACCCTGATACTGCCCACTAGTGCCCTACTTGTCACACCGTCATACAGCCCTCTGGTCCTACTTAACACTCTGCCCGGAAGTGTGCATCAAGTATCTGTGAAAGTCACTAATCACAGAGTCATGCACAGATATCTTCAGGAAAGATGGACGTACACCCCGCCCACTCATCCGTTCCCTGATGTAAACGCCCTTGTCTGATTGGACGATGGGAGAGCGCTTCCCTGTTCTGACTGCGTGTTCGACTCATCATTGTTCCTGTTAGTCCGGATAGTGGTGTATGGTGTTGTGGCCAAGACTTTTAGAAGTTTCCCTCTTAGTTTGCAGCAACACCTGACGTGAACATCCTGAGGTGAACATCCTGAAGTGAACACCCTGGGATTAACATCTTCAGGTGAACACCTGGGGTGAACCTCCTGACGTGAACAGGAGTCAGAAGCTGCGGAAGCCCTCTGTAGTTTTGTTAGTCCCCCGAAGAAGCGTGCTTGCTCCCACATCCGAACATTTCATATAATGTCTGCGTTTAGTTAAAGGCGCAGCTCAGCCCGAGCACGAGGCCTCGAGCGCAGGGCTGCGCCTTTGGCCAGTCATTCAGCAGACACGAGACACTGCGAGGCCAAGGCTCAGAACCCCTACAAATGACTCATGGTTCTATGGGCAGCCCTGTGGCAGCACGTCACTTCCCTGTCAGGGCCACCACTGAGTCACAGACAAGCACTGACTACCGCGAAATGAAAAGACAGGCACGTGACAGGGAGTAAACAATAAAAGCGAGCATTTAGACCGTGGGTGGGGAAAAAACAAAAACATTTCCGCAAACGTGGGCAAGAGAAGCAGGAAGCGGAGGGGAGACAACAGACAAACAGAATATAAATCTGTGACAGTGTACAGCAAAGATAGAAGGGTGGTGAGCGAAAGAGGGGAAGGAAAAACCCGCGGAAAACAGAGATAAAATGAAAAGAAGATGTAAAAAAAAAATGATTTCAGGTGCAACAAATGTAATTTAAAAAAAATAATTTGAGTGACATTTGAAAGAGTGCATTGACATTTTGCACTTGTATTTGTGTGAAAGACTCTTTTGCACCCAACCAGCGGACTGTGACCTCTTTACGGTGCATCAGACCCTGAAGGCTGCTCGGAGTCTGGGAACATCCACTTCCGGGGTGGACGTCATTCAGCGCCATGCGTGAGGCCAAGCCCTCTGCCCTCAGGAAACAGCACCCCCGAATGCACTGCTCCCAAAGGGCTCCTGAATAATAATGAGGAATATTTATTAGGGGTGGGCAGAATCTTCTGTTCCGCCTGCAAAATTGGCAGAATTTTGACAACTCCGAGTTACTCTTTAACGTGGAGTTCTGTCTGAATTCCGCCAATTGTCACGTGGCGAAATATTTCTACAGCGAGGCTCCAGAATACGAGAGCTGGAGAGCGACATTTGGCATCCCCTAGCGCGATTTTCTAACATGGGCAGTCGCCGGCGTTCGCGATCAGAAGGCGACTGTTCAAGTAGATTTTCTACTTGAGCTGCAGCAAAATCAACTCGAATGGCCGTGCTCTTCTGTGCAACACATAGTGCAGTTCGTGCTGATTTTCACACGGCTCGCACTACCGACTCTAAATTGTAGTGCGAGCTGCATAGTTTCCACCCGTTGGTGGAATTCCGTGGAATCTCACTGAGTTTTTCTGTAAGCCAGCGGAATTCCGCAGAGTAAATCTCAGCGAGTTTCACCCACACCTAATTATTTATATAGAGCACAAGGCCAGGTCAATGGTGTTTTAACGAAAGATATTGCTATCGCCCAGCCTGACATCCAGGGAATGATCCCCCTTTTTCAAACATAAAAGCCTGAAAGGCTGACTGTGCCCGACCAGGTTTGAAAGCTGCTATGGACTCCTCGTCTGTCTTCCTGCTCCAGTTCTCACATGCAAGATATCCTTTCCATCCAGCAGACCTATCTCGAGCTGATTTAAAAAATTTCTCCCAAAATGGTGGCTCCTTGCCCAGTCACCCTTAGGAAAGGGAGGAAGTATGACATCACATGCTGTTTTTTTCTTTTTGCACTTGAATCTCCCTAGTTGACACAGGTAAATGAAATTCTTTATTTTAAATGCTTGATTCAGCGGCGGCTCCTCCGTTAAGGCGAAGGAGCGTGGCCCCGCTGCTCTTGCAGCAGTGAGAACACATAAAAAGATAATAACACAGGTTATTATCATTTAATATTTCCTCGCTTACTTCAGCCGAGTCCAGGGCATAGCGGGCCATCCATCCTGAGGACATGTCGGCACCAGGCAGCTGCAGGAAGGAGGAGGAAGAATGGTGACACTTGTGGAAGTGCGCATGACGGTTTGGCCGGCCGCCTTAGTATGGCCAAACTGTCATGCACAGTTAGATTCCTCCACTCGGGCTGTGCTGCACAGCCAGGAGGAGAACAGGCACAAACTCATACTGCCTTAGTGAGTGCCGAACCAGGGCGCTCAGACCAATCCTGGTGTAATACCAGCATGAGAGCAGCATCTGGATTGGTGCATGGGAGCCTGTGGAATGTCAGGAGTTGAGGAGTAGACGCACAGAAGAGCATCGAGGCCAAAAGAGGGCGGGCCAATGGCCGGGTTTTGCCAGGATCAGCTGAGTGTACTCCAGGGGCCTGAAGAGGGCTGGGCCACTGGCCGAATGTTGCCAAGATCAGCTGAGTGTACTCCAGCGGCCAGAAGAGGGCTGGGCCACTGGCCGAATGTTGCCAAGATCAGCTGAGTGAACTCCAGGGGCCCGGAGAGGGCTGGGCCACTGGCCGAATGTTGCCAAGATCAGCTGAGTGTACTCCAGCGGCCAGAAGAGGGCAGGACCACTGACTGAATGTTGCCAAGATCAGCCGAGTGTACTCCAGGGGCCCGAAGAGGGCTGGGCCACTGGCCGGATGTTGCCAAGATCAGCAGAGTGAACTCCAGGGGCCCGGAGAGGGCTGGGCCACTGGCCGGATGTTGCCAAGATCAGCTGAGTGTACCCAAGGGGCCCGAAGAGGGCAGGACCACTGGCCGAATGATGCCAAGATCAGCTGGGTGTATCCAAGGGGCCCGAAGAGAGCGAGGCCACTGGCCGAATGTCACTGAGAGCAGGTGGGTGGCCATCTTTCCCAGGAACAATGCTGGCTATCTGTTCACATTTAAACATTTTTACAAACGCTGGGACGATTCTTAAATAGAACTTAACATACGATTCTCTGCAATGTGTCTTTGTTAGCTTTAATTATCAGTCAGAGATCCTTCCGACAGCTCTAGTCTAGAACACATTTTACCGCGCTTTCTTCTTATATTTACTGCTTGAAGTACGTACTGATAAGGGAAAATATATTGGGTTTCGGTGGTTTTCATAATTTTGGCACCTGCTGGACATTAAAATACTGGTCATGCTGGTAAAACCCAGCCAGATGGCACCCCTACCTGGGACGGCAGACAGGAGCACCCGGGGAGGGGAAGAGGGAAAGAGAAGGGCTGGCCCGGGATTGGCCGAGACCAGAGTGAAGAAAAGCAGATGTGCGAGGACAGTCTGGCGGAAGTGCTGCCCCGCAGCCATGGACCCATGGATCAGAGCCCTCCCCCCTTTTGAGCTAGTTTCTGGTTTCCCTTCATTTTCTATCACCTGCACTTTCCCTTTAAGGCTGTCCTCTGCCCCAGCAGGACCAGTGCTGCGGTTGTCATGGAGACACAAATCTCCAAATAGCTCTGCTAGCTGAGTGCCCCACTTTCTCTGCTCCCCATTGCAAAAGGGAAAGGAAATAGCTTTCTCTGACAAAGAGTGCTTCAGTGGAGAGTCCTCCCCCCCCCCTCCTCCCTCCCATGGACCACCCCCCTGCGGTGCAGGGATCTGACATCCTCTGAGCCTTTGGCTACAGGAAGCGTCGCAGGATGCCAGCTACAGGCATCCTTCACCTGGGGAAATCAGCTTCCTAGCTGTGAGGGCGCGAGGAATGAGTGGAGGGGGTGGGCGGCGGTGCCCCCGTCACTTCCAGCACAGTTCATGCAGTAATTGGAAGCACAGAACATAAAGGTCCAAAACACTGCAAGCGGCCAACTTTACTCCTGTAACTCTCAGGATCTCAGCAGCACTGAGCAGCTCCTCTCAGCTGATTCCAGGGGGCAGGGGTGTGCCTCTCAGCAGCACTTGAGCAGCTCCTCTCAGCTGCTTCCAGGGGGCAGGGGTATGCATTTCAGCAGCACTAGAACAGCTCCTCTCAGCTGCTTCCAGGAGGCAGGGGTCTGGATCTCAGCAGAACTTGGGCAGCTCCTTTCAGCTGCTTCCAGGGGGCAGGGGGCAGGGGTATGCATTTCAGCAGCACTTGAACAGCTCCTCTCAGCTGCTTTCAGGAGGCAGGGGTCTGGATCTCAGCAGAACTTGGGCAGCTGCTTTCAGCTGCTTCCAGGGGACAGGGGTGTGCCTCTCAGCAGCACTTGAGCAGCTCCTCTCAGCTGCTTCCAGGGGGCAGGGGGCAGGGGTATGCATTTCAGCAGCACTTGAACAGCTTCTCTCAGCTGCTTCCAGGAGAAAGCACTTCCTTGTGGTAACTAAAGAGAGAGCAGCAATTTACGGTAGTTGCTTGGAGACAGCCCCGTGTGATAATTTTAGAGACAGCAGCACTTTACGATGACTTCACAGAGAGCAGCTCTGTGGTAACTGTAGCGACAACTGCACTGTATGGTAATTTCATGGAGACAGCTCTGTGTGGTAACTGTAGAGACAGCAGCACTTTACGGTGGCTTCACGGAGAGCAGCTCTGTATGGTAACTTTAGACACAGCAGTACTTTAAGGTAATTTTTCAGAGAAAGCAGCTCCATGTGGTAACTTCAAGGAGGTTGAAGAGAAATGGACAAGACTCTAGGATGTGGGAGAAGAGGAGGCCGAGGGCACTTTTGATGTATATTGACAAGCCAGGTCTCCTCCTATCTTCTTGACATGTGGAAAACATAAACACCGTTTGAGACCCTCCCCAATAAATACATGGAAAATCTAACCAGGATAAGATTTATTGATTAGGCCCCCTAGCCACAGCCTGGCCAGGAGCTAGCTTCCATGAACCTCAACCGGTTCTCCCTCAGCCTTACAACACTCAAGTCGAGATACGCTTTATTCGATTTAAAATGTCAAATCACAAAAGCAGAATACATAGCAATAAGCATGAGAAAAGTAATTCATGTAATCATAATTTGACAGACATGTAGTAAAATATCATCATTAAAAGTTAAAAAGAATATATTAAAAAGAAAACAGCTGTCTACAATTTGCAACAAGCAAAGGCTAAAAACAGGTTTCAGTGTTGCCTTAACCTGGATAAAAACCTAAATCAATTTAACGGAAGATGGGCCTTGCATAGTTTTCCTTGTTCTTATCACCCCTTTCAGGTATTTTACAATATAATCATTAAAAATGTCGTCATCTAGAAATCGCAGCTTAATAAAAGCGGGTCGACGTTGCCTGAGTCCTTGCAGTTTCAAGTACGGGAAGATCCATCTTTTCCTAATTAAGATAAAAAACTTACAGAAAAATAGGGTGTGAATTGTGGACTGTGCAGATGTTTCGTCGCAGGGGCATGGACAAAGACCAGTCATTTACCTGAGGGAATATTACCAGATTATGGAAACTGCCAAGATGTAGGCGTGTCAGTAGCATCCTGTCATAATTTCTATGGGTTGTTAATAAATAGGGCTGGATTCCCGACTGAGTCAAGAACAATTGATTAACTCTGACTGAGATTTTCATATTAGATGACAATCTAATGGTCTCCAGGTGGTTAATCCATAAAGCCTTGAGATCCTTCCTTGAAATAAGAGACAAGGTATCGGGGTTAGCAAAATAATCTAAGCAATTTAGGTCATTCATAAAATGCTTGACGTAGGCGAGCCGAGGAATACATTGGGCCCGTTTCAGGTTCAGACAGTCTTTTATCACGTCCCGATTAAGGCCGGTAGTAACGCCTGTCCAGACCTTATGCCATAATAAAATTGGTTTGATTCTAATAAGGTCGGACAGGTATGACAGCCCTAGTTCAGCAGGGCAAATGTACGTAGCCGTGGAATTTGGGACGGCTAGTAAAAATCTCAAAAACCTATTCTCAACTTGCTGAAGGGACTCTACATTTGCATTATCCATAAATGCCAACTCCATAAAGAGCAACTGAAATACATTTAGCTTTATATATTATCAGCAGGTCCTCGATAAGGCGCTTTCCTAACTTCCTGGTAAAATTAATCAAGGCGCCAATGGCTTTGGCAAAAAGCAGTTTTCTACAGTTAATAGCTTTTGACCATAAGCCCCTATTATCGAAGGCAATTCCCAGGTAGGAGAAGTGATTCGTGAATTCAAGATTTTTAGTATTTATAACAGTTTTGCGGCACTTCACACGGGGCTTGCTACATTTCATTACAAAGGCTTTACTAATATTAACATGGAGATCCAGGCTCGACAGATAAGAAGCAAAACTCGTCACGATTTTCTGCAGGCCTATTGGGGTGCGGGCTAGCAAGACCGCATCGTCGGCGTATAGCAAAGCACCACTTGTCCTATTACCTAGTCTGGGTAGGTCTTGGCATTCCCATGATAAGGTGTCTCCTAGGCTGTTTATGTAAAGGGTAAAAAGGAGGGGTGCTAAAGTGCACCCCAGCCTAACACCCTTCCTAACAGGGAAACCTGGACTGAGTTCACCAGTTCTACCATAACGCACCCTAGCCCGAGCGTTTAAATACGACTGTTTAAGGAAGTTGATTAATGACGTTTCCACCCCCATGTCCTCTAGGATACGCCACAACTTCTGGTGATTGACACAGTCAAATGCCGAACTTAAGTCGACGAAACACATAAAAAGTCTCCCTCTTTTTGCCTGTATGTATTTACCCATTATGAGGTTCAGGTTCAAACTCTGTTCCACAGTACCGAGACCTTGACGGAATCCGTACTGTAGCTCTGAGATGACACCTGAATCCTCCACCCACGACTGCTGTCTGTTCAAGACTACACGTCAAGCAACTTTCACAAGGGAATCTAACAAAGAAATGGGTCTGTAACAGGTCGGGTCATTACGATCGCCTTTGAAAATAGGAACGAGGATGGATTCCATCCATGTCGGGGTAAACCCTTGTGTGCAACAAGCCCTTAGAACCAGGGTTAAAAGTGGGCCCCAAAGCAATGGGCAGGATTTATATAAGTCAACAGGAATACTGTCGGGTCCCGGAGCTTTTCCCCCTAAACTTGCATTAATAGCCAGGATAACCTCGTCCACGTTGAAATCAATGCAGATTGGGAGGTGACTTACAGTGCCTGGTCCAGTGTCCTCTCTGGTATTGGGGATTGCGTTGTTACAGTAAAGGCTGGAAAAGTGGGACACCCAAAGGTCCTCCCCGATCACGTTTTCAAAACTTGGAGAGTTTTTCGGGGCCAAGAACAGAGCATTCACGGCCTTCCAAAAGCCTTTCATATCCTTTAAAGCAGAGGCTCGCTTAAGGGCCTGCCATAGTTCTAATCTAATAGCCTCCTTTCGTGCTTTGAGCGACGTTGTATACGCCACCCTAGCCCTCTTTATTGCTTCCTGATCTCTCCTCAGCTGATGTACGGCAGATTTCAAAGCTGCATGTGACTTACTGCACTGGGAATCGAACCAACCTGGCGTACCGTTAATGGGTCTTTTGGGGTCGATAATTAAACTATTGTGTATGGCCTTTGAAATTTTACAGAAAGAATTAGGAATATTAACACCTAACGCAGTCTCATCGAGACATGCTACAAATCTGTTTTGCAATTAGTTAGAAGTGATTTAGGTAAAAAAGAAGTATCTATACCCACCCATCTAATCGTGTATCCGTTGGTTCTATTAATAACAAGGTCCTGGAAAGGCCCTTTGACCATATGTCCAATTGATAGCGATTTGGACGGCAGGTGTACAGTAACACTAATTGGAAAAATGGTCGCTAAAGGCGACAGAGTGAGTTTTAAAATTATATATTCTATCTGCGTATCTGTTAGATATTAAAAGAAAGTGTATAGTTGTGCACGACCCACGACCATTAAATGTACTGCTGAACGGTATGGGTGGTGAGCAAAGGTTGTTGGCAAAGCCCAAATCCAAAGTGTAAATGACCAGGTTTAACGTATCCCGAAGGAGGGAATGAGAGAAATGAGAGGTGTCTATCTCATCATCAGGTGATAGACCGCAGTATCCTCCTGCCATATGAGTACAAAGGCTAATATTAAAGTCCCCACCCCAGATTACACAAAGGTATTTAGTTATGGTCACACAAATAGAGTCCAAATCCTCCTGTAGCTGCCTTAAAACTTCCCTGGTTTGCAGCTCGGGTATGTTATTGTAAAATTTTAAAAGAACGTTACAATGGGATTTGTCAATATATATTTTTAAAACCTGACAATAAGTATTAGATACTGCAAGGGTTATCCTAATTAGGTTCAACCTATGTGATACGAAAGTGCATAGGTCACCCTTGTTCCTCCCATGGCTAAGTAGCTGGGGTAAAAAATGTTTTGAACCCATTGATGTGACAAACATCACCTGCCCAGGTTTCTTGAAAGCATAAAATATCGAAACCATAAATAAAATTAAGCCAGTCGGGATTAACCAATTTAGTGGTCAAACCTGCCACGTTCCGGAAGAGTATATTCATTAAACTAGACCGGGATTCGCCAACGGTAGTGCCCCTGGTAGGACCAAAAACTGCTTTTAAAACATAGGATGTGGACAATGTTAGTTAAGGGATAAGGGTAATAAGTGTTTGTGGTTGTCAAATGATGTCCCTGCATGTCATTGCAGTATGGTCATGGGCCACTTTGCTATCTGGCTGTGCATCGATCGATGGATCCGGGCATCGCAAAGCAGGATTGTCATTTAAAACTTTGATGTTACTATGGTCATTGTAGGAGGCCTCTATTGAGTCCATGGGTGCCAACTCTAAGCTAGGGGAATTGTTATCAGTGGTCCCGCTAAAATCTACTTGTTTGGTAGGACGAGTAAGTCAGTCTATATCTTCCAGAGAAGGAAGTAATTCAAACCTGTTTTGTAGGGGTCGACTAAACTGTTGGCAAATAGTAGAGATTATAGGTCTCTGTAATGAGGTCTAATATACGTGGTACCTAGGAGGGTAAAAGTATCCTAGTGGTGGAACACTAATTCCGTCTTGTGACATGTGGTCACTACCAAGTCTACACAGGATCTCGCGTACCAATCTCGGTGACCTAAAGGTGAGAACAATGCAGTCACCGGGAAGTGTTTTTTAACCTTCTCCCAACCCAACCTACTCTTCTCACTATTTTGAACTCGCCAAACAAGGCCTCCTGGAGCCCGGTTTTTGTCCCGAGCCAGCAGAGGGCCTTGTTTCTCAATGCCCCCCATGATTCATATGCCTGGGTGGCAGGGTGGTACATTCACTAAGATTACGGTATGTGGCGTGGCTTCGGGGGGCAAGTTCAGTCTCGCCTCCTCCCTTCCCATGGGAATTGTGTCTCAGAGGGGTGGCAGTTGGATTTCACTAAGCTCGGTATGGGCTAAAGCAGGATTATGTATTGGGCCAATAATAGGCATGGGTCCTAAGGGCACGCAGTCTAAGTGTGCGAAGAATTTGCCTGGGAGGAAGAGGTTACAACTAGGCCTGGGCGAAAATTTTGTTCTGTTTGCGGAAATTGCGATAATTTGACATTTTCGCGTTCCGCGGAGAGCGCGAAAATGTCAAAAATTCCGGTTTCCGCAGGTTGGCGATAATTTGTTTCTTGCTCGCGCTGTAAAATAATACATTCTCGCGCACGCGCGATCGCCTTACCTGAATCCCTTCGTTCGCCGACAAGTTTTCTTGATCCGGTCGCGTTCTCCATGAGATGTTGTATTGTTTTTAGCCATTTGCGCTGTCTCGCGACAGTTCGCGCCCGCAGTGACGTCATGCGTCGTGCGATCACGTCTTTCTTCTCGCGATCATGCACCGCGAGACAACTCAAAACAAGATGGCCGCAACCACTTGGGTAAGTTGGTGACCCGCAACCATGCAGAAAATCTCGCGAACATGCCGGAAAAAAACTTCTGCATCTTCGCGATATTTCCGCTTGTTTGCGATAATTTTAAACATTTTCGCGATAATTTGCGAAAGTTAATTTCGCAAATTCCGCCCACCCCTAGTTACAACACCATCAGCCAATGAACAAACTGGGGGATTGCGTAAAGAATTAATGGTACGTGCTCCATGACCATTTTTCAGCAAATCCTCAGTGGCTGTTACCCTAACCAACATGGTTTCTAGAGGGGCTGTAACCATAGTGTGAGGAGCGTCTATACCCAGGCATTCACTTGTAGGAGCAGTAAACTGCGATGACCTATTTAGGCTAGACAATTTACATAATTCAGTGTCCAAAAATTCTGGACGGCCCGAAGTTCAGCAAAGCTGTTGTCGATTAGTTCTTTCAATTGTGCAAAAGCCATATCCACAGTGATTCCTCCAGCGATGACTGGCACAGTGTTCCAAAGAGCACCGCTCATGGGTACCAATAGGGTAGCATCAATCTGTGTGCTAGTAGTGTGATTTTGAGGCACCTCAAGGTTGGATCTCCAGGGCCGCTTCTGTTGTTTTGATTTTCGGATGCCCTCCTCCGCTTCCCCAGTGGCTCACTCATCTTATCCTTGGTTTCCTCAGAGTGAGGTAAAAGGGCCCGTGACCTTGTAGCTAAACTGGGCCCATTTGAGGTAGCAGAAGGTGCAGAAGGTGCTTCCAATCAGTTGCAGGAGGGGGCTGGTGCTGACCGTCCGCAGGAGAGGGCAACAGGTGATAGGTGCCCCTCCCGGGGTGTTAGAGCCTCGAGAGGAGCCTGAGGACGCGCGCCTCTGCAAGGATAGAGGTTCTAGGGACAGTCCTCTCTCTGTGAGTTCAATCTTGTGAGTGAGCATTGATTCTGCCCTGATAATGAAGGCGTCCAGGGTGCCAAAGACTCCCCTATATTTGCTCGTTGTGAATAAGGGGGCGATGTCCCGAGATTTAATTTGGGAGCCCAAATAGAAGGAAGGAGGTACCCCAAAATTCTGGGGAGAAGGCGATAAGACCCTAACCAGAAGGCGCAATACAGTAAGACCCTGTCCCGTTAATAGCACAAAAGGTTGGAAGCAAAGTGTCACAGATGTTAACAGCACCTTAAGGCTCACAGCCTAAGCCCATGTACAGCACGGTCTGGTGATTTAAGGGTGGTGGTCCAGCCCATCCTCTTCCGGTTGATGACCGGCGCAGAACGGGCCCGCACTTGGCCCGCGCACGTCCCGCGCTGCGCGAGCACTTTTAGAGCGCCCCCTGGCGCGGGATGATGGTGCTTGCGGTGACAGCCGCACGGGAGGCTGGGGGAAAAAGTCCTGGCTGCTCTCCCCTCCAGTTGCAGACAGGTAGCAGGACGGCAAGACAGCAGGTCTGGGAAAAACGGGCTTCCTGCGCTGCAGGAGTCCGCAATCACTTATAAAGCGCCTCCTGGCGCGGGATGAAGGTGCTGGTGGTGACTGCCGCACAGGAGGCTGGGGGTGGTAGTTCTGGCTCCCCTCCTCTCCCCTCCAGTTCCTCCAGAAGTGCACATCATTAAAATGCGATGCCAGGGAGACACCATTACTGAGACAGGGGGAATAGAGAAGATGGAAAGGCACGTGCCGCACTCTGTCTGCAAACTTGGGCGCTCATTTATGAGAAACTCATGCAGTGCCGTGCAGCAAGTCACCTTGCTGCACGGCACTACGTGACAGTAAAATGGTATGAATGTGCAGTATTTAAAGCAATGTATTTAAAGTAATACGGCGCATTCCTGTCCTCCCCCTGCGCTGTCGCCCTTTTGGCTCCAGCGTACATGGTGCACGGGGGCCTGTGTTGAATGCAAGATTGTTTTTGTGCACCAAACCAGTCCTTGCAGGCAGAGTCCTCTCTCTAGGTGTGGTGCAGAATGCAGCACACATACAAAGAGGAAGAGACGAGGAGAAATCGAGATATTTGTCCTAGTTAAGCCTCCCCTGGGGAGGCTTTTGGTGCCTTCTTAGGTTTCCCAGTTCTGGTAGATCTGGGAATGCGTCAAAAACCATGGGAGTTGCGTGGGAACGTCCACCCTCCACCCATGGAATGCCGTCCCAGGGATTTGCGCTATGTTGCCAAACTCCAGATTTATGAAGCCACTAAAGGCCACGCAACGTGGCGTAGCTTTATAAGTCTTACTTAAGGTTTGCGTCATGCATGTACCATGTTGCGTGGTGCAAACGTGACACACACCTTTTCATAAATATACCCCTTGGTATAAGTATGTGGGTGACCTGCATATATATATATTACCTACTGGCGGTCGCCAGTAGGTAGTTATAGTTAGGACCACGTTTCCATAGGAAATCCGCAACATTCTATTTTGAATAACTTTGGCGCCGGTCGACGAATCCTCGCAAATTTTTCAAAATAGGTGGGGCACTACGCTCCGCTCCTACCCTGAAAGTCTCGGGGTGATTCGTCAAGCGGGGGCTGAGATAAAAGGGGGGTCCCAAAACGCGTTTTTCCCATGCATTTTTCCATAGGACCTTTAGACAGGGCTACAGCCCGAACGGCTGAACAGAATTACTAGAAATTTGGCAGAGAGGTAGTCCTCAGGTCAAGGAAGTGCCTTTTGTAGGTTTGGTGTAAATCTGTTCAGTAGATTCTGAGAAAATAGCCTTTAAATCAATATATATATCTGAGCCAGCTTACGGTGCGCTTACGGTACGCTTACCGTACGCGTACGGTGGCGTGCGCGAGCGCGATTCTGATTGGCTGTTACATCTAAGTAAACATTCGAATCGGTCGAAACCAGGAAGCGGCGGCCGCCATTTTCTCTCTCGCACTCTGAGGAGGGGGCTGTAAACAAAGGCAAAAAACATATAAAGGGGCTGTTTAGACAGCGCCCATGCACATAGCCATGTTAGTTGAGTCAGTCAGTCATAAAGTCTTTATTCGGTTTTAGTGCAAACCATAAAAGCATACTACAATAAATACATATTAAAAACAGAGATTTCATTATTAATAAAATACCAACATTAAAAAGGGTACAGTTCATTTCTTCAAGGTACGAATTACCACAGTTAAAAAACTTGCAATGTTGAAGGTTTCCCAGACATTATTTAAAAGCTGTAAGTACAAAAAAGCAGGTCTCACTTGAACAAAGCCTTTATCTTTTAAAATTGGGATTAAAAAACGTTTCCTAATGTCAATAAAGTGCTCACAGAAGAAAAAAAGGTGTATAATGTCCTGGGGGGAAAAGTTATCACAGGAACAAGGGCCAGGGTCCAACGCCCTTTTCCAGTCTTTCTTAACTCCGATCAATGAGTATAGTTGATTCAATCTAAATCTGGTTAAAAGAAAACGGTGATTTGGATTTGTTACATATCCGAGATAAGGTTCCATAAAAGGTGTTGTTTTACAGAGCTGGTGGCTCCTAACGGAACCCTTAACCAACTCCTTCTCTTCCCTTGCCAAAGTGGATATGCAACTATAACTTTCTTTGCACCAGTTGATGTCGCCTTTTACCAGGGTCTCGGGAGAAAGATACAGCTCTGGTCTTCCGAGATTTTTGGCCAGGGTCCAAATGTATTTCAACCAGGGTATATAGAAACCATGATCGAGCGACAGACAATCTCTCAAAATGATGTGGTTCAAGTGTAAATCCGGGTTAAGCCAGAAGCTAATCCATTTCAGCATCGGGGCCAGGGCAATACTGTCTTCAAGATAACCAATACCTAGTTCCTGATGGACAATATAATTAGCGGTACAAATCGGTACTGAGAGGAGATTTTTTAGAAATCTATCCTCAACAGTCTGAATGCTTTTAGCGTTGTTAATGCCCCAGACCTCAGCTCCGTACAAGGCTATGGAGAGACACTTGGCCTTGTACACCTGGATAAGGGCCTTCAATGGTCTGGCTCCCAGTTTTCTCGCAAAACCCAGGACTCCTACTGTAGCTCTTGAAAACACAATCTTTTTTGCCTGTATTTGGGTAACCCCGGAATCTCGATCATCAAAAAGGACACCCAGATAAGGAAAAGAAGAGACCCTCGATAATTGATGACCCCCACATAAAAAGGTTTTAGATTTGGCAGATTTAGGGCCAATGACCATAACGTGTGATTTAACAAAATTGACAGATAAGTCCAAATCCTTCATAAAATCAGCGAAAGAATTTAACAGTAGCTGAAGGCCCACTCCCGTTCTGGCGATTAAGGCAGCATCGTCAGCATATAAAAGGGCAGGGACCGAATATTTCCCTGCACGGGGGATATCTTTACATGAGGCGACAAGGGTGTTGTCCAAATCGTTTATATATAGAGTGAAAAGGAGAGGTGCCAAAATGAACCCCTGCCTGACCCCATAAGATATGGGTATATCTTTGGTACAATTTCCCTTTTGGTCATAACGAACTGTGGCTATTAACTCTCTATGTAGGTCCGCTAAAAAATGAACGATCTCTTTATCAACACCAAGTTCTAGGAGCATAGGCCATAGTTTTGATCTATTTACACGGTCGAAGGCCGAGGACAAATCCATAAAGGCAACCAACAGGGTTCCTTTTTTGGCCACCGTGTATTTACCAATTAAGAGTTGTAGGTTTAAACATTGGTCTATGGTACCCATCCCTTTCCTAAATCCATACTGGACCATAGAGAGTTTTCCAGATTCCTCTAGCCAACCGTTTAGTTGGGCGAGAACAACCCTCCCCAAGACTTTCACTGAGGAGTCTATAAGAGAAATTGGTCGATAGCAGCTCGGGTCGCCTCTGTCCCCCTTTTTAAAAATAGGGACGATGACTGATTTTGCCCATGTTGATGGGAGGCCCTGTTGGCATGCATTTATAAAAACATTAAAAAGAATTTTAGACCAGAGTTTGATATCTGATTTGAAAAGGTCAGCCGGGACTCCATCGGGTCCCGGCGCTTTATTACTTGTCATTTGTAAAATAGCATTTGTCACCTCTAATTCTGTGAAGGTCAGCGTATAATTGTCAAAGTTAAGTAAGGGCCCCGCCCTTGAACCATCTCCATCATACACCTGTTTAAAATGAGCATACCAAACATCCTCTTGGATGCCGCATTCAAGCTCGGTGTGACTTTTACCGTTAAAAAAAGGTTTATTTACAATGGACCAAAATTTCGCACTATTATTAATGACATCAGTAGACAGGAGGTCATTCCATGCATTTTCCCTAATTTCGGTTTTACGTTTCTTCTGAGCCATTTTGTAGGCCTTCCTACAAATGGCAATTTCCGCTCTGTCAGGTGGAACCACTTTGAGAGCTGACATAAGCTTCCGTTGGGAGGATGAGCAGCTGTGATCAAACCATTTCTCCCCAACTTTGGGTTTGTCCTTGCATGCTTTTTTAAGATCACTGTTCACCTGACAGCAGATTTTTTCATAAGCTGTCAGAACTGCATCACTACAAATCCCGTCCTGTGAACACAGAAGTATTTCATCCCCAACCGTCTCCCACAAATTTTTGGTAAAATCCTCTGGGACCAACTGACACCATTTCAGGCGTCGCATTTGGTCTGTTGGCCTTATGTCCAGTATACTGACAGTAGGTTTATCCGCTATTCCTTTTTTAAGATCGTCAGTAAGAATTAACTGGACGGGATTGTGGTCACTAAGAGTAGACCAATTGACCTTATAATGACTTACATTACCAGCTAAGTTAGACGTAACAAAGATGTAGTCAATAGTGGATCCTGTTCCACTTCCTTTAAAGGTCGGGGTGTCATTTATGTCATTTACGGGATAAACCAAATGATTCCCCACTAGAAGCTCATCTAAAAAAGTTCCCTGTGGTGTGTGTTCAAAGTGTAAATTGCCTTGATCTTGTGGACCTAAACTGTCCCATATAAAACAATTTTTAAAACATGGATGAACATTAAAATCACCAAGCACAATAACCGAATACGGATTTTTACAAAGTTCATTATACATTTGTAAAAAATCAAATAGACTGCGTAAATGTTCATTAGGCGTATTCTGAATAAATGAATTATAAAAATTAACAATAAGCCAGATCCCATTTAAGTTGGAATGAATTTCAACTGCTAAACAGTAAGGCGAGCCCGTTTCCACTTTACTGTATTTGCCATCAATGGTTAGTGCAATAAGGGTCAAAAGACCACCTTTAGCCCTTCCCCTATTAGAGGCCACCGCTGGTGACCAAAAAGCACAAAATCCGTCCAGCAAAAAAGTATTTTCAGTGTCCCAAGTTTCTTGTAAGCCAATGATTTCATGGCCTAATAGAATGTCCCTCCAGGTAGGGTCATGAATTTTGTTATTTAGTCCAGCTATATTCCAACTAAGGACACTTGTGCCAAGGGGCATTTGAGAGGCACTGACAGTCGCATCCACTCTTTCATCATTGACAGTCCCCGATGCAGACGTAACATTTTGTGTGCCCTCTCCACATGTAGCTGGTACAGAATCACCTGATGCCGTGACCTCTCCCTCCACAACGGTTAAGTTTTCCATGCTGAGTCTTGAAATGCCCCCATCAGGGTGCAGTCAATCATTAGAGTCTAAATTGCTCAGAGCCTGAAAGCGATTTGAAATAGCAAAACCTTGAAAAAACTGGCTTTCAGGATGACTTACTCTGAATTCCCATGGAACACTGGGGGGTAAATTTATCTGTTCTTTATAGAAGTAGCCCAGTGAATGCAGGGTGATACCCTCACCAGTGTGAGGGAGCAGGGTAGCTTTTGATAGGATGTTATGCACTATATGGGGATTACTAAAGTTTATTATTACACAATCCCCCTTTATAGTCTTGCGTGAGCGCCCAACCCAGGAAACTCTTCTCGCGGTTAAAATCAGATGAGATAGATGTGCTGGAAAACCATAATTCTTATTTAGCCACGAGACTGATTTATTTTTAAGAGATTCATGGGTTTCAAAAGAAGGGTTCTGGGCAACGTCCTTCAAAGGGGGAACATTTTTTAGCACAATAACAAAAGGGGCGCAGTCAGGGGGGAGATCTGGTTTTGCTCCTCCCAAGTAGGTACTTGCTGTTGCGTTATTATCGCTTAAGCAACTGCCAGAAGGTAAAGTGTTCTTCTCGTTTACTGGTGAAACAACTACCGATGGGGCTGTACTAATTAGAGTATCCTTTAAGGACCTCGTGATATCAACAGAGACAGGTAGGCCCTCTGCGGCTTTAGTCAGATTCTCAGAGGAATTGGTCGTATTTGCCAAAAGATTACGTAGGCCTTCAATCTCAACAGATAGTTCGCCAATTTTGGTGACTAGGGGTTCAACAATTTTCAGGATTTTAGACTCTACGAGGCCTAACAAGGAATCAAGTTGATCGGAATCTAGCTTGGCCATAAGATGGTTAGTAGTGGCTGGTTCCTTAGTGGCCTGAATTATTGGCACAGGACCCGTCTTTTTATAATTACTTCGTGTGGAACCCTGTTTAAGATGAGTCCGTTTACGGGATCTTAACGCTCTCTGGGATGGCCGGTCCGGAGAATCTTCTACAATCTCATTAACGTCAGTTGCTAAATCTCTATTCACTTCAAGTGGTTCTTGTTGTTCGCTAGGGAAGTGATCATCCAAGAGTGCTAAATCATTCTTTTCAATTACACAGTTTGTGGCGTGGGATGAAGTAGAGAGTACAGTGTCTGTGTCATTTAACAAAGGACCAGTAGTCAATGAGTTTGAACCCTGACCTAATGATTTACGCCTATCACTGTTGATTTTAGTGACAACTTTAACTAGGTAGTTATCCAACGTTGATATAGTCGTGGATTTACCTCCTGCAATTGCTTTAGCCATATTTTGTTATACCCCTGGGAGGGCCTAAAACTTCAATTAAACTTTCACAGATGTGGCAACGCCAACATGTATGATAATACCTAATGAAACTTAATAACCAAACATTAAAAAACAATCCAATAAAGTCTTACAGTTTAGTGGGGGGGCCCATCCCGGCCTCAATCGGTCCTCTGAGGGCCACAGAGGGCCCGCCCTTTGCCCGGGCTTAGCCCGGCGTCGCCCGCGCGCGTCCCGCGGCGCGGGGGCTCACAATCGATTTATGCGCTTCAGGCGCGCTTCCGCTGACGTTGGCGGGTTCGTCCCGCAAGGGCCGCCGGGAACTGTAGTTTTCCCTGCACACGGCGGCCGTATAGATGGTAGGTACGGCGGCGGCAGGGAAACCCCAAAGTGCGGTAGTGAGTGCGTCCCGCTGGCGCTGACCAGGACACCCTGACACAAGGAGCGGGTAGACAAAGAAACCGCTTCAGGAACAGACAACCCCGCTCTGCCGAGGGCTCACAATCGATTTATGCGCTTCAGGCGCGCTTCCGCTGACGTTGGCGGGTTCGTCCCGAAAGGGCCGCCGGGAACTGTAGTTTTCCCTGCACACGGCGGCCGTATAGATGGTAGGTACGGCGGCGGCAGGGAAACCCCAAAGTGCGGTAGTGAGTGCGTCCCGCTGGCGCTGACCAGGACACCCTGACACAAGGAGCGGGTAGACAAAGAAACCGCTTCAGGAACAGACAACCCCGCTCTGCCGAGGGCTCACAATCGATTTATGCGCTTCAGGCGCGCTTCCGCTGACGTTGGCGGGTTCGTCCCGCAAGGGCCGCCGGGAACTGTAGTTTTCCCTGCACACGGCGGCCGTATAGATGGTAGGTACGGCGGCGGCAGGGAAACCCCAAAGTGCGGTAGTGAGTGCGTCCCGCTGGCACTGACCAGGACACCCTGACACAAGGAGCGGGTAGACAAAGAAACCGCTTCAGGAACAGACAACCCCGCTCTGCCGAGGGCTCACAATCGATTTATGCGCTTCAGGCGCGCTTCCGCTGACGTTGGCGGGTTCGTCCCGCAAGGGCCGCCGGGAACTGTAGTTTTCCCTGCACACGGCGGCCGTATAGATGGTAGGTACGGCGGCGGCAGGGAAACCCCAAAGTGCGGTAGTGAGTGCGTCCCGCTGGCGCTGACCAGGACACCCTGACACAAGGAGCGGGTAGACAAAGAAACCGCTTCAGGAACAGACAACCCCGCTCTGCCGAGGGCTCACAATCGATTTATGCGCTTCAGGCGCGCTTCCGCTGACGTTGGCGGGTTCGTCCCGCAAGGGCCGCCGGGAACTGTAGTTTTCCCTGCACACGGCGGCCGTATAGATGGTAGGTACGGCGGCGGCAGGGAAACCCCAAAGTGCGGTAGTGAGTGCGTCCCGCTGGCGCTGACCAGGACACCCTGACACAAGGAGCGGGTAGACAAAGAAACCGCTTCAGGAACAGACAACCCCGCTCTGCCGAGGGCTCACAATCGATTTATGCGCTTCAGGCGCGCTTCCGCTGACGTTGGCGGGTTCGTCCCGCAAGGGCCGCCGGGAACTGTAGTTTTCCCTGCACACGGCGGCCGTATAGATGGTAGATACGGCGGCGGCAGGGAAACCCCAAAGTGCGGTAGTGAGTGCGTCCCGCTGGCGCTGACCAGGACACCCTGACACAAGGAGCGGGTAGACAAAGAAACCGCTTCAGGAACAGTTGAGTCCTCAAAGATCCCCCAAGGCCAAAAACGGTAAATTTTTATTTTTTGAAAATTTCGCCGATTACGCTTACCGTACGCGTACGGTGCGCTTACGCTAAAAATTTTAATAAAAAAAAAAAACACTCTCTGTGCATGGCATATTATTGTCATCACTTACAAATTAAATTTAACAGATTACCTATCACAATGAAGCGCATAATATGTCCTCCATGTGCGCACGGTGCGTAACGTGGGCACGCGGTGCGCGTAGCGCACTGCGTGCCCACCTTGCGTGTACGGCACTAACTGCGTAAAGTGGGCGCGCGGTGCGCGAAGCGCACCGCGTGCTCACTGTGCGCGCACGGTGCGCGAAGCGCACCGTGCGCGCACGGAACGAACTGCGTTAAGTGGGCGTGCACGCCACGAATGGCGTAAAGTAACTTAGCATTTAAAAAAACGTACAAATTCACTGAAAAAACCATAGGTTTCACACACGTTATAGTTAGGAATTAGCATTTAAAAAACCTTGCTAATTCAATGAAAAAACCATAGGTTTCACACATGTTATAGTTAGCGGAAATTTTACTGATAAAAAACCAATGAAATTCCCCCGTTATAGTTACTGTAGGCAACTATAACTCACGCGACCGTAATCCTCTGCTGATGACATATGTGTATTTATGAAAAAAAAAAAATTGTAAAATATGTATAGCTAAAATTTAATGGAAGAAGACATGGGCAAATAAGTGTCTAAATACAGTATTAGCATCAGCAGAGGATTGCGGTCGCGTGAGTTATAGTTGCCTGCACTAACTATAACGCGGGAATTTCATTGGTTTTTTATCAGTAAAATTTCCAGCTAACTATAACATGTGTGAAACCTATGGTTTTTTCATTGAATATATATATATGTGTGTGTGTGCGTGCGTGTGTGTGTCTGTCTCTTTCTCTCGTAGGTGGCCATTTTGTCTTTGTGTACACCCTAGGGCGCTGAAGACATCTACTCCACTGACAGAATTTCCTCCAACTCTTCTGTGCCAGGGGAGGAGCTGAGCAGGCAGGTGTGGAGGGGAGGATGAACCTACCCAACAGCCCTGCACCTAGAGAACAGGGGCTCACCCCAGAAGTCCTGGTTACTGGTGAGCGGGGCGCACCGGGATTCAGGTGAACAGCGCACCCCATAAGGCTCCGAGAGACCTTAAAACAATGGCACATTTTGTATTGGTGTGCCCGAGGGCCCGGGCACTCGCCCTAGAAGGGGAGTTTGAAAACCCTGAACAAAGATGGCCGGTATCGCAAGCCCTAGTTACAAGCCCTCCTTGCTTTTTGGGCGGGAGTTTGCCTCCCTCGGTGCTGGCTCTCTTGAGAGGTTACTTAGCAACCTGGCATTAGACAAGACATGTGCCTCATGGCTAAAGTGTTCATTCTATGTTCTTGAAAGGCTGTGTCAAAGACAATAGTTCGGCTGGTGTATTCTGAGGTCACATGTTACAGGCCTTTGATAAACTGCGGACGCAGGTTGTTTACAATGTATTTACTACTGGCTGCCAAAGGCTGTAGGTCTGATGTGGTTATTGTGATTAGTGTCCGTAGAAGCAATAGTTCTGGGTTTTGATTATTAGGAGCAAGTCTTGCTTACCTTTGATGACACTATACTTTCAGTTTTGAAAGAACGTAGCTTGCATTGTCAAAGGCAGAAGGCCTGCATTGCTGACTGTGAGCTGTTCTGACAAAGTCCGTAGGCCTAGCTTTTCATTTCTATCTGTGAGGCCTTTTTAGGAGATAGTTTTTCTCCGACTATTACTGCGTTTACCATTTGGTATAATGTTTTGCATTTTGTGCAGATGTTTGCAATTTTATGCTAATATGTATTTTGTGTGCATTAAAGTGTTTCCCCCTTTTTTAAAGATAAAAACACTGAGTGAATAGCGATAGATTGTGTGTTACTTGTGTTACTGTGTGTGTCACTGACTTCTGAGCTTCCAGCTCACATCACACCCTGGGGGCGTGGCCTGCTTTGTGTCACTCCCTTGCGAGCCAAGCCTGAAGGGGCGGGCACGGTTTTCGATGTGTGGTGACTCTGGCCAGGGGTGACCAGCCTGAGCTGAGACCACTGAGCGGCAGTAATCCCTGAGTGACCCTGTATGGGGAGTACTTTCAGGCTTACATGTGTGAATGGACTGCAGCGGCCTTCGCTTATTATAACAAGGATGTTATAAATGCAGGGCAGCACATGGAAGGAAAGATAAAGGTAGGGCGCCCCTCTGCGGTGATGGGTGATAGGGCGCGGCCTTCCAGGGTGAGTATTCAAATACAGCACAGCACATTGGTATTTGTGAACTGAGAACAACCATAGGGGGTATTTGTAATGCTCACTAGGACTTTAAGAAACCTCAGGAAGGTGCAAATACAATGAGGGAAGCACACACACACAACAGAAAAAAGAATATGTGATGAGAGGGCGTCAATGTTGTTTATTGTCCCAAAAACTCCAATGTGGCTGTTGTGAATTTTAATTTCCTGTACTCACAAAATATACTGTCGGTCTGGAAAAACTAGGATCAGAACAGATACTGGAGGAACAAGAAAACAGGAGAAAAACGGAAAAAGAGTCCGAGGTAATTAAGGCAGGTATATGGAAACCTCCACTGAGGCAAAAGTTCCCATCACCCACCGAAGGTGGTTTCTCATCATTTGGGAACTGGGGGCATACACTGGAGTACCAATCACTCTGGGGATTGTGATGGTACCCTGATAGTCCCAGGCAACCGTGCCAAATTGTTACCAACGGTGGGGTGAAAGAGTGCAGTGCGAAAAATTTGAAAAAAGCAAAAGTGCGATTAAAAATGACTACCAAGACACAGTGTACTTTATTCTGGTGCTATCTTAGTGTCAAATTAAAAACAGTATTGACAGCTTAAACAAATAACTGCCAGTTCTTGGGTCTACATGTTTCGGCTTGAGGACAAAGGAGTCCAAGCTCTCGTCAGGACCATGTAAACGCTACTGCAACAACGTGATAATGAAACAAAAACTGTGGTTTTGAGACAATGACCTAAATCGATGGTTAATACCCAGATACAACCTGATGAAGTCCTGTAGTTTACATAGGATCAGTTATAGGCATTGTCTGGTGATGAACCTTTAGAATCAAAGACAAAGAGGTATTCTAATAAAGGTATTCTCCATAATCATGTTATGCAACAGTATATATTTCTGATCCAACAATTTGTATGTGTAATTTCAATATAATATACACTTGATGACGGATGAGTTGTCAAAGTTATAAAAATATACCAATATGCTTTATGAGACACAAAGTGTAATTAACACACGTACTCATGTGCACTTACCCGATAAGGAGTGGGTACGCACCTCGCCTCACCTGGCATCCGCTCAGGCCTTTATGAGGCACCGCTCTAGAAAAGGAAATTCCAAAAACAAAGTATGTGATGCCTGAGGGCCAGGGAGACTCACCTGACTCGGCTGACGGAACGAAAATCCCTTCAATGGTACTAGTGGATACTAACGCTAAAACCATGGCAGAAGGAACTTCAATGAACGACTATGAAAGCATCAATATGAGTCAAAAGGGACTGAGACTCGTGGGCAAGACAGTGGAATGAAGGCAAATGCTGTCAGGCTGTCTTTATTACGAACCGTTGTGATCTAGCAGAGGTGAAGAAGTAACAGTGATACAACTCCGGGGAGGACCTGATTGGTTGTGTAATACTATCTGAAAGCGCTATTCAGAACAGGCTGACTGTTGCCAAACTTGTGTATGATAGTTTCCTTCTGTAAACACTCAGCGGAATAATACGTGTTGTTATCCAAAGATGTAATCAAAAACCGCCAAAGTGGCGAAAAACAACAAACTGCGCTTACCTGTCCGTCGGTACCCCGCTTCGAACGCCGAAGCTGGAAGGGGAGGTATCCGGCGGGCGGAAATGGAGGAATTTTATTGGGTGTTAGTGTGCATGTGCGCGTGTGACCGTTTCAACAACTACGGATCGCGCATATGGTCAAAAAGCGGAATAGTATCTAGAATGGTTCCAAAGCTTCCTGGGACTGGTAGTCGGGACAGGTTTTATCGAATGTTCGCAGTAGTGTAATGAAGAGCTGCAACAGCAGAAATAATGAATTTAAATGTGGCAAACTCATGGACGTGTAATGAAAATGTGTAAATCTGATCAGGAGATCCGTTTACACGAAAGGAACCTCAATATTATAAAGCAGTGGAGAGGCAGGGTGAAACCAAAGAAAAATGATGTCGTTGGCGGAAAAAATAAATAGTGTATAATCCTGGCCTGCATGGATACACAACGGTGCTGAAAAGGGATGAAATCCTATAAGAAGGTCCACGGGATATCATCATTGAGACCCTGTTGGTCACTCTTGAGTCTAAAAACCCATTTTTGTTCTTTGACGAACAGAAAGCGCTTTATGTCAGTCACATGAATAGGAATGAAAGGTTGTTCCAAAACCAACCATCTTAGATCTTCAGGTTTGTGTTTGAGTTCCAAAAAATGGTTGGTGAGTTTCGTGGCTTGTCTGTTACGCCTGATGGTGCTTTTGTGCTCATTGATGCGCGTTTTGACTTTTCTTGTTGTCATGCCAACATAGCGCAGAGAGCAGGGGCATGTGATCAGGTAAATAACTTTCTCAGTATTGCAATTGGTGTGTCTTTGCAGTGTCCAAGGTATGCCTGTACCTATATCTACTGATTTCGTCATCTCAGTCTGTGGGCAGGCAGAACAATGGCCACACGGAAAGTGGCCTTGGACTGGCGGTAAATTCCATAAGGTATTTGTCATGCCAGAAAATCTGCTCCTGGGTCTGGTGTGTACGAGGTTATCGCGCAGATTAGACCCTCTCTTGAAGGCAAAAAGAGGGGGTGGAATAACCTCATTCCCTGTATTCAGTATGCGCCAATGCTTGCGCACCGTCTTTTGTACTTGATTGGACCATGTACAAAAAGTGTTCACAAAAGTCATTCTGGACAGAGGGGGCTTGGGCATGGGAGGTTCCAGGAGGGCCTCCCGGTTGTTGTTCAATGCTCTTTTAAAGGCCTGTTTCACCAATCGTCTGGGATATTGTCTGTCTCTCAGTTGTTTCGATAGATCCTCAGCATGGTGATTAAAGGTGGTAAGATCCGAGCAGTTCCTACGAATGCGTAAGAACTGGCCGACTGGAAGGTTTTCACGAAGGGATCTGGGATGATGACTTATGAAACTGAGTAAGGAATTTTTGGATAGTGGTTTCCTATACAGTTCACAGCCCAGTTTTCCTTGATCAGGCACTATCAGGATGTCAAGAAATGGAAGGCGTTGTTTATCGAATGCAATAGTAAAACGCAGGAAAGCATTCTTGGTATTAAGCCAGGTGTGGAATTCAAGTAGTGAGGCCAGGGATCCTCTCCACACAACCAAGATGTCATCGATGTATCTTTTCCACAAGGTAATTTGTTCTCTGAAAGGGTTTGTTTGGATTAGTACATTGTTCTGCTCGAAGAGGTGGACATACAGATTCGCCAGGCTAGGCGCAAAAATGCTGCCCATCGATGTACCTGAGATTTGTAAATAGATGGTGTCTTCATGCTTAAAGAAATTTTCCATCATAGCCAGTCTGGCGCATTCCATGATGAAATGGACAGGTGTAATAGTGTCCAAATCTCTTGCATCTAAGAGGCTTCTGATGGCCTCTAGAGTTTCCATTTGTGGGATACAGGTGTAGAGAGACTCCACATCAAAGCTGACCAAAAGGTCTGTTTCTGTATCGTAACTGATGTCTGGGAGTAGTCTGAGGACATCTTTGGTGTCTTGCAGGTAGCTGGGCATTTCCTTTACAAGTGGCCTCAGGAAAAAGTCAACGAAAGTGGAGAGCGGTTCTAATAAAGAGCCAATGCCAGAGATAATTGGCCGCCCTGGAGGTGGTCTTTGGCTCTTATGGATTTTGGGCAAGACGTAAAAGTATGGCATGACAGGATGTGAGGTTATGAGAAATTGCGATTCTTGCTCAGTAATCCAGCCAGAAGCTTTAGCCTCTTCCACAAGATGGATTATCTCCCTAGATAGCCTGGGAGTGGGGTCTGTAGTCAAGGGTTTGTATGCTGTCCGGTTTTGGAACAACCTTTCATTCCTATTCATGTGACTGACATAAAGCGCTTTCTGTTCGTCAAAGAACAAAAATGGGTTTTTAGACTCAAGAGTGACCAACAGGGTCTCAATGATGATATCCCGTGGACCTTCTTATAGGATTTCATCCCTTTTCAGCACCGTTGTGTATCCATGCAGGCCAGGATTATACACTATTTGCCAATTATCTCTGGCATTGGCTCTTTATTAGAACCGCTCTCCACTTTCGTTGACTTTTTCCTGAGGCCACTTGTAAAGGAAATGCCCAGCTACCTGCAAGACACCAAAGATGTCCTCAGACTACTCCCAGACATCAGTTACGATACAGAAACAGACCTTTTGGTCAGCTTTGATGTGGAGTCTCTCTACACCTGTATCCCACAAATGGAAACTCTAGAGGCCATCAGAAGCCTCTTAGATGCAAGAGATTTGGACACTATTACACCTGTCCATTTCATCATGGAATGCGCCAGACTGGCTATGATGGAAAATTTCTTTAAGCATGAAGACACCATCTATTTACAAATCTCAGGTACATCGATGGGCAGCATTTTTGCGCCTAGCCTGGCGAATCTGTATGTCCACCTCTTCGAGCAGAACAATGTACTAATCCAAACAAACCCTTTCAGAGAACAAATTACCTTGTGGAAAAGATACATCGATGACATCTTGGTTGTGTGGAGAGGATCCCTGGCCTCACTACTTGAATTCCACACCTGGCTTAATACCAAGAATGCTTTCCTGCGTTTTACTATTGCATTCGATAAACAACGCCTTCCATTTCTTGACATCCTGATAGTGCCTGATCAAGGAAAACTGGGCTGTGAACTGTATAGGAAACCACTATCCAAAAATTCCTTACTCAGTTTCATAAGTCATCATCCCAGATCCCTTCGTGAAAACCTTCCAGTCGGCCAGTTCTTACGCATTCGTAGGAACTGCTCGGATCTTACCACCTTTAATCACCATGCTGAGGATCTATCGAAACAACTGAGAGACAGACAATATCCCAGACGATTGGTGAAACAGGCCTTTAAAAGAGCATTGAACAACAACCGGGAGGCCCTCCTGGAACCTCCCATGCCCAAGCCCCCTCTGTCCAGAATGACTTTTGTGAACACTTTTTGTACATGGTCCAATCAAGTACAAAAGACGGTGCGCAAGCATTGGCGCATACTGAATACAGGGAATGAGGTTATTCCACCCCCTCTTTTTGCTTTTAAGAGAGGGTCTAATCTGCGCGATAACCTCGTACACACCAGACCAAGAAGCAGATCTTCTGGTATGACAAATACCTTATGGAATTTACCGCCAGTCCAAGGCCACTTTCCGTGTGGCCATTGTTCTGCCTGCCCACAGACTGAGATGACGAAATCAGTAGATATAGGTACAGGCATACCTTGGACACTGCAAAGACACACCAATTGCAATACTGAGAAAGTTATTTACCTGATCACATGCCCCTGCTCTCTGCGCTATGTTGGCATGACAACAAGAAAAGTCAAAACGCGCATCAATGAGCACAAAAGCACCATCAGGCGTAACAGACAAGCCACGAAACTCACCAACCATTTTTTGGAACTCAAACACAAACCTGAAGATCTAAGATGGTTGGTTTTGGAACAACCTTTCATTCCTATTCATGTGACTGACATAAAGCGCTTTCTGTTCGTCAAAGAACAAAAATGGGTTTTTAGACTCAAGAGTGACCAACAGGGTCTCAATGATGATATCCCGTGGACCTTCTTATAGGATTTCATCCCTTTTCAGCACCGTTGTGTATCCATGCAGGCCAGGATTATACACTATTTATTTTTTCCGCCAACGACATCATTTTTCTTTGGTTTCACCCTGCCTCTCCACTGCTTTATAATATTGAGGTTCCTTTCGTGTAAACGGATCTCCTGATCAGATTTACACATTTTCATTACACGTCCATGAGTTTGCCACATTTAAATTCATTATTTCTGCTGTTGCAGCTCTTCATTACACTACTGCGAACATTCGATAAAACCTGTCCCGACTACCAGTCCCAGGAAGCTTTGGAACCATTCTAGATACTATTCCGCTTTTTGACCATATGCGCGATCCGTAGTTGTTGAAACGGTCACACGCGCACATGCACACTAACACCCAATAAAATTCCTCCATTTCCGCCCGCCGGATACCTCCCCTTCCAGCTTCGGCGTTCGAAGCGGGGTACCGACGGACAGGTAAGCGCAGTTTGTTGTTTTTCGCCACTTTGGCGGTTTTTGATTACATCTTTGGATAACAACACGTATTATTCCGCTGAGTGTTTACAGTAGGAAACTATCATACACAAGTTTGGCAACAGTCAGCCTGTTCTGAATAGCGCTTTCAGATAGTATTACACAACCAATCAGGTCCTCCCCGGAGTTGTATCACTGTTACTTCTTCACCTCTGCTAGATCACAACGGTTCGTAATAAAGACAGCCTGACAGCATTTGCCTTCATTCCACTGTCTTGCCCACGAGTCTCAGTCCCTTTTGACTCATATTGATGCTTTCATAGTCGTTCATTGAAGTTCCTTCTGCCATGGTTTTAGCGTTAGTATCCACTAGTACCATTGAAGGGATTTTCGTTCCGTCAGCCGAGTCAGGAGAGTCTCCCTGGCCCTCAGGCATCACATACTTTGTTTTTGGAATTTCCTTTTCTAGAGCGGTGCCTCATAAAGGCCTGAGCGGATGCCAGGTGAGGCGAGGTGCGTACCCACTCCTTATCGGGTAAGTGCACATGAGTACGTGTGTTAATTACACTTTGTGTCTCATAAAGCATATTGGTATATTTTTATAACTTTGACAACTCATCCGTCATCAAGTGTATATTATATTGAAATTACACATACAAATTGTTGGATCAGAAATATATACTGTTGCATAACATGATTATGGAGAATACCTTTATTAGAATACCTCTTTGTCTTTGATTCTAAAGGTTCATCACCAGACAATGCCTATAACTGATCCTATGTAAACTACAGGACTTCATCAGGTTGTATCTGGGTATTAACCATCGATTTAGGTCATTGTCTCAAAACCACAGTTTTTGTTTTATTATCACGTTGTTGCAGTAGCGTTTACATGGTCCTGACGAGAGCTTGGACTCCTTTGTCCTCAAGCCGAAACATGTAGACCCAAGAACTGGCAGTTATTTGTTTAAGCTGTCAATACTGTTTTTAATTTGACACTAAGATAGCACCAGAATAAAGTACACTGTGTCTTGGTAGTCATTTTTAATCGCACTTTTGCTTTTTTCACATTTTTCGCACTGCACTCTTTCACCCCACCGTTGGTAACAATTTGGCACGGTTGCCTGGGACTACCAGGGTACCATCACAATCCCCAGAGTGATTGGTACTCCAGTGTATGCCCCCAGTTCCCAAATGATGAGAAACCACCTTCGGTGGGTGATGGGAACTTTTGCCTCAGTGGAGGTTTCCATATACCTGCCTTAATTACCTCGGACTCTTTTTCCGTTTTTCTCCTGTTTTCTTGTTCCTCCAGTATCTGTTCTGATCCTAGTTTTTCCAGACCGACAGTATATTTTGTGAGTACTGTATTTGATTTGGGGATTTATACTGTGCAGGTCTTTAAATTGATCCCTTGGACCCCCTCATACATCTTCTTGTTTGCCATAATTTTAATTTCCTGACAGAATTTCACAGACTATACGGTGGCCCCTCTGGGGTGTGTCTGCTCCACGTCACAGTAAGGGGGGTGCACCGGGCGCAGGGCTCCCCTGGACTCTGCCCAGTTCGCAGTTTGCCTCAATATTGTATTTTTGGAAAGGACATGTTAACGCCCATGACTAGTGGACCATAAATGGATTCTGCATCCAAGATAAGCTCCCCGTTTGATTGACACCGCGCTCTTCCAGGTTGGTCAAGCCAGGGGGATTATTGTCAGGGTTTTCTACCGAGGTGGAGGGAACCAGCTTTCCTCCCTCCCGGCTCCGGCTACAGCCTGTAAATGCGAGGCTAATTCAATCAATTCCTGGCTTACTCGGGGCACACCCTGGCCCTGCCGGCCTCGTGCCCCAAGCCATCCAGGGAATGCTGCTTGTGTTTAATATGCCCCTCACCCCACACTCACTCACTCACTCACTCACTCACTCACGACGACGAATCACGGCACTGCTATTAACCCGCAGGTTACAGGTTAATCCGGGCAGGAGAGACTCATCTTCAATGTCCTTAAGTGATGCCCCGAGTGTGGGTGGATAAAAAGAACGGTAATAATTCTGGCTGACTTCACCTCGATGGTAACATCTACGAACAAATAAGATGATTGTTATTCATCTCTGACGTCAGCACTGCTCCTTCATTGGCCTTTAATTGCGGTCCTTTCATTTTGCATGAACAGTGTCCTAGGAGAAGCTGCATTTAGAATCTTAGATGCTTTTAATCCATTTACTGGGGGTGGAAGGGAGGAGTCCCTGCAGCCCCTGGTTGTACGGTAATGGCTCTCTCTAAATCTGCCCCTTCTTTGCTTGTAGTTTGTCTGGCTCTGCGCCCCCCCCACCCCCCGGATTCTGCTGGTCTGACCACATCCCCCATCATGCCTGCTGGTGGTGATGTGCCGGAGGCTTCGCAGGAGCCGGACAGTCGCTGGACCTCAGGCTGCATAAGTGGTTGCCCCCTCACCCTGCCCACTGCCCCCCAGTGTGTTCACCCTGGTTCTAAAGAGAGGGGGCATCTGCTAAGGGGGGCAGTGAGACTGTGAAGTACACTCTTGTCTCTGCCTGAAATTCACCGAATTTGCTTTTGCATAACTATGCAACATTTCACGATAATTATATGTCATGCAAATGTGTCCTTTAGAGCAATATTTTTGCGCGCATTGCATCCTGGTTTAAAGGTGTGACCCAAGTCTGCATTCTGAGCTAAAAAACACAGCATGAAAGACACATGTGCCTCGGATAATAGGCCCTGCGTTCTAGTTGTTGGACTTGTTCCCATGCTCGCCGCGATATAATGTTGCTGCAAACAGCTGCATAATTACCCAGTGTGGGGTGATTGCATAATTTCACTGAACTATGGGAATTACGCTGCTGCAATTTAAAATTAGGAGTGGGCGGTAAACTCTGCTCCGCCGGAGTAGTTTGCAGAGTTTTGCCCACTCTACAATCACCTTGGAGTCCAGACTTGGAGCGTGAAGTTTGCCAAATACTTTGCCAACCGCCATTTGGCAGAGTTTTTCCCACGCACTGCTCACCAACATTAAGTTGCCGTGCAAGAAAAGAGAAGCGCTAGACCAGCTCCTAGAGAGATTTCCCAACGCAAGCGGTCGCAGCCGTTCGCTACCGCTCATATTCAGAAAGCTCCCGCTCGTGCTGCAAAAGCTGCAGCTTGAATAGAGAATCTATTAAAGCAGCAGAAAAAAGCAGCGCCATGTGGCGCGCTGCGTGGTGCAGTTTGCGCTGGTTTTACAGCGCCGGACAAGCTCCTGGCGCTAACAAATTGCGCCACGGACCGGAACTGCACGGAATCTCACAGAGAGTGGAATTCAGCAGAGGCAAACTCCGCGAGATCCGCCCAGCCCTAAAACCCGTCTAGGCCTAGCTGGGACGCGGGAGTAGAGATGCCGAGAGCCAGAAGAGGGACACTGTCTGCGCTGCACACGTTTTATGTCGCCAAACTGAGATGAAATGCTTGTGTTATGTCCGCACACTGTCTCTGAACCTCCTCTTTCAGTTGAAACTAATGACTGTAAAGGAAAATCCATGTTGAAATAATGACACATGACCATGTGCCTCCTCCTGAGGATTAATAGGAGATCGTTTTCGTTTAAGCTTCACATGATTTATGGACCAGTGGGGCTCAGGTCTCTGTAGGGGGTGGGAGGAGGGGAAGAGTTAGAAGGGGTGCAGGGAACAAGCCTAGATCCAGAGGCAAGGGACCTTCTGCCCGGCCGTGCTTGGGAGAAGAGGGGCTGTGCTGGGCAGAGTCTAGAGCAGCCTGGCGAGGCCTCCAGCAGCCACCCAAGGCTGACTACAAGCTGAGCACCGGACAGCTGTAGAAGACGTCCTACTGAGAGGCCATGACGCCCTACAGCCCAGTCATTCTGGGAAAAACTCATAGTATCTCGAGATGTTTTCAGCTAGTCGGCGACATGCCTGGGACACCAACGTAGAGCTCCTGCAGGTGGGCCAGCACTACACCCCTCTTCTGCAGATCCACACCTGCCCAAAGGACTGCGGCAAACACCTGGGCCAGAAACCCAGCGGGTGACGGGAACCTTTCTTGCAGAATGCCACAAGGCCCTAACTTCATGGGACCAGCATGGCCATTCCTGAGCCCTAGAGGGACTTTAGGGCGACCAACATTCAACCTGGGCCACTCTGTTCTCTTTGTACTGTCTACAGAATCATTGGAAATATTGCTTGACCTTCTGGAACTTTAACAAGTTGTCATTGACTTTTTTTGTGGTTTAGGTTCTATGTTCACATTTGGATGCTGAATTATGACATTTTTGGCCTGAAAGCTGCAGCAGCGATCTAGACCTACTGAGCTACATCCCTCAAAATCCAGACTACAAAGAAAACAAGAAGAAAGAACAGACAGTAGGTGTGGGCGAGATCTGGGTGTTTGGTTTTGTAGAAATTAGACTAAATGCACGATAAATAATGTGAGATTGTACGTTATTGGGCAAATGCCAGTTCTGGATTTTGTACCATTGTTTGGTGTGAAAGGCGTCCTCGCATCCATTTTTGGAGTGAGAATGCCTTTAACACTGAAAACCAATACAAAATAGCCTCTGATGCAGCGTGCGTTGGGTTCGTTTGCGTTATTCGTGGGTGTCCTCGATAGGATTTAACCAGTATCTGAGTTTCTTCCTACCCTATATCCTGATGCTCAGAATTTTACAGAATCTGAAAGTGCTGGCCAAACTCCTGCGATGCTTCAGATGAATGCATGATGACCACGCCCCTATCCCCCCGAAGTGCGGAAGTAACTCGTGAGTATTCTCTTTGCTGGAGATTAAGCACTGGCAAATGACCAGCTTTTTTAGCATGTCGTGAGGCCTCCGGCACATGCGCATTGGTGATGATCACTTTGACGCAGTGCTTAATTTGAGCTGGTGTTTTCTGGTTCTCAGCACCAGCACTTAATTGTCAACACTGGCACTTATGACAGCTACCACATGGTAGCGCTGTCTGTCAACTTTCAAGATGAACACTATAACAGTTATTTATTAATTCAATAAACATTAAAAGGGACGTATAAGTGCCCAGCAAGCCATTTTTATTGCTTTGGGGGCCTGGAATAGTCTGAAATGTCGCACTTGTAGGAGTGTGATGGTTAGTAGTCGTGTTGGTACTGTCACTGGCAGCGCAGGCAGAGGCAATGGATGGTGCAAGCTGTAGTGTCCTCCTGACAAGGAGCTCGGCACTTATTTTTAACAAATTAAGCACTGCCTGGACATGAGGTGCACGTGTGGTCACATTTGGTCAGTGAGAGTTTCCTGAACACTGTCAGATTAAGGGTGGAGATCTACCTCCAGGTAAGAGTCCTCACTTTAGCCTCTACCAATGCTTGTATTTTCCGAGCCTGTTTTCGGTGCAGACTTCCGCATAAGGTCTAACCCTGGGCGTAGTTCGCAAAGTAGCACTTCGCGAAGCTACGCAAAGTGCAGTTCGCAGCTACGCGTAGCACTTCGCGAACTGCGTAGTACCTTGTTCGCACTGTGCAAGATGTCGTTTTCAATGATTGCACAGTGCGGACAAGCAACCAGCACTGTGCAATCATTGACAATGGCATCTTGCACAGTGCGAGCTGTAGTTTTCTCAGCGCGAACTGGTAGTTTCTCATCGCGAGCGGTCGCGAGCATACGCGACCACTCGCAATGAGAAACCTGACCTCCTCGCGTTGGGAATCTCGCCGGGAGGTTTATTTACCATGCTCGCGATCGCCAACTTGATGTTGCTGATCGCGAACAAGGAAAAAGTCTCGCCAAGATGTCATTTTGCTTGCTCGCGGTCGCCAACTTGACGTTGAGGACCGCGAGCAAGCAAAAAATGACTGCAGCACTACGCAACACTACGCTACGCGTGTTCGCACTGTGCTACGTGCAATTCGGGTAGTGCGAAGTAGCGCGAACTTCGCAAACTACGCGAGCGTAGCGTAGTGCTTTGCCCTGGCTTAACAAGGTCCCCCTCAGCTACGGCTCACCAGCTGTCCCGATCATCTGTGCCGATGTGACCTACCACTCGTTGGAAGATTGAAAGTCTGCAAGGAAGGTCTGTCACTTATCCTCTTCCTCACGCTGTTCATCCCTGCAGGTGTACATCCTCCATACTGCCAACGGGGGCGCTGTCATACCAGTAAAAGAGGCAGCGGCATAGTGAAATACACTGCCTCACCAAATCTCACAGGAAACAACATTTTGCAACAATCACTGAGACACCAAGAAGTAGTCAACATGTCTACTCTATCTGCGCATGTGTCTCCCTTACCTCTAGAGTGCAGCGATCTACAGCCATCAAGCAGCGAGTGGTCCAACGTCACATCTCTAAGGACTGAAGACAGGCCTTCCTGATCTAGCCAATCAAAACTCAGCTGTAAGGTTCCAATCTCCTCCTATTACATACTTAAACCAACCGAATTACAAAAAAACAAACCTAGAGAAACTGTTCAAGAATCCTGTCTTGCTTCCATTAGGAACATAATCTGATCTGACTAACTGAGGGATCCCCTGTATTTCAAGCTTAGCGAACATGAACTCCCTCCAGATCCTTCTACATTTCCAAAAATGAGGTGTGACAGAGTTTTCGAGCGGGAGAGCGGCTACTCTCCCTTTTCTGGACACTGAGGCAACCTCCCCAGCCCGCAAGGTGCCACACGTGTTGCTGACATAGGGTCTGAATCACAATTGCAAACGTAGACTTTTGGTCTAAGTTTTGACCAAAAGTCTAACTTTACTACTTTTCGGTATTCACAAAGTCAACTTTACGAGTGGCATCTTCATGATAGCACTCGTGGCGGAATCTCCACACTCTCGTCGCATTCTCCACACTCGGGGTGGAGATCCGCCCGAGTGTGGAGATAGTGCCCCGAGTGAGGAGATTCCACTCTGGGTGCAGAGTGGAATCTCCGCACTCAGATGGAGATCCTCCCTTAGTGTGGAGATTCTGCTCCAAGTGCAGAAACTCCACCCCAAATGCAGAGGTAAAGATGCTACTCGTAACTTACCTTCGTGAATACCGAAAGTTGTAAACTTAGACTTTTCATCTAAGATTACCTTTGTGAATCGGGCCCGTAGACTACCTTGCCTGCCCAGTCCCTTCATAGCTTTCCCAGATTCAGTGGAGGGACAAGTGTGTTTGGTGGATGAGAGCCACCTCCAGGGTTTTTGAGGGCAGGTAATAAGGTGCCTCTTTCCACTGGATACAATAGCTGAGCTCATTGGTATTGAAGGACATGTCCTCAAAATCCCTAAAGATGCTCCTGGATGTAATCGTTTCGCAGCCCTTCTTCAAGGCAGACAGTTCTAATGCTTGATATCACCCATCGTGGAAGCGCTAAATGGATTGGTTCATAAGTCTGAATGGAAGACAAAGTGTAGAGGCTGTAAGGCCGATCTGGCGTAATGATCCCAATGCGGGAAGTCTACTTCATACTAAACTCAAGGGGTGGAACGTCCCAGCTCTACTTATAAACATCTCACTAAATGATACTATAAGCAAGTGGGCTACATCCTCCAGCCCCATCCCGCCTCTTCAGGCCAGCGATGGTCAATAGGACCATTGACTAGGGAGACATGTTTTAAATATACAATAAGTGCTTGAGAACAAGTAACAGATATGGGGAGCAGCCCCTAAAAGCACAGGATGATGAGGGATATTACAGAGGGTGAACATCCCCCAAAGAGGCTTGGCATCATCCAAGCTATTATGGCCCAGCTGCAAACACTGAAGTCTGACATGCACTCCCCTACTTTAGAGGGCGCTATTACAAATAGACTACTCGCCGATCCTCCTTCCCATACCCAACATGCAACCTTAGCATCACTTTAAGGGTGATCTTGACTCGTCTCTGTCCTTCTCCTTCGTCACAACCTCATATCTCTCCATTTCTGTCAACAGCCTCGCAACCAAGTCCAGCCTGTCTCATACATCGCTGGACATCCACCAACAGTCACGTTTTTTCTCACTAAGTCCAGGATCTGTTTCTTACTGTGTCCGTGTTTCAGCCGTGAGTGGTCCATGGCCGATTTTGCCAGGAATTTCTCAAGATCATCAGATTCACCAAACTTTGCTTTTATCATCATTTGCTGGTTTTAACATGGTTTCTGGTTGAAGTAAACCATATCTAATGATGAACTTTTGAAATTGAAGAAGTAATGGTAGACATTTTCTAAGGTTCCCTGCGGTCTCCTGCAAAAAGTCAGCCAAAAAATGAATATCTGATAATTCTGCGACAGGGACAGACCATAATGTTTCGCCATCATCATGATGACTTTTTCCACTTCTGATGATGCATGTAGCATGTGATGATAGGTTTTGGGACTCTTGACTCTGGGAGCATCGAGGATGTATTCTGTCGGCCCTCCGGGGGTGGGGAAAACTGACACTGTAGTACATCCTATAGGAATGACACCAGGAATTTCAATTTATCGACCTGCTTCAAACCTGCCAGCACTCCGATGAAGCACACATTATTGCTTCTGCCCCAGTCTTCAAGGTCCACCAATTTCCTTTGGAATTATCACAGTTCCTGGCCCCAGTCTGGGCCCCTGCTCAAACTGTTGAAATGATTCTCCACTAACTTCAACCTTCAGTCCATCGTACCCAGCCTCAAATGGTTAGCTCCCTTGCATGAATGGGACTTTAGGGGTGTGAGTTATGCCCCTTGTACATTTATCCATTTTTTGTGCCTTGCCTTACTGTTCATAAAGTTCAGCACTGAAGCAAAGTTCTCTTTTCGACAGACGGCATAATTTCTCCTGTTTGCTTGGTGTGTGTGGTCTCCAACTTCACCCTCATGGAATGCTTACAGCAGAACTGTGTCACCTGAAGTGGTGGAGGGTCCCGCATGTGCCCTGTATGAACATCATCATCAAACTGTCCGCATGTAAGTTCACACTGTCAGCACGTGTGTAGGTATCTGCAAACATGCATAGCCTCACATATCACAATATTGTACAATATCCTTACACTGCAGGTAGCTCAGAGTAACGAGGGACTAGTGCTGTCAATATGAATCCCCCTCATTTCCGCAGCAAAATCCAATTTCCTAACCTATGAAACTCACTGAACCTGCCCAAAGTCTATTCCACATAAGTATACAAAACAGTGATGGATGAAATGCTTGAACTGATCTCAGCCACTGGTAACTAATCACTCTGGCTGCATCCCAATCCACTGTTGTTTCGCCCACCATGCCACCTCAGTTTGGACCCAGCTGCATGCAAATCAATCTTGACCCTGTTCGTCATGGGTACAGACCAGCCCTAACTGCCAAGCCAGGTCCTCCCTGAACTGGAACATAAGCAACCCAGGACCAGTTTTGCCCTAGTTATGGGGTCATCAGCAGGGTACAGCTTGGTCCCAGTGACAGAGTCTGCATGGGACCCATGCCTGGGCATTCCCAATGCTCTTGGGGGGTCGAATGCAAAGACAACAAGGTGATGGATGGAAGGCTTGAATTAATCTCAGCCACTGGCAAGCGCTCAGGCTGCATCCCAGTCCATCATGTTTCGGCCACCATTCCACCTCAGTGCTGCCTCAGGAATTCTATGAACCTGGTACGTAAAGAGCTGCAGTTTAGTCTTCCTGAGCAGTGCCATTCGATGGAGGGGTGAGACCGCAGACTCTGTTGTGGAAGGTAAGGATGTCTCTAGGGTAGGCCTGCCCTTTTCTCAATCCCTCATTACTTCTTCAGTTGGAATGATGATAGCCAGGCGCAGAAACCTCGCGCCTCCATTGTGCATGCTCCGGGATGGGGCAGTCCCGGGAGTGAGAAGCCTCACTCTGTACAACAGTGGCGCCTAGAGAACAGCCCTGAAAGGTCACTTGAAAGAAGAAACACCTCCAACTTATTCTTAAAGCTTGAGACAGTAAATCCACATCCCTGTCTAGAAGTTGTGTATAAAAGTAGTACCCAAAGAAAGCACTTTGTTAGACTTCCAAGTCCTTTAACACCAAGGATGGGGGAGCGCCACAACTCGAAGGACTGCTGTGCAACCGGGGCTGGTGTTTGTCTGAGTGCCAGTACCCCAGAGGCGAAGCACCTGAAATCTGGATTTCCTGCTGGAGGATACGTGTACCTTCCCCAAAGCACCTGGTAACCTTCCTGCTTACTGAGAGCGTGAAGGAACCTGACTTGCCCTGCAGGAAAAGAGAGCGTCCAGGAAAGAATGAGGTCCAGTGTGTATTCAGTGGCTGTGTGGCACCCATGAAGAAGCAGATTGCCCAAGACTGATTTGGAGGGAACTTTGCGCCTGTTGGCTCCCCCAAACTCTCTCTCGAGCTCATCGAACCACAACACTGTGATTGTGTGATTGGTGAAGGCCTGGTCAGGGCTGCAATTGCATGACCTCAGAAGGCCCAGTCGGGTTATATCTGCTTAATGCAGTAGGCACAGGCAGGAGTTGCCATTGCTATTTGCTGAAGGCATGTGCTGAATACACTAGACCAGTATGGGGCCTGTGAATGCTGTCTGCTTAGGTCCCAGTCATGGTCACATTTGCTAAATGCAGTAGGCCCAGACAGAAACTGCTGATCGCTGTGGAATCCCGGGGACAGCATCTACCTTTGGTCCGGTAAGGACCGCAACAACTCAGGACTGTCGATCATTCGATCCGCGTGCGGCATCTGCTATGGCGGAGCAGAATCTTCAAGATGGCGGCCGCTGGGCCCTGAGCCTCCTCCGCACAGTACCCACCACCGCAAACTCTGAAGAAGATGCAGGGTGGATGTGCTCCTGAACACGGCTCATGTCTGGCTGTGACAAAGTCTGACAAGGACTTACGGGTTCTCTGCGTCTCTCTGGAGTGCACGGGAGAGCTGATGTGGGTGTATGGCGGCAACAGAAAGGTCTCTAGAGACCTAATTTAGCCAGAAAAAGGGGCAAGATAAAAACTGAGCGCATTGTTAAACTGTGGGTACCTTAGCAGCACCTGAGCCTGACTCATGCTATTCCTGATTGCGATTAGAGACCGGGAATCAAAACCTGGGAGATGGCCTGGGAGGGAACAGAGAGAGAGAGCAGGGTCAACCTCAACCTACACATTTTTGGGTCAGTGCCCTCTGCCTGCCCGGTTGTCCCCGGAACACGGGCTGAGAACTACATTACTGCACTGATTTACATCACCACATTTATTGGATATAAACTTAAAGAATGCAAAAACTATTGCCAAGAGTGAGTCAAGAGACAATGAAACTTGGTGTACACTATATCACTGGTCAAGTATAGTGAAAATGGAACACAAAGTCAACCATGTGAATGAGTTTTTCGACATAAGTCGTTCTCTATGGAATAACTTAGGTAGCACCAGACTCCCAGATTTTTAAGTTAAGAAAGACGAGGCACATTGAACTATTGTTAAAATCCAAACTCTCATTATGTGGATACGTAATTATCCACACAAGAACACAAATATAACTTCAGTGTCAGGAATTAACCCATTATGCTCCATTCACAATATTTAGAATCTCATAAATATTTAATAAAATACACAAAACATACGAGTGACATTTGATAATAGAGTTTCTTATCCATTGGACCAGATCCATCATCGAAAACATTTGGTCCAAAATTAGCATTGAAAACAACAGTATACAATCAAAATACTAGAAAAGGTTATTGTATTATCACAATACAATGGATGATAAACTATATTAACAAACGTCACTAGTATTTTATGTAGGGGTGGGCGGAATTTGCATAGCCGCACTACGCAAAGCTACGCTAAACGGTAAAAAATCTCTGCGAGTACGCAGAGTTCCGCAAACACGCGGAATTGCTTGTTCCGCTTGTTCGCGATGCTTTTTTCCTGTTTGCGAACGCTGTTTGCGTGCTTGGGGGGAGATATCTCGCAAACACGCATTTTGAAAGCGCAGACAAGCAAACAATTCAGCGAAACCACGAATCGCGGAATTATTGGCAATTCCGAGTTCTCTGCGGAACGTGAAATTACCGAAATTCTGCAAATTCCGCGAGCGGAACTGACTTTACCGCCCAGACCTAATTTTATGTGTGTTTATTTAATTATTTATGAGATTCTAAATATTGTGGTTTGAGCATAAATGGCTATTTTTTTACATTGACGTTATATCTGTTCTTGTGCTGATAGTCAATCATCCACATAGCGAATGTTTGGATTTTACCAATAAGTTTAAGGTAGAATTTTTTGTATTGGTTTGTTTGAACGTTATCCCTTAGGTTCAAAAGGGGTTACTCTCTAAATTGTTGAAGGCACATTGAAGTGAGCCATCGGTGTCACAGTTTGGTCAGGAGGGGAAGCTGGGACCACCCTCATAACACTGCGTCAAACCACCAAGTGCGAAGTTGCATGGTGATGACGTCAGTGTACACCACATGTAAACAATATGATGCAACGCAGAATGTGAACGTGACACAAACGCAACATTCCATAGGATTACAGCACTAAAGGGCTTCATAAGAAACCCACCACCACATATGGAAGTGTTAGTGTGTCTACGCAGAAGGACAAAGCAACGGAAGCCCAAAGGTCCAAACAAGGCAGAGTCTGTGAGCAGGAAAAGAGAACTGTGCTTAACGCGTGGAATGGGAGGCGACAAAATCCTCATAGCTGAGGTCAGCAAACTCTTTCTCAGTTTTCGGATCACACCTATGTATAATATAGCACAGTGGAATCCTGGCATGGGGTATCCTGGCTAAAATCAATATAGTGGTATCGACCAGAAGGAACGTAGAAGAAATGAAATACAAATACATGATGACTTGAGACAATGAGAAACTGGCAACAAAGTACACATCTGGAAGTCAGTGGAAGCAACAGGTGCAGGGCCAGGCACCCCCAAAAGGGCTCAGTGCCAATGAGGAACAGTAGACACCACGATTGCACCTGAAATAGGGAACGGGGTTGAAATCTGGGGGCACGATGACAATGGTGGGAACCCACACACTGTAGGAAACCCACAGAAACACACACAAAAGTAACTAGATAGCACTAAACCCAAACCCTGTTTGCATGTGTAGGAGACTTCCGGGGCTTGTCAGCTTTGCACCCTGGCAGCTGCAGAGCTAAACACTCAAAGGTATGGATGCAACACATGAAAAGACGTACACGGGAAGGGGCATGGAGGTGGTGGAGATGTTGCTATGTGGTATGTGGAACCCACAGCTCAGAACATGGGTTGCACGGAGAAATCAATGAATCATGTGTGAAACAAACGTTAACGTAATAGTAAGACCAACATCGGTGATGCGCCTGTATCACTACTTGCACATACGCGCTGTGTACGGCGATGTCATGAGGTGTTAACGTTCTCCTTTAATAGCCAGGGTGCATGTTTGGTGTCGGCCTTTGCACAACACAATTGGCTGGAGTCATGTCAGTGTCCATGTTGTGCAGTGGTGTTTCCAACATGTAGCACCATTGGACGACATCTGCCAATGGAATGAGCTAATAATGAAATTCAAGACCAAAGCAAAGTGTTCACTATCAGGTCTTCACCTCATGTGCATCACAAACACAGCCGGCGACGGCACACGACCCACGCGAGCCGTCCACACGCCAGGCCGGTGCTCGAACCATGCACTGACGAGAACACCATGATCACCTGAGGAACAACCAGCTTCATCCACAGCAACAAGACCCGGTGCACAGTACCAGCGACTTCATCGTCAGCACCAAGACCCAGTGGTAGTACCAGAGGCTTCATCTACAGTAACAAGACCCAGTGCAGGGTACCAGCGGCTTCATCCACAGAAACAAGACCCGGTGCATAGTACCAGCGGCTTCATCCACAGAAACAAGACCCGGTGCATAGTACCAGCGGCTTCATCCACAGCAACAAGACCCAGTGGTAGTACCAGAGGCTTCATCTACAGTAACAAGTTCCGGTGCAGAGTACCAGCGGCTTCATCCACAGCAACAAGTTCCGGTGCAGAGTACCAGCGGCTTCATCCACAGCAACAAGACCCGGTGCAGAGTACCAGCGGCTTCACCCGGTGCAGAGTACCAGCGGCTTCATCCACAGCAACAAGACCCAGTGCATAGTACCAGCGGCTTCATCCACAGCAACAAGACCCGGTGCATAGTACCAGCGGCTTCATCCACAGCAACAAGACCCTGTGCATACTAACAGCGGCTTCATCCACAGCAACAAGACCCAGTACATAGTACCAGCGGCTTCAGCCACAGCAACAAGACCTGGTGCAGAGTACCAGCGGCTTCATGCACAGCAGCAAGACCCGTTGCAGAGTACCAGCGGCTTCATGCACAGCAACAAGACACGGTGCACAGTACCAGCGACTTCATCGTCAGCAACAAGACCCAGTGGTAGTACCAGAGGCTTCATCTACAGTAACAAGACCCAGTGCAGGGTACCAGCGGCTTCATCTACAGTAACAAGACCCAGTGCAGGGTACCAGCGGCTTCATCCACAGAAACAAGACCCGGTGCATAGTACCAGCGGCTTCATCCCGCAGAAACAAGACCCGGTGCATAGTACCAGCGGCTTCATCCACAGCAACAAGACCCAGTGGTAGTACCAGAGGCTTCATCTACAGTAACAAGTTCCGGTGCAGAGTACCAGCGGCTTCATCCACAGCAACAAGTTCCGGTGCAGAGTACCAGCGGCTTCATCCACAGCAACAAGACCCGGTGCAGAGTACCAGCGGCTTCATCCACAGCAACAAGACCCGGTGCAGAGTACCAGCGGCTTCATCCACAGCAACAAGACCCGGTGCATAGTACCAGCGGCTTCATCCACAGCAACAAGACCCTGTGCATACTAACAGCGGCTTCATCCACAGCAACAAGACCCAGTACATAGTACCAGCGGCTTCAGCCACAGCAACAAGACCTGGTGCAGAGTACCAGCGGCTTCATGCACAGCAGCAAGACCCGTTGCAGAGTACCAGCGGCTTCATCCACAGCAACAAGACCCAGTGGTAGTACCAGAGGCTTCATCTACAGTAACAAGTTCCGGTGCAGAGTACCAGCGGCTTCATGCACAGCAACAAGACCCGGTGCAGAGTACCAGCAGCTATATCCACAGCAACAAGACCCAGTGCATAGTACCAGCGGCTTCATCCACATCAACAAGACCCGGTGCAGGGTACCAGCGGCTTCATCCACAGCAACAAGACCCAGTGCATGGTACCTGCGGCTTCATTCACAGCAACAAGACCCAGTGCATAGTACCAGCGGCTTCAGCCACAGCAACAAGACCCAGTGCATAGTACCAGCGGCTTCATGCACAGCAACAAGACCCGGTGCAGGGTACCAGCGCTTCATCCACAGCAACAAGACCAAGTGCATGCTACCAGCGGCTTCAGCCACAGCAACAAGTCCCGGTGCAGGGTACCAGCGGCATCATCTATCGGGAGAGGTAGGACCCAAAACCGACATCAGTCAGGATGAGGACTCCTGAGGTTCTCAAGCAGACCTCATGAACTTTGATGACAGCATCCCCGGACTTGGAGTCTCGCCGCCACGGCGGTTAAAGATGGCGTGGCAAGCATCCATGCTGAGGTGGACGGCATCCCTAAACACAGAGCTCTTGAATGTGCTGATGCTCCAACCCAGGGAACATTCGCAGGAAAGAGGGACCTGTTGTTCAAATACCCAGCAAAACCATCAACGAAAAATGTGCACAACAGGATTTCTCCAGTTCTCAAATTTGCAGATTTATTCAAATATCAAAATTATCATTACAGAGAGCAAAAGTTAATCATAAGCAGGGAATTAGCATAAATCAAGTCTGAATTATAAATCCTAAATACAAAGGAGCATGTGTGACTAACCCTCGCTGCATAAAATAAACAGGGTCTCTCTTCCGAACAGAGCTCGCAGAATAGAGTAACAGAGCGAGCAGCGCCCTCCGCGATGAGAAGCAGCGCGTCTAGAATGCGCAGCGCGGCAACGCGCACAACGCGCAAAGAAAACACCTCTTAAGCTTAAAATGGGTAAAGGTGTGAGGCAGAATGTCTACATGGCTAAAGTAAGCATCCTAATGGCATAAGGTATGCATATCTCTGTAATGTTTTAGACAAAGACACCCCACACGGTTTCATGACGTCATCACACACAGAGGCGATACTAAAGTGTTACTTGCACAGCAAACCAATCAAACTGCCTATTTCTAAAACACAGACTTGCAAATGAATTTCATTGAACAGAAACATCCGAAATGCAACTGAATGCAATGGTCTGTTCTGCACAATCATAACAACGAACAGAGCAACCACAGACCAGCACATTAACCTTCAAACTGTTTCAAATACATCTCCTCTGCTAAGGAAGGCAGGGACGCGAGATCTGTGCACAGACAGAGACAGAGACCCCGTGGCCGCAGCTGAACTTTGATGATTTTATGAAAAGCAAATGTAAAGAAATGACTGGGCACAGCATTCACACATGCACTTTCAGAAATGTGGCTGAGGGTGGCCTGGTTATGCTAACCAACCAAATCTACACTAAACATTATTATTCTAATGGAAAAATAATGTTCCACCAAGGTACTGGTGGGCCAGGGAACCTACCACCACCCTCCATGGCTGGTTTGAAGCACACCAGGATGGAGGCCAAGGGAGCCTCAGTGGACAGCACAGCTCTGAGTGTCAATGAGAGGTTCAAGAGGAAACATCTGGAGGGCTGGGAACCTACCACCACCCTCCATGGCTGGTTTGAAGGACACCAGGATGGAGGCCAAGGGAGCATCAGTGGACAGCACAGCTCTGCGTGTCAATGAGAGGTCCAACGAGGAAACATCTGGAGGGCCAGGGTACCCACCACCACCCTCCATGGCTGGTTGGAGGGCACCAAGATGGAGGCCATGGGAGCCTCAGTGGACAGCACAGCTCTGAGTGTCAATGAGAGGTCCAAGAGGAAACATCTGGAGGGCCAGGGAACCTACCACAGCCCTCCATGGCTGGTTCGGAGGGCACCATGATGGAGGCCAAGGGAGCCTCAGTGGACAGCACAGCTCTGAGTGTCAATGAGAGGTCCAAGAGGAAACATCTGGAGGGCTGTGAACCTACCACAGCCCTCCATGGCTGGTTCGGAGGGCACCATGATGGAGGCCAAGGAAGCCTCAGTGGACAGCACAGCTCTGAGTGTCAATGAGAGGTCCAAGAGGAAACATCTGGAGGGCTGGGAACCTACCACCACCCTCCATGGCTGGTTTGAAGGACACCAGGATGGAGGCCAAGGGAGCACCAGTGGACAGCACAGCTCTGCGTGTCAATGAGAGGTCCAACGAGGAAACATCTGGAGGGCCGGGTACCCACCACCACCCTCCATGGCTGGTTGGAGGGCACCAAGATGGAGGCCATGGGAGCCTCAGTGGACAGCACAACTCTGAGTGTCAATGAGAGGTCCAAGAGGAAACATCTGGAGGGCCAGGGAACCTACCACAGCCCTCCATGGCTGGTTCGGAGGGCACCATGATGGAGGCCAAGGGAGCCTCAGTGGACAGCACAGCTCTGAGTGTCAATGAGAGGTCCAACGAGGAAACATCTGGAGGGCCAGGGAACCTACCACAGCCCTCCATGGCTGGTTCGGAGGGCACCATGATGGAGGCCAAGGAAGCCTCTGTGGACAGCACAGCTCTGAGTGTCAATGAGAGGTCCAACGAGGAAACATCTGGAGGGCTGTGAACCTACCACAGCCCTCCATGGCTGGTTTGAAGGGCACCATGATGGAGGCCAAGGAAGGCTCAGTGGAGAGCACAGCTCTGAGTGTCAATGAGAGGTCCAACGAGGAAACATCTGGAGGGCTGGGAACCTACCACAGCCCTCCATGGCTGGTTTGGAGGGCACCAGGATGGAGGCCAAGGGAGCATCAGTGGACAGCACAGCTCTGAGTGTCAATGAGAGGTCCAACGAGGAAACATCTGGAGGGCCAGGGTACCCACCACCACCCTCCATGGCTGGTTTGGAGGGCACCATGATGGAGGCCAAGGAAGCCTCTGTGGACAGCAGAGCCCTGAGTGTCAATGAGAGGTCCAACGAGGAAACATCTGGAGGGCCAGGGAACCTACCACAACCCTCCATGGCTGGTTTGGAGGGCACCATGATGGAGGCCAAGGAAGCCTCTGTGGACAGCACAGCTCTGAGTGTCAATGAGAGGTCCAACGAGGAAAAACATCTGGAGGGCCAGGGAACCTACCACAGCCCTCCATGGCTGGTTCGGAGGGCATCATGACGGAGGCCAAGGAAGCCTCTGTGGACAGCACAGCTCTGAGTGTCAATGAGAGGTCCAACGAGGAATCATCTGGAGGGCTGTGAACCTACCACAGCCCTCCATGGCTGGTTTGAAGGGCACCATGATGGAGGCCAAGGAAGCCTCTGTGGACAGCAGAGCCCTGAGTGTCAATGAGAGGTCCAACGAGGAAACATCTGGAGGGCCAGGGAACCTACCACAACCCTCCATGGCTGGTTTGGAGGGCACCATGATGGAGGCCAAGGAAGCCTCTGTGGACAGCACAGCTCTGAGTGTCAATGAGAGGTCCAAGAGGAAACATCTGGAGGGCTGGGAACCTACCACAGCCCTCCATGGCTGGTTCGGAGGGCACCATGACGGAGGTCAAGGGAGCCTCCGTGGACAGCACAGCTCTGAGTGTCAATGAGAGGTCCAAGAGGAAACATCTGGAGGGCTGGGAATGCTGCTGAGCACGTGACGAGGGACACCAAGACTGAAGTAGGCCAAACCATGAGACCAGTGAGGACCGGAAACCAGTATCCAGGTGTAGGGCAGGAAGTGACGATGCAAGCGGCCTGGTGAGGTTCTAGTATTTAATAACTATTCAGTTGACAATGCCTCTCTGTCCAGTTACTATTGTACGCCTCCGAGAGTGATCCAAAGTGAGTGTGTTGTCACTTACAAGTCCAAGGCGTGTGGGGATCAGTTTCTGCCATGATGCCATGGACATACATCTACATGTGTGTGGAATCCACCCTGAAGTTGTTACTGCTTGCATTTCTGTTCCATTTTTCTCTCAGAACGATTCCATTTTCACTGTCATGACGTAGTCTCTTCCTTCTATCCTGTGAGTCTGTTAAAGGTGTGGTCCGTGAGTGTGACATCATCCTGACGTAATGTGAACCATCTCTGGGTGTTTACCAAGGGACATTTCCCCTCTCACTGATTGTGTAAAGTGCTACAGACCACAACGTGCTGTACTCTGCCAGATCTGTGCACAGATGCCAAGGCTGGTCTGGAGGGGGACTGAGTTTGGATGTGAGAACCCCCAGGCACCCGTCCATGGTGCTCGGCCCCCTCCTGTGTACAGTGTTGTGTGCCTCTTTAGAATGGCTCATAGGATGGCTGCTTGGACCATTAGCCATGGCTCCACTGCATGAACATGGCCGCCAGTCTTGAAGAGTTGAGAACATGCTACACTTGCTGCAGGTGAGTGAACATCCACTCTCAGAGGTGTCATGCGCTCATGTGTGTCGTACGTACCACCAGGTGGGGTTACGCCATGCACGCCCTTCCAAGCTGTGGGAAGAGTAAGACCCATGCGTGCTGGCCCATGAATGCCTTCCATCAATCACATCTCGCCTGTACCTTCCTGGGGAGCTCCGTTTCCTGTGTTCCTGTGCCATGTGATTCAATGTGACACGTGTGCATGTTAAGACTGCTATCCCATGAGGAAATGTATGAAGCCTCGAAACATACATAGAAGTCGTCTGGCAATGCATAGTAATTAACTCCTGGCAAAAAGTCTTTTATGCTGCCATAATTCATGTAATTTGTGGCATTTTGTGCTAAACTGCATGAAACTGCCGAAATGATGCCGTTGCCGCATAGTGTAATTACGCTGCATGCGTGGCGAGATTACAGAGCAGGGGCGACGCGAGCAGCTATGATGGAGCCGCGGCTGTTTACGTCACTCGTGTTTTTGACGCTATTTTTTTACAAAATGTGTCCTCGCATCCAAAATAGACCCGAGGGACCCATTTCGAGCTAAAATGCCACACTAAATGATGGATTTGCATATTGTATCATTATGCTTAATTTCACACAATTATCCAGAAATTTTGCATAATTACGAAGAAGCCAATTACATAATTTTCGCACACCCCTGTAATTCACATGAGCCAAACCAAGTGTGATTATATCACAAAGGAACAAGCACAGACAAGAGAAAAATCTTCAAAATCCATAAAAACATAATGTGATCCATTCTTACACGACTTTAAACAAAATGAGGGACACGTGATATAAAATATACATTCTGAGGCCCATTAATGCAGGACTATAAACAAAAAGAGCAAGAACAAGATATGAGAGTTATTCTCACAAGACTTTAAACAAAATGATGATCCATTTGTGTAAGATGTGTATATTCAGATCGATTCTTGCGAAACTCTAAATCAAACATTGACAAAGCCAATAAGTCTCGCTTTTTGATGGTGTGCCGCACAGGTGAAAAGCCAAATGGTTTCGGCGATCCTGTGCCGCATGGGTAAAAAAAAGAAAAAATGAAGAAAGAAAAGAATGTGTTGACTAGAAGCACACATAGCGTGAGCACGCCAACATGCTACTAGTTTTCCATAATTCAATAGATGGGTGCATGTGTCATTATGTATGTACAGATCCAATATGGCTGTGTGTGTATATATATATATATATATATATATATATATATATTTTCAACAGGTTCAGCTCCTCCTGGGATATCCGCCCATTGTCTGGTGGCGCGCGGGGCCGGTAGAGCCACGGCCGGCGTAAAATTCGATTCCAGTTTTCAAAGTATAACTTGCTCTCAGTTTAGGGTATATCAACAGCGATCTTTATTCCGACGTTACGCGTTTCGAGAGTTCACTCTCGAAACGCGTAACGTCGGAATAAAGATCGCTGTTGATATACCCTAAACTGAGAGCGCGTTATACTTTGAAAACTGGAATCGATATATATATATATATCAACTCCAATTCGTGTGATTTTATTTTCTCACAGAAACCGAGCCCAGATCCATATGCGTGGTTCAAAAAAGAAGTTTATTAGTTACATGGCAAAATGCCATATATATATATATTGCCTACTGGCAGTCGCCAGTAGGTAGTTATAGTTAGGACCTATTATCCATAGGATATCCGCAACATTCTATTTGGAATAACTTTGGCGCCGGTTGACGAATCTTCGCGAAATTTTCAAAACTTGTGGCCCGCTCCAGTCCGCTCCTATCCTGAAAGTCTCGGGGTGATTTGTCAAGCGGGGGCTGAGAAAAAAGGGGATCCCAAAACGTGTTTTCCCCATGCAATTTTCCATAGGGACCGTTAGTCTCAGCTACAGCCCGAACTGCTGAACGGAATTACACCAAATTTGGCAGAAAGGTAGCCCTTGCTTAAATGGTGTAAATCCATTCAGTAGTTCCAGATAAAAACATAGATATATCTATGGGCGCCGTATATCTGCGCACCCTGCCGAGCACAAGCTGTATGCTAATTGGCTGTCAACACTCCAAATCAGGAAGTGTTGGCAGCCATCTTGTGCCTCGGTAGAACTGAGGCACAAGAAAAGAGAAGAAAATACGCGCAGAACGCAAAAAGGGGGCAGGGTAGAAAAACCCTGACCCCTAGGCCTGCTTAGGGGGTCCCACAAGGACCCCCCAAATGTATTTTTTTTTTTTAAATCGGCAAAATCTGCGCTGGGTGCGCAAATCCTGTCGATCCCCCCCAAAAAACGAAGCGCGGGCTCCCGCGCTTCAATGAATATTAGCCCCGGGGGGGGGGGCAAATCCCAGGGGCATGTTATAAATAAAGTGTGGGGGGGCCCAATCCCCCCCCACACTGCCCCGGGGACCGCCACCCCTCGGGGCAAAGTATGAATAAATGCGGGGGGCACACGGCCCCCCCACAGCCCCGGGAACCGCCACCCCCAGGGCTTAAAAGTTTAATGTGGGGGGGCCTCTAAGGTCCCCATGAGCCCCGGGGACCGCCACCCCCTGGGGCTCGACTATATTAGCATTGCGGGGTGGGCACACAGCCCCCTCTTGCAGCTCGGGGGACCGCCACCCTACGGGGCTTTTTAAAAATAAATACATACCCTGTGTGGGGGAGCTCAAGCCCCCCACACGCCCCGGGGACCGCCACCTCCCCAGGGCACTAAAGATTCAAAATTGGGGGTCCGTGATGGACCCCCCGGGGCTTTGTAAAAAATGGGAGGGGGCCACGCGGCCCCCCTCCTGGAGCCATGTTGTGGCCCTGGGGACCGCCACCCCCCAGGGCCGGCTCCTGCAGTGTCCCGGGGTGCCCACCCCCGGGACACTACTGTTTGCTATGGCAGGGTGGGAGCCTCGCGGCTCCCGCCCTGTCATAGCAAACTGCTTTGCTATTTGGAAGGGAGAGCAGTAAACCAAAATCCAAACCAGATTGCTTTTCCACAGGGGATGCAGCATGTTAGCTGCTCCCCATGTGAAAAAGCAATGCCGGCTCCTGCAGGAGGTGGGGAGCCGGCTGGGACCATGGGGGGATTGGGGACCCCCCCACGGTCCCCAACGGAGAGGGCCAGCCCCGGGGGATGGGGTTCCCGGGGCTACAAGTGGCCCGGGAGGGGGGCCACGTGCCCCCCTCACCAATTTGTAAATTTTAAAAAAACAACAAAAAAAAAAAGGCCGGCCCCGGGGGATGGGGTTCCCAGGGCCATAAATGGCCTAAGGAGGGGGGCAAGGCAGCCCACTCCTATATGCATTTTTTTTTAAAAAAAAGGGCCATGCCCCGGCGGATGGGGTCACCGGGGCTGATTATGGCCTTGGGAGGGGGGCCACGAGGCCCCCTTCCCGAATTTTTTATTTAAAAAAATAAATAGGGGGCCGGCCCTGCGGGATGGGGTCCCCAGGGCCAAAATATTAGGAAAAGAAGGGGGGGCCACACAGCCCCCCTTCTTAAACAAAAAAAAAGAAAAAGACCGGCATCATGCCGGAGGCCACGCCCCCTTCTTGTAGCACTCTGCAAACGCGCCCCCTGGTGCGTTTGCAGAGGGGGAACAAATTCCCCTTGAATACTGGGGGTCCCTGGGGCCAACTAGCCCACCAGAAACCTCCAGTATGCGCCAGGGGGCTGCGTTGCAGAGAGGTGGACTGAAGCCACAGGCCATTTTTACACCTCTCTGCAACGCAGCTCTGTGGTGCTTACTGGAGGTAGCTGGTGGGCTAGTTGCACCCCAGGGGCCCTCAGTATTCAAGGGGAGTTAATCCCCCAACTTAAAACGCACCACAGGGCGTGTTTGCACAGTGGTGAAGGGAGGGGGCGGGGCCAGAGTTCACATGTGTGCAAACACATCCTGTGGCACAGTTTAAGTTGGGGAATTATTTCCTTGTCAATCCTGAGGGTCCCTGGGGGCCAACTAGCCCACCAGGTACCTCCAGTAGGCGCCACGGAGCTACGTTGCAGAGTGTTGTAAAAAGGGGTGTGGCCTCTGAACACCTCTCTGCAACGCAGCCCCCTGGCGCATACTGGAGGTACCTGGTGCGCTAGTTGGCCCCCAGGGACCCACAGGAATGAGGAGGAATTAATTCTCTAACTTGAAACACGCCACAGGGCATGTTTACAGACATGTCACCTCAGGACATGCCCCCTTCCTTCACCACTGTGCAAACACGCACTATGGCAAGTTTTAAGTTGGGGAATTAATTATTTTTCAATACTGAGGGTCCCTGAGGGCCAAATAGCCCAATAGGTATCTCCAGTATGCGCCAGGGAGCTGCGTTGCAGACAGGTGTTCAGAGGCCACGCCCCTTTTGACACCTCTCTGCAACGCAGCTCTGTGGCGCTTACTGGATGTACCTAGTGGGCTAGTTGGACTCTAGGGACACTCAGGATTGAAGGGGAATAATTTCCCCAACTTAAAACGCGCCACAGGGCGTGTTTGCACAGTGGTGAAGTAATTCTAAGATCTACATACACATCCAGTCATACACCAACAGTCCTATATAGTCACTCATACATGTACTCACTCATCATATGTACTCACACACCTATACATCCTGTTACACAACGCCACTCATCCATAGAGTTACTCACACACATAGTCACTCATGCTAATAAAGAATCAAACATCCATTTACTTGCATATACAGTTATACACACACCAGCACACTTACTTCTACAGAAAGCTACACATACTTACTCTTTTAAAAAATCACTTAAAGAAACACATACTTATTCATACAGGAACTCTTCCAATCTCTCACTCTCACATATGCTAACTGATATACAGCAATACTCACATATACTAGTATAAAACATATGTAGGTACTTATAAAGACACTATTGAGACAGCCATTAACTCACTAACACACCCATACACACACTTATCCACCCATACAGTCCTGCACACATACTGTCTTCAACACATACAAACAGTGACGTACTCATTCATGCATCTACGCACTAAGTAATACCCTCCACTGAACCACACAGACACTCAGACACTCATACTGATACTCGAAAAACCAAGCAATAACCCATATAGACACTCATGTTGCTACTCACCAACCTATGCAGTCACTGATACACAAAGTGAGAGACTGATACAGATTTACATATTTAAATATTACTCAGTAACCCATGTATTCAATAAGATACACTTAATCAGTCCGTTATACAATCAATTTTACAAAAAAAAACATCCATTTAAACACTTATATACCCATTTATTCTTCCACCGACCTTGAGATCTACATATATAAAAAATATTTAATTTGCAGAATGACACACATTCACTGGATGATGTCATCAGTGATGTCATTTGAGATATCATCAGTGATGTCATGAGTGATGTCGCTGACCATGTAATGAGTGATGTAATATATGATGTCATCAGCAGTGCATTGCGGGCGCGCGAGTTATAGTTAGCTGTACTAACTATAACAGGGGAATTTCAATGGTTTTGTACGAGTGAAATGTCCAGCTAACTATAACGCCCCTGAAACCTATGGTTTTTTCAGTGAATTTCTAAGGTTTTTTTAAATGCTAATACCTAACAATAACATGTCTGAAACCTATGGTTTTTTCAGTGAATATATATATATTTTACCTACTGGCAATAGCCAGTAGGTAGTTATAGTTAAGACCAAAGTTTCCATAGTGAATTTCTAAGGTTTTATTAATTCAATTTCCTAACTATAACTCTGTAATTTTGTCTTTTTAGTGAATATATATATATATATATTAGTGAGTAGTATTTATTTTATGTTCATTATGACATGCACGTATTTAAAATGACAAAAAGAAAGATGGAGTGTTTGCACTCTGAAAAAGGCTTTGGCCAAAACGCTTCAGTGCACTTGGTTGAGAAAATAAAAGCAATCAAATCGCTACCTGGAATGCCTGCTGTTGCTCTGGTCGACAGACCGAAGCTTTGAGCTTATATAATATATATATTTACATTATATACACACACACACACACAACCACACACACACACACACACACACACACACACACACACACATATTTCTGGTTATTCAATGACTTGAAATAAGAATTCATTGCCCAACCATGCCCATGAAAATCAATACAATTAATTACATACTCTGAAACTGTAATAATTATGAGGGATCAGTGTTCACAAACGTGAAGAAAGTGTCAGTGTGAATTAAAAGTTAAAAAGTGCATGACAAAATCAAAAGACATATGATTCTTGACTCCTTTGATAATTTCTGGCTTGGGGTCAATGGGTATATATGTCTGTTGTTGACGGCGTTTCAAACTCTGGTCAATGGGAGGTCATTGTCTGGACAATGGGATGCATGGTAAGCACAACTTATATAGGTCAAGCTTCCGAAAGGAAGGAAGCATTCCCAGACAAATGGGGAACCCCTGATGAGAATGAAAGGTGACCCTATTGAAAGTTCCAATGAAGGGCATCATTGCTGGTGCCTGTATGGGTTACGTTTGCGCTTTAGAAAACTCTCTAAATAAATAAATAATAAATAATAAATAGTGAATCAAAGGGAGAATAGAGAGACACCCAATTAATTCAAGGGCTAATGGCTGCTGGCGCACAGAGCGTGGTGTTCTAGTTATGCCCACTCGATCAGAATGATTCTCAGGAAATTAGCTGCCAGGGAGCGGAGCACGGCATGGCAGTTGCACGCGCTCCAGGGAATGAATCTTGCATCCACAATAATAATCAAATATTGGTCTTGTAAATGAGTCTACAGTGAACCAACGTTGTTTAATATTATTATTTTTTTAAAGTGGAGCAGGCTGGCAGCAAATGACAGTTGAAAAACTCTTCAAAATAAATATATTTATATATATACATATATATTTTAAAAACCGTGAGGGGTGGGTTAATGAAGGGATGGGTGGCAGGGAAGATACAGAGAATGGGTGGAGGAGCAATGGACAGGAGCAGGGGACTCATTAAAAGGCAATTAGAAGGAAGCAGTGGACAGGGTGGGGGAAGACTAGAGGGTGGAGGAAACAAGGGAGCGTGCAGTATGGAGCTCTCGGGATATGATGATTTGGAGAGAAGGAAGTAGCGCACGAGGGAGCGATCCTGAAAATACATGCACTCTCACGGGGTGCTTAAGGAAACAAAGCCGATCCTTAAAGGTGAGCATTGGAGGGATACAAGTCAGCCAATCAAAAGGATGATTATGCTTCAGGGGAGGGACAAAAACAAAAGAAAGGCAAGCCATCCTATAAAAAGCAAGTGATTATGAGTGTCAATCATTCAACCAATGGAAAGCAGTGGACGGGCTCTAATCCGTGGTAAGCTTTTGCGATGGTCCACAAAAGACTTATGCCTAAAGAGTCAAGACTAAAAGTGATGAGACTCGGCATTAGATGTACATACAGAGACACTATGTGAAACAAAATGCGGGTTTCTTTCCATAACAAATGGGCGCTCACGGCTGGCCCCATGATCTGCCCCACCCAGATATGTGCCTGGGTGTAGATAGAAATGAGGCAATTTGATTTTTTTCTTCCAGGGAAACCATTTTATTGCAGCTTGATCACTCTATTGCCAGGGTGTCTGCTTCTCTAACATCATGTTAGGAAGGATGAAGGTGGCTCTTCAGAATCACATTTGCATGTCAATAAAATTTTTGAGCTTTCTGTCATTCAGTAAAGAAAATGCATTGCTTTTTTTACAAGGTAATAGTTTTATGGGCCATCCTCATTCTCAACAGAAAAAGCGTTCTCCTCACAAAACAAAAAAAATCCAAAACATTTTTTTTATGAGTGACAGCAAAAATTGTACAGGATTCCTAGTATAGGAAGAGGTCCAGGGATCCTGTTCCTGGATGGTGTTGCCCAATTTGTTTTAGTTACAGGGAGGAGATTGACTCGAGGTGTTGGGCCTTACCAGCCTCATATTGTAAGAGTGCAGAAAAAGTTTAGCATGTACTCCTCCTTAATTGGTATTGGATTTCCTGTGGTAAAGAAAAAGTCCCAGCTGGTTTGTATTAATTAAGAAATCTTTATTGTTTAAAAAAAAAACGTTTATGCTTCATCCTCATTCTCCAGTGTGTTGTAGAAATACATTATTGGTGTTTGTAGCAGCCAACATGTGTTCCACCCTATGTGGTCAATAGGACCAGGGCTTTCTCAAGGCTATGGATAACTTAGCAGACAAACATTTTCATTGGACCAACATTAAGCAGGTATTTTATTAGACATTTCTGATAGGTCCAGATATTTCTGCTGGAACAGTAGGCCGCTGGTCCTGGGAAATTCCCTAGTCCTAACAGCTTGGCGAAAGCCTTGAGAAAGCCCTGTTCCTGTTGATCACATAGGGTGAAACACGTGTCGGCTGCTCTAACACCAATAATGTATTTGTACAACACCCTGGAAAATGAGGATGAAGCCTAAAAGTTTTTTTTTTAAAACAATAAAGATTTCTAAATCAATACACACCAACTGGGACTTTTTCTTTCCCACAGGAAATCCAATACCAATTAGGGGGGAGTATATGCTAAACTTTTTTCTACAGCGAAAAGTGTACCTATCAAATTTAACTACTAATATGATTTTCCATTGCGTTGACATTTTTCACTTTGAGATTGTAAATTCAATTCTGTTTTTAAGTTTGAAAGCTCTGTTTTTGATTTTTATTTGGAGGCCATCCTTATTGAAGATGCATGGCATTTGTCTGTGGTGGAAAGGGGGTCGTCACTAAGAGCATTCTTACCATTCTTATGGTTTTGTAAAAAAAATACATGAAGAAAAGCTTTTGAAATTTTTTAGTCAAGCCTTTCTTTACAAATTTTTCTTTAAGAAGATTTTCATCACGTTGACAAAACCAATCTGGTGAAAACCACTCTTGAAAAAATTGTTAATTCCTTACCCTTTTTTTTTTCTTTTCAAAGGGGGACTCGCCCCTTCCCTCTGATCATGTTGCTCTCTCCCCTACCTTCAATACCCCTTCTGCTGCTCGCCCTGCTTCTTAACCCCAGTTCTTCTTTCTAATGCCTCCCTACTCCGTTCACTTCCATCCCATCCCTCGTTACCCTCTTATCTTCATTTTTATCATACGCTCTTCTTTCTTTTTGTGTCGTCTTCTTTTTTGGTACCTGGTCGCGGTTGACATAAATGAAACCCTACTCTGATCCTTTTTTAAAATAGACACTTACCTTTTCCATGAAAACATTAAGGGGCATATTATCAACAGAATGCGATAATTATCGCAAATTGTGCGTAGCGCATTTTCTTTTATCGCCGTCTATCGCTGGTTGACATCGCCGTTTTAGCGGTGTATTAGCAACACTTTGATCAGAGGCGAAGTCAAATCCAACGATAGACGGCGATAAGCAGCAATAGCGTGAGAAACCAAGCGATAATTAGTACGCTCCAGTAAAAAGCTTGCTAATAGGCAAGTGTGAACTTAACCACACAATCCACCTCCAATACAAAAGATGGTTAAGTCAACTTTTAAACAGGTGTTAAATTCCTGCGATAACCGCGGTTAGCGCGGCTTTTTTAATCGCTTTGTGGGTCTGTGCCACATTGTTAATAGTGCGAAGTTGTGTTTGCGGCGGTTTTCATGTAGTATTGGTGAGGAACTCCTACTTTGCATGTCATTAGCTATAAATATTGCTGACATGGAAAGCAAAAAAAAAAAGGCCGCTATCTCAAGAAAACAAGCGCTAAAGCATGTTAGCGTGTTCTTATTGATAGTGCAATAAAATAAATCGCCGCTTTTTCGGCGATATGTGCTGTTAAAGTGGCGAAAGATTTCTTGATAATATGCCCCTAAGTTTTTCATGGTAAAGGTATTTCATCATTTTGACATTTCTCCAAAATGAAGTTTTTCTACCCTGATCTTGACAGGCGGGCTACATTTTGATAAGTAGTTATGGTGGCAGAATGCCATGTGTCCAGCCCGCTCTTAGGAGGTTTTAGACGAACACTGGGGTGCAGGGAACGACGCCCCAGACAGCAACATAAAACATTTGGATACTTGGAAAAGAGGGCGAAAACAACCTGGGAAAACCGACTAAGCAGTTCCAACCACTGCCTCACAGGCAGCTCTGAAGTTATGATCAAAGTTTTCAGTTTGGAACAAGTTAAATATTTAAGAAGGGAAAAAAGGAGAGACAAACTCAAAACACTCACCCATCACTGCCAAGTCCCAAAGGGTAGAATCATGCAAAATGCAAATATTTAAGCAACGAACAGGACATGCGCACAAAACACAAACCCTTCAAAACTCACAAAGCCTCTTCACTCGGCACCAGAAGAATTATACCTGGGATGCAGGAACACCCACTAGAGGCATGTCCCATCAGTCAGCCATGCAAGAACTGAAAATACTGCACTGCCGCGCAGGCCTTTAAGTCGGGTTCAGGGCCATAAACCAACAGTATAGCCCTTGGCAACGGGCTATAAGGCTGTATTAGAACATTGGAATGCTGAGAGCTCCATTGAAGACAATGGTATAGCTCCGGGCTTCTAATGGCCGGTAGAAGCCCGGAGCTCCAAAATTCCAATGTTTGTCTTCATATTTCTCGCTTTTTAATTCAGATCATTCCACCCTTAATGGGTGGAATGTCCTAATAGCTTAATAGCTCTTCTGCCTCAGGCTATACTGGCTGTTAACGGCACTCTCCCGCGTTATAGGCCCTTGAACTCGAGTTCAGGGCCTTTAACAACCAGGAAAACACGCTGATGAGTAAAAGGAAGCTCTCCACCATCGATGGATCGGGAAAGAAGAAACTGGAAGAGACTTTTCAAGGGAAGAGATGGAGGCAGCCCTAAAAGAAATGAACATGGAGAAGGGACCCGGCAACGATGAAACCACTCATTAAATTTTATTCCAGGAACACAGCGTCGCCGTCACCGCTGCTCGACAAAATGTCCAAGGAAGTTGTGATAATGAAGATGTTAAAAGGAGAAATAAGCAAGGATTCATCAGAGCAAATTATTTTCAAATGCAGGAGCTAGCAAATCATTTAACGGATCCAAAAAGAACACTAAAGTGTTATGTAATGTTTTGGCAAAGGTAATTAAACTGTTCCACTCATCATTCTTGATTTAGAGGTGTGTTTCGTACCAGAAAGCACATTGCGCTGACCTAATGAGAACCACAATAAGACCAAAAAATAAGAGGATGGGACACGGAGCTTATTAGAGAGAGGTCCTGAACCAATGCTCCAAAAGGTAGTACATAAACAATGTAGGTGGTATCAGTTCCTAAACACGCAAGGGAAAGGTATACAACAGCCAAGTCGGCTGTGAGCGAAGTTAATGTGTCTCCAGGTAGACTTGAGTGTGCAGAGAGGAGAGAGAGTACTCCTGTATGTAACTTGTGGTGCCCTCACACACCCTTGCGAGTGTATAGCATCATCATTGGGCAAGTGCCGCTCGTGGGGGTGGCGCCGCAGTCCCTCACGGGCCCTTTTAAGGGGCTCCCTGGCGGAGATCTTCTAGGAGTTGCCCTCTCATTTTAGCATTATTTTGCGTCTCCATCCCCGTGACATTTTTATTCTGATTCAGAGGACCTCCCAATAAACTGTCTAGGTACCCTGGGTCATTTTACCTTTCACTCACTACCACTTCCCGACCCACACACCCTCATGCACAAATGCGGCAACTCCTAGAAGATCTCCGCCAGGGAGCCCCTTAAAAGGGCCCGTGAGGGACTGCAGCGCCACCCCAACGAGCGGCACTTGCCCAATGATGATGCTATACACTCGCAAGGGTGTGTGAGGGCACCACAAGTTACATACAGGAGTACTCTCTCTCTCCTCTCTGCACACTCAAGTCTACCTGGAGACACTTTACATCGCTCACAGCCGACTTGGCTGTTGTATACGTTTCCCTTGCGTTTTTAGGAACTGATACCACCTACATTGTTTATGTACTAATGAGAACCCCAACATATTTACTCTTTCTCCTGTCATACCTGAACCCTAGATTATTGCAAGTCATTTTCTAGACTTCCCCTGGAGAAAGTACATTTTATTACATTTTTTTTTGCAAAATCTAATTTTGGGATGATTCTTCACCTACATTTGTTTTTATCTCCACCCACTCCATGAGAGCCAAAGTTACAGTAATGGCCGTGGACCTTGCATCAGAAACAACCCAGGTTACCCATCATTAGGGCTCCTGGTGTCATGGTATTTACTTTTTGGGCATTTCCATCTGTATTTATCCAGATTTCTTTTTTGCTCATCTTACCGGTGCTTAGCCATATTTATTTTGGGGTTTGTGAACAAATGCACCTGAAACTGGTGAATACCTGAAAACCTCTCAGGTTTCAATGATGTGTCCACCCACTGTTTAAAATCAATGCACTCAAACTCAAGGGTATATGATGGAACAACGCGGACACTACCACGCATGCCTTTACAACGCAGACATTTCCACGCATGAGCCCTTACCACACACTCCATTACCACGCATGTCATCACAACGCACATTCATAAGGGCACATTGTAAATGCCATTACCATGCAAACAGTCACCTTGCATACCACTACAACTGAAACATTTACAACAAATTTCTTGTCTCACCAGTGCAACACTAAAACATTTCACTTAAATCGACTGAGGTGTGCGCATTACTGTGGTGCAGGAAGAAGCGGGTCCTGACAAAGCCAAAAGTATGATGCACACGAATGTTACACAATGTTAGTTAGCCAAGATCACACATTACTGTACAATTGGCTATGAAATGCACTGTGGAATGTGTGAGCGTACATCTGAACACTAAAGCTTTTACAGCTAAATTAGAGGTGTGCGTGTCACCACTGCAGCAAGAGTGAGATCTGGTATCCAACGCTGTGAACACTAGCACTGTATTTCTAAATTAGAGGTGTGCATGTCACCACGACAGCAAGAGTGAGCTATGGTATCCAACGCTGTGAACACTAGCACTGTATTTCTAAATTAGAGGTGTGCGTGTCACCGCTGCAGCAAGAGTGAGCTCTGGTATCCAACGCTGTGAACACTAGCACTGTATTTCTAAATTAGAGGTGTGCATGTCACCACGACAGCAAGAGTGAGCTATGGTATCCAACGCTGTGAACACTAGCACTGTATTTCTAAATTAGAGGTGTGCATGTCACCACGACAGCAAGAGTGAGCTATGGTATCCAACGCTGTGAACACTAGCACTGTATTTCTAAATTAGAGGTGTGCGTGTCACCGCTGCAGCAAGAGTGAGCTCTGGTATCCAACGCTGTGAACACTAGCACTGTATTTCTAAATTAGAGGTGTGCATGTCACCACGACAGCAAGAGTGAGCTATGGTATCCAACGCTGTGAACACTAGCACTGTATTTCTAAATTAGAGGTGTGCGTGTCACCGCTGCAGCAAGAGTGAGCTCTGGTATCCAACGCTGTGAACACTAGCACTGTATTTCTAAATTAGAGGTGTGCATGTCACCGCGACAGCAACAGTGAGATCTGGTATCCAACACTGTGAATACTAGCACTGTATTTCTAAATTGCCATAAGGTGAGCGCATCAAGGCAATAGTTGGAGCATGTGACAAATTAACTTCCTACTAAATAAACACTCAAGGCAACTTCTCCCCAAAATTGTTTTTGCAGGACGATGGCCTAGTCAATGCTGCAATGATCCAACTGACGCTCGATCAGGCTACGCACACGCTTCTATACTGTGAGTAAGCCTGGGTGGTGAACTCTGCTCCGTTCGCAGAGTTTGCATAGTTTGCATAGTTTTTTCCTCAATCCCGCACGCCAACGGTAAGTCGGGGAGCGCGAGCAAGGAAAATCCAATGTTAGACCACATCCCTGCAAGACTTCTGAATGTGGGCAGTCGTGAATGGTCGCAACCACTCGCTTTGAGAAACCTTCCGTTCGTGCTGAGGAAGCTGCCGCTCGAGAAGAACTTCTACTTGAGCAGCAGAAAGAAGCAGCACCCTCTTGCACTGTATGAGATGCTGTTTGTGCTGATTTTACAGCACAGGACAAACACCTGGCACAAGAAATCAGTGCGAACAGGTCAAGGTAACCCACTCCCCCGCTCGCGGAACCCCGCCTAGATCAATGGAGTTTTTTTGTCACTTTGCCGAATACTCCGCCCAAGCTTAACTGTGACGTAGCTGTCAAGTTGGTAAAGGAGCTTGTGAGATGTCTCGAGAGAAGGAGCTCATAAGAGATCTCAAGCTCACCCTCATGCATAAGTTTTCACAAGTAATAAGTAAAAGAAGTATTAAATAAAATGATATTACCATGACCAATCCTGGGCACCTGCTCCCCTGCCACCTAAGTAGGCAATTACAACTGAAATCCGTCAGCAGTTAAGACAAGCAAGGATGTCTTGGTGCTGAGTCTGTGTGGACGCGCTCCTCCTGCGCTCAGAATCCTAAAATGCTCGCCGTAACGTTGGGAACTCTGGAAAGTCAAAACCTTTACTACGCACATGCCGTTACGTAGCAGCACATGCCTTTATCCTTCATGCCTCTAGAATGAAATACATTGTAAAGGCATGCCTGGCAAAGGCATGTTCGTGGTAAAGGCATGCGTGCTAAAGGTATGCGGCTAAAGGCATATGCGAGTAATGGCATTGTGGTAACGCTCACGCGTGGCACTGGTTCTGACCGCGTTGTAATGGCTGTTTCCTGAAGACTAGCACAGCTTAGGATCAACCATGTCCACATCTGCAGATATTTAAGCCTCATTAGGAAACTCTCTTTTTTTAATCCCATACCTTACTTGCTGATCTCCACACATGTTGGCCTGGCAGTCATGACTGAAAGCATTTAGATTCTCTCCGAAAAACAACCTAAAATCATTTTATCCTAATTTCAAAATAAATACAGACAGGAAAAATAAATGTTTTTCAGCCATAATTTGTAAATACTGAAGGTGTGTGCCTCGAAGGAACAGTGTGTATTTGTAGTACTACAACTAGCAAGGATCAGAAGAAATATGCTGTGTTGTAAATACTGCAGCTAGGAACAGGGATGAGAGACCTGGGGGTGGGGGTGGGAGCACCTGACACATAGGTCCTGTGCTTAAATTGCAAAACAATAAGCCCCAGGGCGCTCGTTAAGAGACCACTGCAGCTTGTACAATACATTGCCCCCGCCATGCTGCCAGTGATAGTAACAACACAACGAATCATCGCACTCCCACAAGCGAGACAATCAGACTATTCCAGCCCCCACCCCCAAAGCTAATAGAATGGCTTGGGCGGCAGGTAACAGTCATTTTTAATATATATCGAATTAATAATTTACGGTTGCTGTGCTCATCTCTATATTAGCCAGACAGCGCCACCTTGTGGCAGACTGTCACAAGCACCAGTGTTGACAATTAAGTGCCGGTGCTGAGTAACGGAAACCACCAGCTCAAATTATGCACTGGCACTGCAGTGTGCGCCGTTGGACTTTCACTAAAAGTGACTTTCTGGCGGCAAAGGGGCCTTGCAAAAGAGGCCCTCCGTGTGGAGCACTTTGAATAGAGAGAGAGACCCACAGCTCTCTTCATTACTATAAATTAATTAGTCATTCTGTTAATTATGAAAGTGTGAATGGTTTCCTGCTGGTTCAAATCCCGGCAGGTCCACTGAGCCTTTCATCCTTCTGAGGTTGATAAAATGAGTACCATTGAGTTGGGTAACATTAACATCTGATTTTCCGTGCCAAGATACCCTTCTGAGTGAATGTGCGCTTCACAAACTCACATGTTGTGTTAAGGTGATTTCATTTGTTTATAAAACATAAGAGTGTCAGGAGTTACCTAGCTCAGCTTGGACTACCCTTCAGTTCCAAACAACCCCTTTTATGGGAAGACCTTTCTCACCTCAAGGGGCCCAAACACAGCAATGAAGCTATAACGGGTGGAGACATATAAGACCAAGTTAAATTAATGAATTAATTCATTTCTGGGAAGGGAATGGGGGTCCCCAAAGGTCCTTGCCAACCATAAACCAGTGTCCCAAGCAGTGGAGTCCGCGCACTCACAGGAAGGCCGCTGGCTGCTGCGTCCCTCATTCTGAAACCAGGAGCGCACTCCCAAACCAGAAGGTCCGCTGACCCCATCTCAAGACCGTGGTATAAGTGCCGGCGGCTCGCATAATGCCATGGGGTCACTGGCATCTCTTATCTGGCACTGGCCTCAATTAGACCCACTGGCACTGATTTGTTACACTACTCACCGAGGGGTATCCATGCTCTTGGGCAGGTATGTAGGTGTGACATGCCCAAGGTGCTTATTAGCAACATAACAAAACGTGAGGGGGGCTCCCTGCAAAGTACATAGAGGGGGACCCCGATGCTGTGGACCCAGTCAGGAGCTCTCAGCCGCCACCCGTGCACATTGTCCGAGGGGGCCCCCCGCACCGAAGGGCTGCAGGGGCCATTGTTACGCCATTGGTGCTCATAAGAAGAGCCAGGTCTTCAGCTTCTTGTGGAACTTAAGAAGTGAGAAGGAGGCTCTGGTGACTTGCGGGAGGTCGTTCCATGTCTTGGGTGCAATGAGGGAGAATCAGTGACCTCCAGTACTGCTTTTGTAGATGCGGATAGTGAGTGCGAGTGAGGCAGAGCATAGGTGTCTGGTGGTTGGTGAAAGTGTATGCAGCTGTTCAGGTATTCTGTTCCTGGTTGTGTATAGCTTTGTATATGTGTGTGAGAATTGGCTGCACTAGTGAATGAGGATGTCTATGAACACACATCAGAGAGCTTGGAATCCAGCCGCAGGCCTGACCAAGTAGAGCATTCACATTCACCGCCTCTTAGTAGCCTTGTTGGCTTCCACTGGCCCAAGGAAATCATTTTAGAACCATTGGGTTGTCCATTTTGGTTCCCAGAACCAAAGGTTCTTGATTGCCAAATATTGTGTGGCTCTACAAGGTGTCAGGCATTGAACGCTGATCTCATAAGATGTTGAAACTATTTGGCGAGGGCAGAGTACGTGCGCGGCATTAGTGACAGGATGTGGTGTTTTAGCTTGAAGCCTGTTTGCAAATAACATCTTGGGGACCTTCAGAAAGCTTCCCTGTGAATGCATTCTGCCCAATGCTCACCACTGGTTTTTGTGTTTGTAACTCACATGTTCTTGCTTTCTATTTGCTGGCTTTATTTGTTTTAGGCAGTCCAGCTGGAGTTCGTCCCTTCCCTTGCCCACACCTCATTACAGTATCCGTCTGAATGCTCCCTCTCTATAGACAGGCCTTTACATTTTGTTCTCAACTTGTCACAGTTGCTGGTCATTTAAAGACAGAGGTCAAATGTCAGGCACTGTTTTCCAAGGGAGCTTGGTGTTTACATTTCTTTCTCTGACTTCAAAGTGAGAGCATTTATGTCACAATCATGCTGACTACTGGGGATAATTCTGGAAATTCTTAAACATGGTGGAAACAAATATTTTAATACCATCAAAACAAAGCAATACACTAGGTGATGGAATTTCCACACATTATCGTTTGTGCACAGTGTACATTTATTTGTAAAACTGTATGGCTGTGCAAATGTAATGGTCATTTCAATGGAAGATGTGTTGTCTGTAATGGCAGTGCGCTACCACACCATGCATAGTCGACTTTACCTCACTGCTCTCTACTCTACACCACTCCACACTATGCCACTCCACACTGCGCCACTGTACTATACTCTGCACCATTCAAATCTAAACCACTTTACTTTATGCCTCTCTACACTACTCTGCATCGCTCTATGCATATGCACTCTATCCCACTGTACTCTACTGTTCACCACGGCACTCTTTGCCACTGCACTCTACATCACTCCAGTCTACGCCACTCCACTTTATGCCACTCTACTCTGCAACCCTGCACTTTATGCCACTGCACTTTACGCCAGTGTACTCTCCTCTGTACCACTTCATTCTACCATGCACCATTCCACTCTACACCACTTTACTGTACTTTGAACCAATATACTCTGCACCACTACACTCTACTCTACACCACTGCAATCTACACTGCACCATTCCACTCTGCGCCACTCTACTCTGTACTACTCACATCTTCACCACTGCACTCTACTCTAACCACTGAACTCTATGCCAATGCAGTCTACACCAATTTACTCAAAAACACTGCACCTCTACACCAATCTACTCTCCACCAATGCACTACACTCCACGTCACTATACTCTACACTGCAACACTCTGTGCCACTGCACTCTATATCACTGCACGCCACTCTGTTCTACTCTACAACACTGGACTTCACGCCACTGCTCTATACACCACTTTACTATGCACCACTCTACTCCACTGCAGTCTATTCCACTCTACTATACACCACTGCACTCTCTGACAGTCTACTCTGCAACACTCACTTTCTGCCACTGAACTCTACTCCACTCTGTCTATGCCACTGCACTCTAAGCCACTGCGCTCTACTCTGTACCACTCTACTCTGTGCCACTACACTTTATGCCACTCTACTCTGCATCACCCCACTCTTCTCCACTGCACTCTACCCTGCACCACTCCACTCTGCAAAGCTCCACTCTACGCCACTGTCCTCTATGCCAATCCACTCTAAACTACTCTAATCTACTCTACTCTGTACCATTGCACTCTACAACACTGCACTCTAAGGCACACTACTCCATGCCACTTCTCCCTACGCTGCTTCACTCTACTCTATGCCACTGCACTCTACATCAATCTATTCCACTCTGCACTATTCCACTCTACTCTGCACCACTCTACTCAACGCCACTGTGCTCTACGCCACTCTACTCTAAACCACTGCACTCTACCCAATTTACTCAAGACCACTTTATTCAAAACCAATGTACTCTGCGCCACTGCACTCTATGTCAACTACTCTGCACCACTGCACTCTATGACACTATACTCTACTCTGCAACACTCTACTCTGTGCCACTTCACCCTACACCACTGCACTCTGCTTTATAGCATTGCGCTCTACATCACTGCACTCTATTCCACTCTATTCTACTCTGATCCGCTGTATTGTATGCCGCTGCTCTCTACGGCACTCTACTCTGCAACACTCTACTCTACACCTCTACAATCTATGCTAATGCCTTCTATACCACTGCACTCTAAGAAACTCTACTCTGCAAGACTGCACTCTCTGCCACCGAACTCTACGTCACTGCACGCTATGCCACTCTATTCTACTCTGCACCACTGTACTGTATGACACTGCCCTCTACAGCACTCTACTCTGCAACACTACTCTATGCCACTGCACTCTGAGCCACTGAACTCTATGCTACTCTGCACTCTATGCCACTGCACTCTACTCTACACCACTCAACTTACTGCTAATGCACTCTATGCCACTACACTCTACGCCACTCTAATCTACTCTGTACCACTGCACTCCACTCCACTCCACTGCACTCTAAGCTACTCTATTTTACATCTCTGCACGCTATCCTGCACCACTCTACTTTACCCTGCACCACTTTACTCCACTCTGAAACAATCTACTCACTGCACTCTCAGCCACTGAACTCCATACTACTCTGCACCACTGCACTCTATGCCACTGCACTCTATGCCACTGCACTCTAAGCCACTGCGCTCTACTCTGTACCACTCTACTCTGTGCCACTACACTTTATGCCACTCTACTCTGCATCACCCCACTCTTCTCCACTGCACTCTACCCTGCACCACTCCACTCTGCAAAGCTCCACTCTACGCCACTGTCCTCTATGCCAATCCACTCTAAACTACTCTAATCTACTCTACTCTGTACCATTGCACTCTACAACACTGCACTCTAAGGCACACTACTCCATGCCACTTCTCCCTACGCTGCTTCACTCTACTCTATGCCACTGCACTCTACATCAATCTATTCCACTCTGCACTATTCCACTCTACTCTGTACCATTGCACTCTACAACACTGCACTCTAAGGCACACTACTCCATGCCACTTCTCCCTACGCTGCTTCACTCTACTCTATGCCACTGCACTCTACATCAATCTATTCCACTCTGCACTATTCCACTCTACTCTGCACCACTCTACTCAACGCCACTGTGCTCTACGCCACTCTACTCTAAACCACTGCACTCTACCCAATTTACTCAAGACCACTTTATTCAAAACCAATGTACTCTGCGCCACTGCACTCTATGTCAACTACTCTGCACCACTGCACTCTATGACACTATACTCTACTCTGCAACACTCTACTCTGTGCCACTTCACCCTACACCACTGCACTCTGCTTTATAGCATTGCGCTCTACATCACTGCACTCTATTCCACTCTATTCTACTCTGATCCGCTGTATTGTATGCCGCTGCTCTCTACGGCAATCTACTCTACACCTCTACAATCTATGCTAATGCCTTCTATACCACTGCACTCTAAGAAACTCTACTCTGCAAGACTGCACTCTCTGCCACCGAACTCTACGTCACTGCACGCTATGCCACTCTATTCTACTCTGCACCACTGTACTGTATGACACTGCCCTCTACAGCACTCTACTCTGCAACACTACTCTATGCCACTGCACTCTGAGCCACTGAACTCTATGCTACTCTGCACTCTATGCCACTGCACTCTACTCTACACCACTCAACTTACTGCTAATGCACTCTATGCCACTACACTCTACGCCACTCTAATCTACTCTGTACCACTGCACTCCACTCCACTCCACTGCACTCTAAGCTACTCTATTTTACATCTCTGCACGCTATCCTGCACCACTCTACTTTACCCTGCACCACTTTACTCCACTCTGAAACAATCTACTCACTGCACTCTCAGCCACTGAACTCCATACTACTCTGCACCACTGCACTCTATGCCACTGCACTCTATGCCACTGCACTCTACTCTGCACCACTCAACGTACTGCTAATGCACTCTATGCCACTACACTCTATACCACTCTACTTTCCCCTGCACCACTTTACTCCACTCTGAAACAATCTACTCTATGCCATTGCACTCTACGCCACTTTACTCCACCCTATGCCACTCTGCTCTATGCCATTGCACTCTACGCCACTGCAATCTATGCTGTGCCACTCTACACTACTCTGCACCACTCTACACCACTCTCCACTACATCACTACACTCTACACCAATGCACTATATGCCACGTTACTCAAAGCTAATGCAGTCTAAGACACTGCGCTCTGTGCCAATCTACTCTGCACCATTGTACTTTATGCCACTTCACTCTAGCCCACTCTACCTCAGTGTATAACATTCCACTCTATCACGCTCTACTCCATTAAATTCTACGCCACTCTATGACACTCTATGACACTCTAGTCCACTCTAAGCCACTCCACTCTATAACACTGTATTTCACTCTATGCCACTCTACGTTGCTCTATGCAACTCCCTCTATGCCACTCAATGCCACTTTACTCCATTCTGTTCTACAACACACTACTCCACTACTCCACTTTACACCACTCCAATACTCCACTCTGACAATCTATGTCACTCCACACACAACACTCTACTCCACTCTACGCCACTCTATGTAATTCCACTCTACTACACCACTCCTATCTATGCCACGCCACTGTTTGAAAATCAGCACCACTCTACGACACTCTATTCCACTCTACCCATCACCCTCTATGCCTCTCTACACCACTCAACAACACTTTATGCCACTCCACTCTGCAACACTCTGCTCCACTCTGACAATCTACTCTACACCACTCAACTCTACAGCACTCTACTCCACTCTTCCAGTCTACTACACTCTACTTCCTTCACGACACTCGACAAACTCCATGCCACTCAACTCTGCAGCACTCTGCTCCACTTTGACACTCTACACCACTCAGCTCTACAGCACTCTACTCCACCTTTCCAGTCTACGACACTCGACTCCCTTCACAACAATCCACAGCACTCTATGCCAGTCCACTTTAAGCCACTCCATGAAACTCCACTTCACTCTACGCAATACTACTCCGCACCACTCCACTCAACAACTCTCTATGCCACTTCATAACACCCCACTCTACTCCACAACACTCTACATTATGCCACTCAACTCCACACCACTCTCCTTTATGCCTCTAACTTTCAGCCATGCTGAACTGCAGCCACAATGGTATACAACATGGCTAAAACAATTTGGCAATGCCAATAGCACTTGCATAGGTGAAACCTATAGGCTTTCCCAAAGCTTGTTTTCTTTGTTGCAACCTTGGTTAAGGAACTCGTGCTTTCTGCTACAATTTACGGAGCATATATCCTGATTTCACAGTCATAAAATGTTTCTGCTTAATGTTTAATTCAGAATAAACAGGTAGCCTGTCTTCTGTTCACTGCCATTCCGCTTAGAAAAAAGTTTACAAACTCTAAACTTACAGAACAATTCTGCGTAAGGCAAACTTCTAGATGAAAAGCCTGCCTACTTCTGGCCTGGCTTGGATTTGTGGAGTGAGTATTTACCCACAAAACACAAACAGTGTGAAGGCCAGAACCTGAATACTGTACATACTTCCTGAATCACTTTGTATTGTATCTGATGGCTCAGAATCCAGGGGTGCGGCTATCAATAGTGCAGCAGGTGCAGTGACACCAGACCCAGGGGGCCTGGAGGGCTCTGTAGTCTTCAGCTATGGATATATTTTACTAGAGAGCCCGTATTCTTGCATTATGACTCCCGCCCCCTTGATACGCCACCGACAGAACCCCGCCCCCTGCTAGCTCACAGGAGGGGCCTCCAATCCAGGTTTAATGTAGTTACAATTATTCTGAGGGCTCCCCCGTTACTGACACCCTGGAATCACCCTATCAAACCTGAGCGGAGACATCTCCTGACATGAGGCAGCTTCTTCCTGTTCCAACCTCTCAGGCCTCGGCAGAAGCTGCCAGACGCCACACACTCGGGGAGGCCTTTAAATAATCCAATTATTGGTGCCGTGATTAATGCTAATAATCCTATTATTAGCATAATTGCTTTTTTCGCATTGGTGAGGGAGGCAGTGCGAGCCCCGGTTCAGGAGCACTTGAGTACTTCTGTTTCGAGAAGATCTCATGGAGATGGTGTCGGGGAGGATGAGAAGTGGGGGGATTGTGGGGCATGAGACAGAAGTGAGGAGGGCAGCCTACATGCCCCCTGTTCATTGAGATGAACCTAGAACAGTAGAACAGCCAAGGTTTGTTCGGGCAGTCTATCGAAGGAGACCAGACGTCACAGGTTTCCACAGACAGTCCCGGTGTCCCAAGCTTGTCTTAAATTTAAATACATGTCCCAGTTGTGCCAAAGGTCAAGTCATCCTGCAAAGCAGAACTTAAAGGTATGTTCTCTTTAAGTAATTTGTCTCCTTCTTTCAGGCAGCGCAGAAGGCCGGCTGCATGCTTCCAGCAGAGGGGAGACATAGCAGCAATTATATATATATATATATTGCTCTCTCTCTCTCTCTCTCTCTCTCTCTCTCTCTCTCCCTTTCTCTCTCCCTCTCTCTCTCCCTCTCTCCCTTCCTCTCTCCCTTTCTCTCTCCCTCTCTCTCTCCCTCTACCGCTCCCTCTCTCCCCCTCCAGTAGGTAGTTACAGTTAGGACCAAAGTTTCCATACGAAAAGCATTTTTTTATGCCAATAACTTTGGCACTACTTCACAAATCTTCACAAGATTTTCAAAAAGCGTCCTCTTTTGTGTTCAGCTGCTCTGTTGAAAGTTTCGGGGTGATCCATCAAGCGGGAGCCAAGAAAAAAGGGAGGTCACAAAACGCGTTTTCCCCATGTTATGTCTATGGGGATTTTTCATGTTTTGAACACGACTACCACCTGAATCGCTGAACGGAATCACACCAAATTTGGTAGAAAGCTAGATGTTGGTCCAGAAAGCGTGCTTTTTGTGATGTAGTGTAAATATGTTCAGTAGTTTAAGAGATATTTAAGTTTAAAAAAAATATACCTATCTAGGAGCCCAACAGCCTACTGAGATCCTACCTAAATTTGATTGGCTGCCAACACTTCAACCAGGAAGTGTTAGCAGCAATCTTGGGACTCGATTGAACTGAGTCCCACTAAAAATGTAAAATATTTTTTAAAAGTGTGGCAGGGTAAAAACACACTGACCCCCTAGGCCTCTATAGAGTTTCTCACACACCTACTCTCTCACCCAGTCAATCACAAAAACACTTACTCACACATACAGTTACACACACAGCCACTCACTTACTGATACAGATACTAACACATACTCACTCACCTCAACAGTCACTGACACAAGCACACACACACCCATACAGCCTCATTCATTAACACTCACTCACCCATACAGTCACTCATATACTCCCAAACCCACCTTAATGCCTCTCACAGACACAGTTACTCACCCATATGTTATGTTATGTTAAACATTTTTTATAAAGCGCACGTACACCCAACGGTTTCATGCCACTATAGGAAAAGGAGCAACAGTGTACTGGACCAGATGTTATGGGTAGGCCTGAGTGAAAAGGAGGGTTTTGAGAAGAGTTCTGAAGCGAGGAAGAGAAGTTTCAAGTCTGAGCTCCAAAGAGGGAGGAAATTCCATATCTGGGGAGCAAGAAATGAGAAGCTTAGACCACCGTGTTTTTTCCGCTTGTAAGGAGGAACGACAAGAAAGTTAGAGTGGGAAGAGCGAAGAACACGGGGAGGAGTGTAACGAAGAACCAAAGAGGAGATAAAAGCCGGGCCGAGACCGGCTAGGGCTTTGAAAATGGTGCAGCCCAATTTGAAAATCAGCGCTTGGCCACTGGGAGCCAATGGAGGCTTTTCAACAGGGGACGAACATGTTGATTGCGTGGTTGCTGAAAAATGAGATGGGCGGCCTGATTCTGAACCATTTGGAGACGATGGAGTTGGTACGCTGGGATACCAGCATATAGTGAATTGGCGTAGTCAATACGCGAGATGACTAAAGCCATGAGAACCACAGTGAGAGCCTCGGTGGTTAGAAATCTCGAAATCTTACTCTCATATACTTCTGACACATCCACTTACTCACCTACACAGCCATACACAAACTCACTCACACATACAGCCACTGACTCACCCACTCACTCATCCATACAGGCAGTCACACACCTACTCGCCCACCCACACAGACAAACAGACACCCGTACTGGTACTCAGACAACCAATCACTCACCCATACAGCCACTCATGCACCCACTCACACTCCCATACAGACACTTAGACACTAAGGGTGGGTGGTATACTCTGCTCAGCCAGCGGAGTTTACAGAGTTTTTGACACTTTGCACTCCACTTTGAGTGCAAAGTTCTGCAAAAAAGACTCCACTTACCACTGGCGGTGCAGAGTTTCCCAGCGGGCCGTTCGCTCAACCTTACTCCTCATCCCAGCTGGCCAGAGTCATGCACACGCTCAGGAGAGCCAGCAGAGAGCTGCCACTGAGCCTTCAGTTTTTGCAGTGAGCACGATCAAGCGGCTGCGGAGGGAAAGTCAGATCAAATATCAGCAGGCACGACTGCACTGCTGCTCCCGGCACTTCCCCGGTCCAGCCTCCGTGCTGAGTTAATCCCAAGGCTGAGTGAAAGCCACTGAGTGCCCTGTCCAGGGCGTTTAATGTGTAAGCGGGATGTCTTCTTCTGCTTTCCACCTCTTTAACCAGACTCCCCAAGGCAGATAAAATCGTGATTAAAATATGCCAAGTATTATTCCATATTTTAGCTAAAGTTGCTGAAGTTCGCCTTTTCAAAAGAAGTGCCTGTCACAATGCCTAAAAGAGATGCTCGTCTTTTCTTTGACTCTGCATCCTCCTGATTCCTGAGCAGTAAGCACGAGCAGCTACCAAGCCCGTGCAAGGGATGGGATATTTTCCATTACCGCATGTCTCCTGTGCAGCACGCAGTGAACTAATGGCGTTGGTGCAGCGACTGCGTCCCCAGCAAGGGAACTTTACTGAACATGCTTACAGGCTAAAAAAACAAGCTTGAGTTATAGGCTCACTGCCCGGAAGGCGAGCTGTCCGCGCTGAGGCAGCAGCCAATTTAGGGACAGGTTTTATAGGCAGATAAAGTTTTCCCTTCAGCGGAGCTGGAAGGTGAGTGAGCAGCATCAGCCCTCTATCTGCACGAGTGCGAGGAAAGGTGCCAGCCATGATTAAGGATTAGAGAATGAAAAGGCCCTCATTAATCATGACTCTAGGGGTGGCTGAGCAATACTCCACCTGGTTGCGGAATATCACAGAATTTGGTAGTTTTTCAGCAACCCCACAGAATTACGCGGAGTGAAACTCCACGAACTCCATCCAGACCTGTTAGACACCAACTGACACACTGATACAGTCACTCACCCTTACATTCACTGAAACACCTTACATTCACTGAAACACCTAATCACTTAATTATACAGTCAGCCATGCACCCACTGAATCAATCATCCGTACAGGCACTCATGCACCCACTGATTCATTCACCAATACACCTTGGTGTATATATATATATATATATATATATATATTACCTACTGGCGGTCGCCAGTAGGTAGTTATAGTTAGGACCACGTTTCCATAGGAAAACCTCAACATTCTATTTTGAATAACTTTGGCGCCGGTCGACGAATCCTCGCGAATTTCTCAAAATAGGTGGGGCGCTACGCTCCGCTCCTACCCTGAAAGTCTCGGGGGGATTCGTCAAGCGGGGGCTGAGATAAAAGAGGGGTCCCAAAACGCGTTTTTCCCATGCATTTTTCCATAGGACCTTTAGAACGAGCTACAGCCCGAACGGCTGAACAGAATTACTTGAAATTTGGCAGAGAGGTAGTCCTCAGGTCAAGGAAGTGCCTTTTGTAGGTTTGGTGTAAATCTGTTCAGTAGATTCTGAGAAAATAGCCTTTAAATCAATATATATATCTGAGCCCGCTTACGGTACGCTTACCGTACGCTTACGGTAAGCGTACGGCGGCGTGCGCGAGCGCGATTCTGATTGGCTCTTAGATCTTAGTAAACATTCGAATCGGTCGAAACCAGGAAGCGGCGGCCGCCATTTTGTGTATTTCACTCTGAAAAAAAAGAGTGAAAACAAGGAAAGGGGGCAATGAGGAGAGTTACAGACCCCCTAACATTTGTAAGGGGGTCAAAGAAGGACAGAAAAGTACAAAAAAAACATTTATTGATTTAAAAAAAAATCACGGGGTACGCGTACGGTAAGCTTACGGTAAGCGTACGGTAAAAAAAAAAAAAAAAAGATAAATGAAAAGCAGATTTAAGAGTTTAGAAATTAGGGAGCTCTAAAAAGAGCCGTTGTGTTTATGAAGTCATTTTTTTAGTGGTACCTACAAGTAAGTACCGATGCAGAGTCTAAGGTTCAAGAGGAAGACTCTGTTCCCTTCATCATTGAAGTGCACACCATCTCCTCTATAAATGTCTTGCATGTCATAACGCAAGTTGTTGTGGTAAATGGCACCCATACCATAGTCACGGAGGAAAGCAGAAACAGATTTGTTGACGTGCTTTCTTGCTTTGTCAATCTGTGGACAGAAATGATTGGACCAGTTCCATTTTTGCCTTTGGCATATGTTGGAAAACACAAAGGCAGTTTTAGGGAAAAGTGTAAACAGTTGTGCAAAGGTGTCCTTCATAAGCATTTCCAGACCTACCCCAGTCAAAGTGCCTAGGTCATTGCCACCACAGTGCACTATTATGAGGTCAGGGTGTTGGATTTGCATGAAGGATTTCACCAATGGCATCAATTGGTGCCACTTTAACCCTCTCTGACCAATCCATTTAATGTCTACATTTGGCAAAGCAAGGTCTCTCACCATATCTGTTTTCTCTGCAAACTTTTCACTCCAGAAGACATAGCTGTGCCCTACAATCCACACTGTGAACATCTTCAAAGGAGAACTGGATGCACTCAGGAGGTGTCTTTCAGTAGAATGGCAATATGAAAAGAAAGACAGTTTGGAAATGGAGGCATACATATTTTTTTCAAAACAAAAAGAACTGATTGGCTGTTTCATACCATTCTAGAATAAAAACTAGGCTGTATGTGAAAATTAATAGAAGCATGTTTTGTATTGGTACAAAAAAATGTGTAACCAAAGAACAGTACTATGGATTTGCTGTAAGGTTTGAAAAGTCAAGCACTCTTGCTCTGTGGAATTGAAACATTGTGTGTCGAACTTCTGACCTAACTGCACACAGCAGTGTTCCATGAGCTGTTGCTATGGTAGCAGGCAGAAGTCAAGTTGGGGGAAGGGTACTAGGCAGAAGTCAAGTTGGGGGCAGGGTACTTTTGGAAAAGGGTTGGTTTTCAACCAATAGAAATGTGTGAATACATGTGAAAAAAAGGGGGAAGCACTGAGATTTGAAACTTACATGTATATGTGTGGAAAAATAGAGGGAAAGTTTGCCATTATCTGGTTCTGCTGAGAGGAGAGAGGTGAACAGAACAGAGATCCTGGCTCTGATAATCTGCTGTTTGAGTGTCACATTTCTTTCACAACTAACTAATTTTAAAGGTGAGTTTACAGTTTGAGAGGGGATGTATGTGGTAACTTAAGAAATGAATAATAGAAATGGGAATTGTTTTTGTTGTAGTTACACATGGTGGTTTCATAATGTGTCAGTGTGTAAAAGTGATTTACACTTGCCCCGAAAAAAAAAAAGAGCAGTAAGTGTGCTTTCAAATTGGCAAAGAAATTTCGTTTTGGCACTAATGTGAAAACATGACTCTGTGTGCATAGAAGAATTATAGGCAGAGATTTATTGCGTCTTGCTCTGGTGATTTCACAGTTGCATTTTGTTTCCTCCTTCTCTGCCTCAAGGTAGTGCTGCTAGCCTCATTCTCAGAAGAGCTCTGCTGTTCTGCCATCGTATCCCAAAGACAAACCAGCTCCTTCTCCCAAGGGATCACAAGCAGAAATGAGGGGAATGGGTGTGGTGTAGGAGAGTTCTAGAACTGAAAGTACTTTCAACCAATCAAAAGTTGTGTTTCATGATCACATGACCTACCGTACGCTTACGGTACGCTTACGGTGCGCTTACGGTGCGCTTACGGCAAAAAGTACGCATGCGCGTAAAAAAGACACGCGCTTGCGCGCATGCGCATAACAGTCACTCCCCGGCACTTCCGCGTAACGTGCGCGTGTGGCGTAAGCGCGCACGCGACCCACGCGCAGTACGCGCGGCTACGCAAAGTACGTAACTATACGCAAGCAGCGTAGATAGATTACGGGCGTTGCGTAAACCGTACGCTTACCGTGAGCTTACGGTACGCGTACTATAAAAAAAAAAAAAAAAAAAAAAATGGAAATAAATTTTACATGTTTATTTTAAAAAATTTATATAAAATAAATATTTAATGATTTTAAAAATTTAAGCATAGTCTTTATAAAAGGTAAGAAAATTAAATTAAAAATATGTTTGAAAAAAATGAAGAATAAAAAAAAAAAATAGCATTTAAAAAACCTTGCAAATTCACTGAAAAAACCATGGGTTTCACACACGTTATAGTTAGGAATTAGCATTTAAAAAACCTTAGAAATTCACTGAAAAAACCATAGGTTTCCCACACGTTATAGTTAGGAATTAGCATTTAAAAAACCTTAGAAATTCAGTGAAAAAACCATAGGTTTCACACATGTTATAGTTAGCTGGACATTTTACTCGTAAAAAACCAATGAAATTGCCCCGTTATAGTTAGTTCAGCTAACTATAACTCGCGCGCCCGCAATGCACTGCTGATGACGTCACATATTACATCACTCATGACATGGTCAGTGACATCACTCATGACATCACTGATGACATCTCAAATGACATCACTGATGACATCACTGATGACATCATCCTTGTGATAGAGTGGCAGACCTCCTCTCACCTTAATATAAGCTTTGATACACACATTCAAAAATAGAGACTAAAATGTTCAAAACAATGGACATACCAATACCAGTTACAACAACCTCTTCAGTAATTCTAAGATCAACATACACATCCACTCATTCACCAACAGTCCTATACAGTCACTCATACATGTACTCACTCATCATATGTACTCATACACCTATACATCCTGTTACATAATGCCACTCATCCATAGAGTTACTCACACACATAGTCACTCATGCTAGTAAAGAATCAAACATACATTCACCTGCATATACAGTTATACACACACCACCACACTTACTTCTATGGAAACTTACACATACTTAGTCTTTTAAACAATCACTTATAGAAACACATACTTATTCATACAGGAACTCTTTCAATCTCTCCCTCTCACATATACTCACATATATACACCAATAGTCACATATACTAGTTTAAAACATATGTAGTTACTCATAAAGACACTATTGAGACAGTCATTCACTCACTAACACACCAATACACACACGCATCCACCCATGCAGTCCTGCACACATGCTCTGTTCAACACATACAAACAGTGAGTCACTCATTCATGCACCTATGCACTACGTCATACCCCCCACCGAACCATGCAGACACTCAGACTAATACTCAAAAAAACCAACTAATAACCTATATAGACACCCATGTAGCTACTCACCAACCCATGCAGCCACTTATACCAAAAGTGAAAAAATGATACAGATATTTACATATTTAAATATTACTCACTAAGCCATGTATTCACTATGATACACTTAATCAGTCAGTTACACAATCAATTTTTCAAAAAGAAATCATCCATTTAGACAGTAATATACCCATTTATTCTTCTATCAACCTTGAGATATACATATATAAAACATATTTAATTATCAGAAAAACACACATTCACTGGATGATGTCATCAGTGATGTCATCAGTGATGTCATTTGAGATGTCATCAGTGATGTCATGAGTGATGTCACTGACCATGTCATGAGTGATGTAATATGTGACGTCATCAGCAGTGCATTGCGGGCGCGCGAGTTATAGTTAGCTGAACTAACTATAACGGGGCAATTTCATTGGTTTTTTACGAGTAAAATGTCCAGCTAACTATAACATGTGTGAAACCTATGGTTTTTTCACTGAATTTCTAAGGTTTTTTAAATGCTAATTCCTAACTATAACGTGTGTGAAACCTATGGTTTTTTCAGTGAATATATATATATATATATATATATATATATATATATATATATATATTTAATACTTAGAAACTTTTTAGAAACACTTGCACTCACTGGATGATGTCAACCGTGATGTCATCAATGATGTCATTTGAGATGTCATCAGTGTCCGTAACCTTTGTTTTGTTATTTTCAGTGAATATGTTTATATATATTTTTTCACAAAAAAACAAAGGTTACAGGGACGTTAGTGTTAGGCTCAGGTTTCACTCGCACAAAATCAAAGAAATTCAGCAGTTATAGTTATTTGAGCTAACTAAAACTCGCACTCTGCTATGCACTGCTTATGACCTCACAAATTACATCACTCATAATATGGTCAGTAATATCACTGATGACATTACTGGTGACACCTCAAATGATATCACTGATGACATCATCCAGTGATTGTGAGTGTTTTCTAAATGTTACTGAGTGTTAAACATATATCCTAAGGTAATTGGCTATGGGAGTGCCTTTATGGGTGAATTAATTGGTGTGTAAGTGGTGTACAGAAGAATGAGTGGGTATGTGAGAGACTGTATACATGAATGAGTGGATGTGTGAGTTTTTGTATGGGTGAGTGAGTGGGTGTGTCTGTAGTATCTGTATGGGTGAGTGAGTGGTAGGTGCCAGTGGCTGTAAATGGTGAATGAGAGGTTGCATGAGTGGCTGAATGTGTGACTGAGCAGACACATACATGTCTGTATAGGTGAGTGACAGGGTACATGAGTGGCTGTATGGTTGCATGAATGGGTGTGCAAGTGGGTGTGTTGGCGAGTGAGTGTGTGTGTGTGTGAGAGTGGCTGTATGGGTGAGTGAATGGATGTGTTAGTCAATGTAAGTGAGTTTGAGAGTGATTGTATTGGCGAGTATTGTTTCAGTGATTGTATATGTGAGTGAGTACATGTGTTAGTATGTGTATGAGTAACTAAGTGGATGTGTGAGTAACTGTATGGGTGAGTTAGTGGCTCCATGAGTGACTGTATGGGTGAATGAGTAGGTGTCTGAGGAGTTGTATCGGTGACTGATTCAGTGTGTGAGTGGCTATATGAGTGTATGAGTGAGTGCGTAAGTGGCTTTATGTCTGTATGATTGTATGTGTGAGTGACTGTATTGGTAAATTAGTAGGTGCATAATTGACTGTATATGTGAGTTAGTGGTTGTGTTAGTCGCTGTATGAGTGAGTTGATGTGTGAGTGGTGGCATGGATCAATGAGGAGGTGTGTGAGTGTTTGTATTGGTCTGTGAATGGGTATGTAAGTGGTTGTTTGGGATTGGGCATATGAGATGTTGGATCGGGGTGAAAGTGGGTATGTGAGTGGTTCTGTGGATGGCGCCATGAGCGATGTCATCTATGATGTCATTTGAGATGTCATGAGTGATGTCATTTGAAATGGATGTGAGTTATAATTAGTTCGGGTAAATATAACTGCTGAATTTCCCTGGTTTTGTACAAGTGAAATATCAGCCTAACTATAACGTTCCTGTAACCTTTGGGGTTTTTTCAGTGAATTTCTAAAAATAAAAATCACATTCTATCTCCTAACTATTACATCCCTGTACCTTTGTTTTTTTCAGTGAATTTTTAAGGTTTTTCTCAATTCTATTTCCTAACTATAACGTCCTTGTAACCTTTGATTTTTTCAGTGAATTTCTAAGGTTTAAAAAAAATATATATTTCCTAACTATAAAGTCCCTGTAACCTTTAATTTTTTCAGTGATTTTCTAAGATTTTTAAATTTTGATTTATTAACTTTAATGTCCATATTACCTTTGTTTTTTTGTGAACTTCTATGACTTTTCTATTTTTTTTGTTTCACTGTACATTGTACATTACACCTGCATTGTGCACCACTCATTTTTATATTTGTCATGTATTTATTAAAAAGTATATTAATTATTTTTAAAAACAATATTTTTGGTCTTTGCGACGTAATCACGATCTCTGTTGACACACTGCAAAGAGCATGTGTTTTTCACAAAATGTAAAAGACATATATAGGCATATTTTAGATAAAGTTTGGCTCTAGGTGTTTAGCAACATATTGGTTTAACTATCCTCTTTGTATTCATTTGTCGAAAAAAGTATTTTTATGCTAGTGCTAGGGAAAACGCAGGAATGTGCCATTATATTGTAAATAAGGTGCATCCCTGCGTTTTCAGAATGACAGAGCATGGCGTTAGCAATATTTGATTAACACCACGCTTCACCATTCACTTGTAAATATGCCCCTAGGTGTTTAGTAAGATATTGGTTTAACTTTCCTTTTTGTATTCATTTGTCAAAAAAAACACTTTTAAAATGTATTTCCCCTTTTCGCGGTGATGACAGAAGTCATGACGACGACGCAATAGTCACAAATATGTCGCAAAAACGCAAAACAAAAGCAGACATTCAACGGCCAAAAGCACATTCAAAATGTACACATAAAAAAATTGATTCTAACCATCACACTACATACCTTACTATCTAAATAAGTTCAAAAAACGTATAAAACTCTCTCGATGTCTCTCTCGCAACTGACTGTTTGAGTAGCAAGTGTGCCAAAGGCAAGCCCGTATGCGCCCGTCCGCGCCGGGACGTCACCTGGAGCCAGTCTCTCTGCTCCTTCTGGGTTGCACAGACGAGTTTACTCACGTGAAGCGCTAGTCGCTCTGCAAGGTGAGGTTGTATGTGGAGATCACAGTTGGGCCCTGGAGGTCTGCCCTATTCTTTGCAGACAGTGCACCTTTGGGATTAACCCTTCCGTGCACCCTACAGACTCATGTCCCAGGGTCCAGACCTACACTATTTTCAGTCTAAACTGCCGCTCCTTGACCAAACACCACGCTGAGGTGTTCGAACTCCTACAGGCACAGTCTCCTGAGGTTCTATTTCTAATGGAAACTTGGCTCTCTGAGGTTTCTGTGGACATACCAGCCCTGGTCCTCCCCGCTGGATATGTAATGACTAGTGTGAATAGAACAGTGGGGAGAGGGGAAGGGATCGCAATCATACACAAAGCAGTCCACATGTGTAACCTCGTCCCCAAGACATTCCGGACTGTGAGAGCATGCTCTTTAAAATCACGCTGACAGCGAATTTTACTTTCTCTGGGCTACTTATATACCACTCACCGGGACCATTAAAAATATTTAGAGAAGCCCTGGCAAATGCTATTAACTCATTAGCCCTCCAGAAAGCTAACTTTAATATAATAGGTGACCTAAATCTCCACTTAGAGTTGCAGGAGTCCCCTGACATTCCCAGTTTTCTCTGGGACATGGCAGCCTGCCAATTGGATCAATTGGTCCCGGGATCAATCCATAGTGCAGGGCATCTCCTCGACCTGATTTTCTCCAATCTCTAGTCTTTGGAAGTTCAGGCACCCCTTCCTATGCCCTGGACAGACCATTTTCTCATTTCCATGCGGCTAGCTCTAGCCGGCCCCACTTGAACGCCCCTGGAATAAACTGGACCAGGTGGCTTTCTTTGCAGTCTTGAGCGCTCAACCTCCAGGAATGTCCACGAATATGGAAGAGATACTCTTTCTGGGGTAGGTTACCAGGGGTGTAACACAGGCCCTCACAGCCCCCAAGCTCCAGGGGTCCCCCTCAGCACAACCCTCCCCGTATCTTGCAGGGAGGCACCCTCGAGTTTTGCTACGCCAGTGTGGGTTACCCAAGCCTTGGATACCTGTGTCCCACTCAAACGCACACACTCTAAAAGCGCACAGGCTAATGTATGGTTTAATGAGTCTTTGACCCTAGCCAGGAAGAACTGCAAGGTCCTGGAGCGAGCTTTGAGGCAATTCTATGATCCTCAGGCTAAAACACAGTGTAGAAGGGCAATCAAGGCATATCACAAATTGGTCCACAAGACTAGGGCAGCTCACTACTCTAACCTGATCACCACAAATACTAATCCTAGTAAAACCATAGTCTCTCTTTTGAAAGACCTGGTCAAACCACCCTCTGCTGCAGGTAGTATTATTTCCTCTAGTTTACAATGCAAATTGTTGGCCAAATTCTTTTTGGAGAAGGTGGAACGCATCTACAGTAGCTTTCATCTAGGTAACACCTCCTTTGTCGCGGGGAGGAATGTGTCCGCGGGCCCTGAGACCTACTCTCTCACCTCACTCCCTTCTATTTCTACTAAAGATATGGAAGCACCGTTTGTCAAGATAAAATCAGGGTCTCCTGATGACCCTTTGAGACCTGATGTTTTTCGAAAATGCCAGCAGTGTCTCTTGCCTGAGTGCTTGGAGTTGATCAATCTATCCCTATCCTCGGCAGCGGTCCCCAAGTCCTGGAAGCATGCCAAAGTGGCCCCTACTGTAAAAAACAACACTAGATGTGTCCAAGATGGAAAACTTCCGCCCGATCTTGCTGCTCCCGTTCCTAACTAAAATCATGGAATCACATGTTAATTTGATCCTAACCCGTTACCTGGAAGTAAATTCAATATTAGATGCATCCCAGAATGGGTTCCGACCCTGGCATAGCACCGAGTCTGCTTTGCTGAGGGTCATAGAACAGCTACGGACAGCCTCAGATGCCGGCAGAACTATAGCGTTCGTTTTGCTGGATCTGAGTGCAGCCTTCGACATGATCTCCCACGAAATCCTGCTCCATTGTATGGAGGAGATCGGGGTCAACAGTAAAGCCCTTTCTTGGTTCGCGTCCTTCCTGGCTGATCAGACATTTCAAGTAATTGCCCCTCCTTTTTCCTCCTGAACACACCCATTAGGTTGCGGTGTTCCCCAGGGGTCAGCTTTAAGCCCTACCTTATTTAACGTCTATGTGAGACCACTGGCGCTGATGGCCAAACCAGGGGCATCTCCCTGGTGTCATACACAGATGACACCCAGCTGGTGATCACCTTTTCCAACAAGCCCAGCCAGGACATGGCACAATTCAAAGAAGATTTCATGGCTCTCTCGGAGTGGATGGCTGCTAATATTTTGCTGTTAAATTCAGCCAAATCTGAGATCTTCCTGGTAGTCAGGGACTCCCATCTCTGGGGCAATGAATGGTGGCCTCCCGTTCTTGGAGTGCCCCCGCACCCAAACCTGTGGTGAAGAAATTGGGTATTATGATGGATAAAGAACTCACTTTTGAGGTGCATGCTAAATATGTGGCTGGGAAATGTTTCGGACTGCTGCGAGGTCTAAAGCCTGTACTTGTTTTTTTGATTCTCAAATGCGTCAACAGATTATCCAAGCCTCCATCCTGTCCAGATTGGACTACTGTAACGTGCTACTTCTGGGTTCCAACAAATCAGAGATAAAAAGATTGAGGCGTGTTCAGAACGCCGCAGCTCGCACTATCTTTGCCCTCCCTAAACACTGTCATGTTTCCAACCTCCTCCACCGCCTACAATGGCTACCCTTTGAACAAAGAGTTCTTTTCAAAACGCTATGCATCACTCATAAGATTCTCTTAGGCAGCGGCCCTGGAATCCTGAGTGATCTATGTTCCTACTATGTACCTACACGAGTACTGCGCTCGACAAACCTGCTCCTTGCCAGAATCCCACGAATACGGAGGGTCAGATTGGGGGGTCGATCTTTCAAGCGGCTGGCTCCCGCCTTATGGAACTCCCTCCCTCTATATATTCGTAGCAATCCTGATCACCCGACCTTCAGAAGGCTGGTGAAGACTTGGCTCTTTTCCCACTGCTAATTCTTGTTCTGCCTCCCCACTCAGTGTTCTACCTCAGCGCTGGTACACCTCGTTGAAGGGCAGCCATGCGCTATTTAAATATTTTAACATAGCATAACATGTCTCTCTCGCAACTGACTGTTTGAGTAGCAAGTGTGACTGGGTGCATAAGTGTTTGAGTGGTTCTGTGACTGGGTACATAATTGTCTGCATGCATCAATGAGTTGGTGTCTCAGTGTCTTAATGGATCTTTGAGTACGTCCGTCACTGTCTCAGTGACTATCTGAGTGGTTTTTTGAGTCTCTTTGGAGCTGTGTGAGTGCATGCATCAGTTTGTACATACATCTATGAATGGGTGTCTCACTCTCTGAAACAATCAGTGAGTACATGTATCACTCTCTGAGTGGGTCTGCGACTGTGTACCTGAGTCTTTGAACGGCTCTGTCATTGGATGCGTCAGTGTCTGAGTGGGTCTGTGACTGGGCTCGTTAGTTGACTGTGACTGGGTGCATCAGTGTCGGAGTGGATTTGTTAGTGAGTGCATGGGACTGTGAGTGGGTGGGTGCATGAGTCTCTAAGTGGGTCTGAGAGTGGCTGTGTGAGTGGCCAAGTAAAACTGAGGATGGGTGTGTGAATATATATATGTATTTTTAAAGAATTTACCAATAATTGTGATGGCGGTACGATAGTGTGAAATTTGTCATGGCATTACATGGGGCCGTGCTGACGGTCCAGCATCTTCGCAAATAAGTCTCAGGTTTAAAGGCGCTGCACATGTTAACAGACAGTGTTACATTTGTGGGGTTTAGCTAAAACCAGATTACAATCTAACAAAACCCCAAAACGTTCCGTGAGTAACAAGATTTTGGGGGACAATTTTGTGAAGTTTCATCAAACGGTACCAAAAATATAGGCAAATCAAAAAACGCTTTTCCTATGAGAACATGGTATATATATATATATATATATATATATATTCACTTAAAAAACCATAGGTTTCACACATGTTATAGTTAGCTGGACATTTCACTCGTGAAAAACCATTGAAATTCCCCCGTTATAGTTAGTGCAGGCAACTATAACTCACGCGACCGCAATCCTCTGCTGATGACATCAGATATTACATCACTGTATTTAGACACCTATTTACCCATGTCTTCTTCCATTAATCTTTAGCTATACATATATTACAAATATTTTTTTTTCAGAACGACACATATGTCATCAGTGAGGTAATATCTGACGTCATCAGCAGAGGATTGCGGTCTATATATATATATAGATATTATTTTTAGTGTGAAAAAACAAAGGTTAAAGTAATGTTATAGTTAAGTAAATTTGTCAATGACAACATTAACATTTTGAACAGAAAAACTCACAGAAATTCCCCAGTTATAGTTAGCAGCACTAAACGTAACTTCCACCCCGCCATTCACTGCTTATGACCTCACACATGACATCACTCATCACATGTTGTATGAGATCATTTATGACATCAATTATGACATCCCAAATGACATAATTGATAAAATCACTAAAGACATCATGCAAGCATTGTTTTCCCGCATATTGTAGTATACACTTTTTATGGCATTAGAGGCCTGACAGTAAGTGCACAATAGCTCAAGAGATTATCAGGCCCCATTAGTGCCATCACAGATACAACTCCCGTAGGTGTTGAAAACAAGCATTATGTTCAGCATTGACCGTATAGTATACACTTTACAGGTAGTATAGTTCACATTAACGATCAACCACAGATATATTGGAAACCTTCATTGAGTACTGAGTTCAATCTGTTCACAGAAAGCCATGGACCTGCTTTAGATTGTAGCGGACAGAACGGTGATGGATATCCTGCCCGCCGAAATCTAAATCCCATCGAATATAATGGGATATATATTTCGGTAGATGGGATATCCGTCACCATTCTGGAGGAGTGCCCCGTCCGCACAAATCTAAATCAGGCACGGAGTTCCTAAAAGTAGTGAAATGCAGTTCCAAAACAAATGCCGTGTTACGGACAACGTGTATCAAACGCCAAAAACTCATCGAAACTCCATTGAGAAATGAAGTTGATACCAGTTGAGAACGGGTACTGTAAACAGTGTTTACTCTAGGGAGATGGTTTATTCTATATCACACTGTTTGCAAACAGTGAAACTCTCATGAGAAATGCACCACAGAGTATTAAAAGTATCTACTACGCACATTAGACCCTCTATGCTGAACTTGCCCAAAGAGCAACTATTTACTTAAAATAACTAAGGTCTGAAGATGCTAGAGAGCGTCCCACCTGCAGCCTTCAGACTATGCTGAAAACATTACAGATGACCCATCTTCTGAAGTAGAACAAGCACATGTACATGGGCTAGCGCCTGGTACACGCAGTCTTCTGAGGTATGTAGATATTGCAATGCTGACACAATTCTCTCAAATAACAAAAGGTAATATCTAGTATGTGGAATCTTTCTCCTGTTGAACCAAAAAACTTGCGTGGGGCATAATGAAGACAAGTCAACTGCTACCTGCACACAGAGTCACTCTTGAATACAAATATTTATAACGTGTTCAATATCTCTACACAGCTACGGTGCATTAGGAGCACATGTGTTGTGTGATCACTCATACTCTTTAGCCGGACCCAAACTGTAAAACTTTAGGTGAAAATGATGTTGCTTAAAAACTTTGTAAGGGCGAGAACAAAGCTAAACCAAGAATCTTTGCAAAGTATGGAAGTTAGAAAACTAAACTTTGGACCGCCCCTGAACAGCACTTGGAGGGTTGAATTAAGGACGTGGACATACATACATTTAAATATACATGAAATGAGAAGTGTACTCACACATCAAAGCGAAGGTTTTGCTTCTCCTCGAAGAAATAATCCAGCACAAACTTGCGTACAAAATCTGGGTTCAGTGTGTTGTCGATGACTTCTGTCCTCCCAAACTGTAGAAGGGAAGAGAGAGGAAGGGTCAAGGAATAAAGTAAAGGCAATGATGGAAGAGAAGTGCCATTATGGGGTCTGGGGCAGGGGTGAGCATTCATCTGAACCCCGAATATGCATATATTTTCTGGTCATGGAAGTCTGGACGAACAGTCTACACACATTTGTCCATCTTGTGGCCACCTTCAAGTGAGCCTGGGGGATGCTTATCGGAGTATTTGGTGAACATTACATTATGTGTGCTCCTGGGCACAGGGGGCCCAATTCACAAAAGTAATCTGAGACAAAATCCTAACTTTATGACTTTTGGTATTCGCATAAAAGCATTTAGGAGTAGTAAAGTTAGGAGCTCACCTCCCTCGTAACCTCTTCCTAGACTTTACCACCTCAGCAGAGCTCACCACCCTCCAAGTCCTAACCCCTTCCTAGACCTTACCACCTCAGCAGAGCTCACCACCCTCCAAGTCCTAACCTCTTCCTAGACTTTACCACCTCAGCAGAGCTCACCATCCTCCGAGTCCTAACCCCTTCCTAGACTTTACCACCTCAGCAGAGCTCACCACCCTCCAAGTCCTAACCCCTTCCTAGACCTTACCACCTCAGCAGAGCTCACCACCCTCCAAGTCCTAACCTCTTCCTAGACTTTACCACCTCAGCAGAGCTCACTATCCTCCGAGTCCTAACCCCTTCCTAGACTTTACTACCTCAGCAGAGCTCACCTCCCTCCTAACATCTTCCTAGACTTTACCACCTCACCAGAGCTCACCTCCCTCCTAACCTCTACCTAGGCTTTACCACCTCAGCAGAGCTCACCTCCCTCCTAACCTCTACCTAGGCTTTACCACCTCAGCAGAGCTCACCTCCCTCCTAACCTCTTCCTAGACTTTACCACCTCACCAGAGCTCACCTCCCTCCTAACCTCTTCCTAGACTTTACTACCTCACCAGAGCTCACCTCCCTCCTAACCTCTACCTAGGCTTTACCACCTCACCAGAGCTCACCTCCCTCCTAACCTCTTCCTAGACTTTACCACCTCACCAGAGCTCACCTCCCTCCTAACCTCTACCTATGTTTTACCACCTCACCAGAGCTCACCTCCCTCCTAACCTCTTCCTAGACTTTACCACCTCAGCAGAGCTCACCTTCCTCCGAGTCCTAACCTCTTCCTAGACTTTACCACCTCAGCAGAGCTCACCTCCTTTCTAACCTCGTCCTCGACTTTACTACCTCAGCAGAGCTCACCTCCCTCCTAACCTCTTCCTAGACTTTACCACCTCACCAGAGCTCACCTCCCTCCTAACCTCTTCCTAGACTTTACCACCTCACCAGAGCTCACCTCCCTCCTAACCTCTACCTAGGCTTTACCACCTCAGCAGAGCTCACCTCCCTCCTAACCTCTACCTAGGCTTTACCACCTCACCAGAGCTCACCTCCCTCCTAACCTCTGCCTAGACTTTACCACCTCACCAGAGCTCACCTCCCTCCTAACCTCTACCCAGGCTTTACCACCTCAGCAGAGCTCACCTCCCTCCTAACCTCTTCCTAGGCTTTACCACCTCAGCAGAGCTCACCTCCCTCCTAACCTCTTCCTAGGCTTTACCACCTCAGCTGAGCTCACCTCCCTCTGAGTCCTAACCTCTTTCCAGACTTCACCACCTCAGCAGAGCTCAACTCCCTCCGAGTCCTATCCTCTTTCTAGACTTCACCTTCTCAGCTGAGCCCACCTCTCCTATCCTCTTTCTAGATTTCACCTTCTCAGCAGAGCTCAACTCCCTCCGAGTCCTATCCTTTTTCTAGACTTCACCTTCTCAGCTGAGCTCACCTCTCCTATCCTCTTTCTAGACTTCACCACCTCAGCTGAGTCCCCCTCTCCAATCCTCTTTCTAGACTTCACCTTCTCAGCTGAGCCCACCTCTCCTAACCTCTTTCTAGACTTCACCACCTCAGCTGAGTCCCCCTCTCCAATCCTCTTTCTAGACTTCACCTTCTCAGCAGAGCTCACCTCTCCTAACCTCTTTCTAGACTTCACCTTCTCAGCTGAGCTCACCTCTCCTAACCTCTTTCTAGACGTCACCTTCTCAGCTGAGCCCACCTCTCCTATCCTCCTTCTAGACGTCACCTTCTCAGCTGAGCCCACCTCTCCTATCCTCCTTCTAGACGTCACCTTCTCAGCTGAGCCCACCTCTCCTATCTTCTTTCCAGACTTCACCACCTCAGTAGAACTCACCTCCTTTCTAACCTCCAATCTAGATTTCACTTCCTTACTAGAACTCACACGTCCCACCAACAAATCAAAACTCCTCCAACCAGACCACAACGTCTACATTGAATGCTGCTAGTTTGCAACGTGTTTAGTTGTTTGCTAAATAAAAAACATCTGTGAGGTACTCAGAAATGGAATGTATCGCGAAGTCTGTTATGAAGCTCTCTGGTTATACTGATTAAGCATCTACCTATGTTATATGACACCTCTTTATTAATGTAATAACTGCACTTTCACAATTGCTTTATTAACCTTCCTGCTTTCTCAAATTTGCTTGAAAATGCACCATACTCTTTTTTCAAGATCCTCACCGAACCCCCCACTCCCCCCCCCACCCCCAGGTTGTTCCGGCTCATTAGCTACGCTCGCTTGCTGTGGTCCAGTACGACAATAATTTTGTGCCCTACCACTTTCAAATGTCACCAGCTGCCACTGCATATTTGGCTAAATGTTTTCCTCACAAGACCCCTCCCCTCCATCCACCACGTCCTCCCATGTCGCACCTTCGTCTCACTGCACCTCTTCTCCAGCAGACTGCATATCACTCCTTCTGCATTTACTACACTACACCGCGCCTTCAGAACACACACTCCTTCCCAGGGCACCCTCATTCCTCACTTAGGGCCTCATGTAGGTAAATAAATTTTACCGGTTCTTAAATACCGAGCCGTACCGAATCGGTAAATTAGAATCGGTAAGTTATATGTAGGTAAAAATTCGGTAACAGTTACCGATTCGGTAACATTCGGTAAATACGAATCGGAATTCACCGATTCGGTAAATACCGAGGTGATAATTACCGAATCGGAAAATACCGAGGTGGTATCTACCGATTCGGAAAATACCGAGGTGTTATCTACCGAATCGGAAAATACCGAATCGGTATGTACGGATTCGGTAAATAACATCACATGACTTGACGAAACAGCTAATCCTGTGCAACGACAGCCCACCCAACCAGGAACTGCCCACACCCAGGCAGGTGTACACAATTAGCCGACGTGGCCACACCCAGGCAGGTGTACACAATTAGCCGACGTGGCCACACCCAGGCAGGTGTACATAATTAGCCGACCCTGGAGAGGCTTGGAGTGCAGAGGAGAGGCAGGGAGCAGTTGCATGTGCGAGCAGGAAACGAACAGCATGTCCAGCCAGAGAACACAGAAAGACGGAGGGGAAAGGAGGAGGAAGCTCAAATTCAGCCCCAAGGAACTCCAGGTGCTGGTGGAGGAGGTGGTGAAGCAGCACCAGAAGCTGTTTGGGAGGCAATCCCTGCAAGTGCCTGAGGCCGAAAAACGCAACATATGGCTGGCCATCCAGGCGCAGGTCAATGCTGTGGGAGTGACCCACAGGGACATTGAGGTCCTCAAAAAGCGCTGGTATGACCTGAGGATTGTGACCAAGAGGAAGATGGGCGACATCCAGAAGGAGGCCAGCCAGACCGGAGGTGGAACCAACAGGGCACCTGCCCTCACCGAACTGGAGGAGCTGGTGGCGGCCACAATCGAGCAAGAGAGCGTCGTGGGTCTTGGGGACGCCGACAGCTCTGCCAGAGCCGCAACACACCAAGGTAAGACGAAAGCACAGCAATGTAGCCTCCCCTACCCCTATCCCACATCACCCATTGTGAAACGAGAAGCACACTGCAGTCCACACGTGTCAGTGCAGACAGGCAATGCATTCCGGGAGATGTAGTCAGGGCAACACTAACCATGACGTAAATGTCACAGGGCAACAAGGCATGTCACGCACTCGAGGCACAAGGAGACAGAGGACAGATTGGAATGTGAAATGATTTATTGTGACGCTTGCAATGCAGCCCTTCGGGGACACTGAGCCAATGTTGTTTTTCTGTCCACAGATGTGACATCATGCAGTACAGGGCATGCTGCAGGGGAGACGGCACACCGGCCACAAAAATCACCTCTAGCCAGCACGAGTTCAGACCAGGGAGCAGGCCCACTGGCAGCCGCACCACCAACACAGCCAGCCTCGCCGCACACAGAGCCAGCATCACCTCACCGAGAGCCAGCATCACCACAACCACAGCCAGCATCGCCACTCATGTTCGAATCACCGGCCACATCTCCGCTTGCAGGTGTGAGAATGAGGAGGCGTCCAGCAGCCAGGCTACGAGCCTTCGACACCTCGTCAGACGACAGCATGGGCCCAGAAGACCGCACCGGGCACCAGGAAGGGAGCCATCCCACTGTGCCCCACACCTCACAGGCAGCACAGACGGGAGCAAGAGGGCGCCGCAGGTCGCGTGTCCAGAGTCCACCAGCACCCACTGACGGCCATGGTGTCTTCTTGGGGCTCGAGGGCCAAATGTTGAAGCAACAGCGCCTGCAATCAAAGGCAGTTATGTCAGTCCAGAGGCACATGCGGGTGATGAAGACAAGCTTAGTCAACATGGACACAAACATTGGCGGCATGGCTGCGGGCATTCGGGACATGTCCCAGTCAATCCAGCAGTTGTGCAGCAAATTAGATGCTGACATCGAAGCACGGCGCCGGGAACGCCAGAGAAGGGACACTACCAGCAGGGCACTCAACCGTCTGGCAACTGCGACTTCCCTACTTTGCCGGCGCTCTGTGACGATGCAGGAGGGCCTAACACAGTGCTGCAGCGACCTGTCTCGGGGGATGGTGCAGGTGACAAGTGCACTAGGGGTGCTATTGACTAGTCAGGCGTCGACAACTGCTGCAGGGGATGCTGCGGAGAGCATCGACACCAGCAGCAGCATCACACCCCCCGTCCCCGAAGCACGCAGGAGCAGCAGGCGGCTTGGGGTTGGCTCTAGTGAGGATGCACAGGCCGTGCAATCCACCACTGCAGCGCGTATGCGCAAACATTGATGTGGCCCTGCTTAGCCACTTCCCATTGGGTGACGTAACCCTGGACATACTCCTTGTATAGATGGTATATTGCCAGATTGGCCTGTTCATGTGTTCATGGCGTGGTGCCACATTAAACTACGTCATGACTTCTCACAACTCGCTGTGTCCCCTCACTTACTCAGAAATAGTTGCATGTGATCTCTGCCCGTCTCTCTCTCCCATCTATTGCAGTTGGCACTCTAGCTGCGCTGCCCTCTGGCTGGCCTGACTCATCCTCGTTGTCCTCAAAATATGTTAGTTCCACATCTGTACCTTTTTTCGTGGCAAGGTTGTGCAGCATTGCACAGGTGGCAATAATCTTGCAGCAGGTGATGGGTTTGTACTGGCGTGCGCCTCCGCTCTTGTGGAGGCAGCGGAACCTGCTCTTCAGTAGTCCAAACGTGCGCTCCACCACATTGCGTGTTGTTTTGTGGGCCACGTTGTATCGTCTCTCACTCTGGGTTGCTGGGTGTAGGTAGGGAGTGAGGATGAATGAACGGCATGCATATGCACTGTCGCCTGGATGAGTAAAAGGGAACCATCAGTTACATGCCTCTGTACACTCTGTTTGCAGGTTTCAAGGGGCGTCACTGTTACTTACCCAGCAGGTATCCCGCTCCGAATTCGCCGGCACTCAGTCGTGTGTAGATCCCACTATTCTGGAAGATGTAAGAGTCGTGGGTGCTCCCAGGAAACTTTGCAACAATATCTGTGATGATGTTCCCTGCATCACAGATCACCTGCACATTGATGGAGTGGGTGGACTTCCTGTTCCTGTAGATGTGCTCTGTATCAGCTGGTGGACAGATTGGGATGTGTGTACCATCAATACAGCCGATGACATGGGGGAACTGTGCCATGTGATAAAAGTCTGTTTTTGTTTTCTGCAGTGCAGCCTGTGTGTTTGGGAAGCTTATGTAGTGGTGCATTCTCTGCATCATGGCATCCAGGAACTTCCTGAAGAAACGGGACAGGCAACTCTGGGATACACCACCCACCGCAGCTATCACCACCTGATAACTGCCGGATGCCAGTAGATGTAGGCTGCAGAGCACCTGCACATGTGGTGGTATGGCGTGCGCCCTTCTTGTTGGCTGGTCCAGGAGTGGGTGCAGGTCCCTTATCAGGTCCATGATGGTTTCGGGGTGTAGCCTGTACCTCTCATGTATCTCTGCATCAGTCAGCTGTAATAGTGTGATGCGCTGTCTGTAGATTTGTTCCTCCCGTCGCCACACCCTCAGTCCTGCTGCCTGTAGACATAGGCGCCTTGCAATGACGTACATGGCGGCCATGTTGTCGACGCTGTTGCATTTTGGGATTGCTTATGTGCATTGTTGATGGTTACCACCTGCTTTCAATCCGTGTTAATTACCGACTCTTATTTACCGATTTTCCTGGATTTCTTAATTACCGACTGCTCCTACATGTCATTTTAAATTTTTACCACTTCATATTTACCACTTCATATTTACCGATTCGTTAATTATGTATTCGGTAAATATGAATCGGTATTTTAGAATTCGGTAACTATGAATCGGTATTTACCGCCTCATATTTACCGAAAAGTGGTTTTTGGACTCCTACATCTCACTTGTCTGAATACCGGTCGGTAACGGCATATTTACCGAAAATCGGCCGTTACCGACCGGTATTTCGCTACCTACATGAGGCCCTAAAAGAGCGTCGTGTGCAGAAGAGTGAGCACCGGCTGTAGTCAATAGGTGCAACCTGTGGTTCACAGGTTCGAATCCAAGCAGGGGTGATACAGCCATTCATGCTTAGAAGGCTGCGACAATGTTAGTGACGTTGAGCTGGCTGGCAATAGCGTCTATTGTTAAAGCACGCTAGTATTTATAGTGCCTGCTGAATGAACGGCCATCATTACTACAAAGAGCTAGAAACGAACGGGTTCGGTAATGACCGGTCTTTATTGGCGCCAGTTTTGATGCTAAGCCTCCCTGCTGATGCTCCCATCACCCGCACACTGTTTTCATTGAATTGTTCCTGGGCGTGGCCCTGCTTTGTCCACGCCCCCTTGGCATGTCGGCAGATGCTCGGTGGGCATTAGGGCTTCATTGTAGATTAATCTGAACTAATCAGGTCGTGGAAGGACGAGTGGGGGAGGGGCAACTGCAGATAAGATTGTTATGGATAACCGAACCATGCTTACTGCTGAACATTGTTGAACTGACAAAATGAACACACCTTGGTACACTACATTAGCCAATGTACCAGATTCAATGCATTGTAGGTTTTTGTAAAGCGCATACCTGTCCTCTGGCCCTTGGGATGCGCTAATAATCATGGACGTCTTTACAGAGGGCAATGCACGCAGCAGGGCGGCTCGTGCCTCAAACCTGTTCTACAGAGTGAACAGGAAGCCACGCCCATCCCAGGGTGTGCGAGACATTTCATTGTCTTAATATATGTATTTTTTTAGATTGGCAGGGGCAGACGGAATCAAACCATCGCAGCGCATGAAGGCCGGAAGCTTCCGGGACCACCGCCTGCAAGAAACCTCCACATGTTATTTCAATGGCCCTTCCTCTCCTGAAAGCAGACCTTTTCACTAACTTGTTATTTTGCCAGGCTGCTTGGAGGCTCGCACACCCACCATTTCAAATGAGGGTGGCGATCAGGGCAAAGGCCACAGGGGGGCTGTGCAGCAGCTCTTCGTTTTTGGGGGTGAAGAGAGGTGGGACGAGTAAATGGTACATTACATCTTATATGTTATATTTATTTGCTATAGAGAAGGGAATCGTGTACCTGCTGGAGCCTGACACATGTCTGTTCACTAACAAGGTGACCCTGACCTTTAGATGTACATTTGGCACATGCATACATTTTACATGTTTATTCTTTACGTAAAATTCATTCTGCCACATTTTACTACTGGTGGTCAATGGATGGTAATTGCCCATAGCCTTCTGTATCCTGGTGGGCACCATGCATCAGGTGATGGTTGACATGCCCCTGGACCCCACCACCCGCGCGACAAATCATGTCTACTGTTACGTCAAAAGTATATGTGACGTAAAAGCTTTCCATGTAGTGTTCCAATATTATTGCTGTCCTCTACCTACTTCCCGCATTTTATTAGATTGTTCTGGTTTTAGCTAAACCCCACAAATATAATACTGTTTGTTACATGTGCAGCGCCTTTAAACCTGAGACTGACCCGCTGCATGGGGTTCGCATCACTCCACTGCATCATTCCTCTGCGTGGGGTTCACATCAATCCACTGTGTGGAGTTTGCATCACTCCACTGCGTGGGGTTCGCATCACTCCACTGCATCATTCCTCTGCGTGGGGTTTGCATCAATCCACTTCGTGGAGTTTGCATCACTCCACTGCGTGGGGTTCGCATCACTCCACTGCATCATTCCTCTGCGTGGGGTTTGCATCAATCCACTTCGTGGAGTTTGCATCACTCCTCTGCGTGGTGTTCGCATCACTCCTCTGCGTGGGGTTCACATCACTCTAGTGCATCACTCCCCTGCGTGGGGTTCGCATCACTCCACTGCATGGAGTTCGCATCACTCCTCTGCGTGGGGTTCGCATCACTCCACTGCGTGGGGCTCGTATCATTCCACTGCATCACTCCTCTGCATGAGGTTCGCTTCACTCCTCTGCGTGGGGTTCGCATCACTCCACTGTGTGGGGTTCGCATCACTCCTCTGCATGGGGTACCCATCACTCCACTGCGTGGGGTTGGCATCACTCCACTGCATCACTCCTCTGCGTGGGGTTCGCATCACTCCTCTGCATGGGGTTGGCATCACTCCACTGCGTGGGTTTCGCATCACTCCACTGCGTGGGGCTCGTATCATTCCACTGCATCACTCCTCTGCATGGGGTTAGCATCACTCCACTGCGTGGGTTTCGCATCACTCCACTGCATCACTCCTCTGTGTGGGGTTTGCATGGGGTTTGCATCCTGGTGGGGACCACGCATCAGGTGATGGTTGGCACACCACTGGACCCCACCTACCGTGCGTCAAATCTTGTCTATTTTTACGTCAAAAGTATATGTGATGTAAAAGCTTTCCATGTAGTGTTCCAATAACATTGCTGTCCTCTTCCTACTTCCAGCATTTTATTAGATTGTAATCTGGTTTTAGCTAAACCCCACAAATGTAATACTGTTTGTTACATGTGCAGCGCCTTTAAACCTGAGACTGACCCGCTGACAACCACACCACTGCATGGAGTTTGCATCACTCCATTGCGTGGGGTTCGCATCACTCCTCTGCATGGGGTTTGCATCACTCCACTGCATGGGGTTCACATCACTCCTCTGCATGGGGTTTGCATCACTCCACTGCGTGGAGCTCGCATCACTCCTCTGCGTGGGGTTCGCATCACTCCTCTGCATGAGGTTCGCATCACTCCACTGCTTGGGGTTCGCATCATTCCACTGCATAACTCCTCTGTATGGGGATTGCATCACTCCACTGCATGGGGTTCGCATCACTCCTCTGCGTGGGGTCCGCATCACTCCTCTGCATGGGGTTTGCATCACTCCACTGCATGAGGTTTGCATCACTCCACTGCATGGGCTTCACATTACTCCACTGCATCACTCCTCTGTGTGGGGTTTGCATGGGGTTTGCATCCTGGTGGGGACCACGCATCAGGTGATGGTTGGCACACCACTGGACCCCACCTACCGTGCGTCAAATCTTGTCTATTTTTACGTCAAAAGTATATGTGATGTAAAAGCTTTCCATGTAGTGTTCCAATAACATTGCTGTCCTCTTCCTACTTCCAGCATTTTATTAGATTGTAATCTGGTTTTAGCTAAACCCCACAAATGTAATACTGTTTGTTACATGTGCAGCGCCTTTAAACCTGAGACTGACCCGCTGACAACCACACCACTGCGTGGAGTTTGCATCACTCCACTGCGTGGGGTTCGCATCACTCCACTGCATCATTCCTCTGCGTGGGGTTCGCATCAATCCACTACGTGGAGTTTGCATCACTCCTCTGCGTGGTGTTCACATCACTCCTCTGTGTGAGGTTCTCATCACTCTAGTGCATCGCTCCCCTGCGTGGGGTTCGCATCACTCCACTGCATGGAGTTTGCATCACTCCACTACATGGAGTTCGCATCACTCCACTTTGTGGGGCTTGCATCATTCCACTGCATCACTCCTCTGCATGGGGTTCGCATCACTCCACTGCATGGGGTTTGCATCACTCGTCTGCGTGAGGTCCGCATCACTCCTCTACGTGGGGTTCGCATCACTCCACTGCATGAGGTTCGCCTCACTCCTCTGTGTGGGGTTTGCATCACTCCACTGCGTGGAGTTCCAATCACTCCACTGCGTGGGGTTCACATCACTCCTCTGCATGGGGTTTGCATCACTCCTCTGCGTGGGGTTTGCATCACTCCACTGCATGGGGTTTGCATCTCTCCTCTGCGTGGGGTTCACATCTCTCCTCTGCGTGGGGTTCGCATCACTCCTCTGCATGGGGTTTGTATCACTCCTCTGCATGGGGTTTGCATCACTCTCTGCGTGGAATTCGCATAACTCCTCTGCGTGGGGTTCACATCACTCCTCTGCGTGGGGTTCACATCACTCTAGTGCATCACTCCCCTGCGTGGGGTTCGCATCACTCCACTGCATGGAGTTCGCATCACTCCACTGTGTGGAGTTCGCATCACTCCACTGTGTGGGGCTTGCATCATTCCACTGCATGACTCCTCTGCATGGGGTTTGCATCACTCCACTGCATGGGGTTTGCATCACTCCTCTGCATGGGGTCCGCATCACTCCTCTGCGTGGGGTTCGCATTACTCAACTGCATGAGGTTCGCATCAATCCTCTGCGTGGGGTTTGCATCACTCCACTGCGTCGGGTTCGCATCACTCCACTGCGTGGGGTTCACATCACTCCTCTGCATAGGGTTCGCATCACTCCACTGCATGGGGTTCGCACCACTCTACTGCATCACTCCCCTGCGTGGGGTTCGCATCACTCCACTGCATGGGGTGTGCATCACTCCTCTGAGTGGGGGTCACATAACTCCTCTGCGTGGGGTTTGCATCACTCCTCTGAGTGGGGGTCACATCACTCCACTGCATCATTCCTCTGCGTGGGGTTTGCATCAATCCACTTCGTGGAGTTTGCATCACTCCTCTGCGTGGTGTTCGCATCACTCCTCTGCGTGGGGTTCACATCACTCTAGTGCATCACTCCCCTGCGTGGGGTTCGCATCACTCCACTGCATGGAGTTCGCATCACTCCTCTGCGTGGGGTTCGCATCACTCCACTGCGTGGGGCTCGTATCATTCCACTGCATCACTCCTCTGCATGAGGTTCGCTTCACTCCTCTGCGTGGGGTTCGCATCACTCCACTGTGTGGGGTTCGCATCACTCCTCTGCATGGGGTACCCATCACTCCACTGCGTGGGGTTGGCATCACTCCACTGCATCACTCCTCTGCGTGGGGTTCGCATCACTCCTCTGCATGGGGTTGGCATCACTCCACTGCGTGGGTTTCGCATCACTCCACTGCGTGGGGCTCGTATCATTCCACTGCATCACTCCTCTGCATGGGGTTAGCATCACTCCACTGCGTGGGTTTCGCATCACTCCACTGCATCACTCCTCTGTGTGGGGTTTGCATGGGGTTTGCATCCTGGTGGGGACCACGCATCAGGTGATGGTTGGCACACCACTGGACCCCACCTACCGTGCGTCAAATCTTGTCTATTTTTACGTCAAAAGTATATGTGATGTAAAAGCTTTCCATGTAGTGTTCCAATAACATTGCTGTCCTCTTCCTACTTCCAGCATTTTATTAGATTGTAATCTGGTTTTAGCTAAACCCCACAAATGTAATACTGTTTGTTACATGTGCAGCGCCTTTAAACCTGAGACTGACCCGCTGACAACCACACCACTGCATGGAGTTTGCATCACTCCATTGCGTGGGGTTCGCATCACTCCTCTGCATGGGGTTTGCATCACTCCACTGCATGGGGTTCACATCACTCCTCTGCATGGGGTTTGCATCACTCCACTGCGTGGAGCTCGCATCACTCCTCTGCGTGGGGTTCGCATCACTCCTCTGCATGAGGTTCGCATCACTCCACTGCTTGGGGTTCGCATCATTCCACTGCATAACTCCTCTGTATGGGGATTGCATCACTCCACTGCATGGGGTTCACATCACTCCTCTGCGTGGGGTCCGCATCACTCCTCTGCATGGGGTTTGCATCACTCCACTGCATGAGGTTTGCATCACTCCACTGCGTGGGCTTCACATTACTCCACTGCATCACTCCTCTGTGTGGGGTTTGCATGGGGTTTGCATCCTGGTGGGGACCACGCATCAGGTGATGGTTGGCACACCACTGGACCCCACCTACCGTGCGTCAAATCTTGTCTATTTTTACGTCAAAAGTATATGTGATGTAAAAGCTTTCCATGTAGTGTTCCAATAACATTGCTGTCCTCTTCCTACTTCCAGCATTTTATTAGATTGTAATCTGGTTTTAGCTAAACCCCACAAATGTAATACTGTTTGTTACATGTGCAGCGCCTTTAAACCTGAGACTGACCCGCTGACAACCACACCACTGCGTGGAGTTTGCATCACTCCACTGCGTGGGGTTCGCATCACTCCACTGCATCATTCCTCTGCGTGGGGTTCGCATCAATCCACTACGTGGAGTTTGCATCACTCCTCTGCGTGGTGTTCACATCACTCCTCTGTGTGAGGTTCTCATCACTCTAGTGCATCGCTCCCCTGCGTGGGGTTCGCATCACTCCACTGCATGGAGTTTGCATCACTCCACTACATGGAGTTCGCATCACTCCACTTTGTGGGGCTTGCATCATTCCACTGCATCACTCCTCTGCATGGGGTTCGCATCACTCCACTGCATGGGGTTTGCATCACTCGTCTGCGTGAGGTCCGCATCACTCCTCTACGTGGGGTTCGCATCACTCCACTGCATGAGGTTCGCCTCACTCCTCTGTGTGGGGTTTGCATCACTCCACTGCGTGGAGTTCCAATCACTCCACTGCGTGGGGTTCACATCACTCCTCTGCATGGGGTTTGCATCACTCCTCTGCGTGGGGTTTGCATCACTCCACTGCATGGGGTTTGCATCTCTCCTCTGCGTGGGGTTCACATCTCTCCTCTGCGTGGGGTTCGCATCACTCCTCTGCATGGGGTTTGTATCACTCCTCTGCATGGGGTTTGCATCACTCTCTGCGTGGAATTCGCATAACTCCTCTGCGTGGGGTTCACATCACTCCTCTGCGTGGGGTTCACATCACTCTAGTGCATCACTCCCCTGCGTGGGGTTCGCATCACTCCACTGCATGGAGTTCGCATCACTCCACTGTGTGGAGTTCGCATCACTCCACTGTGTGGGGCTTGCATCATTCCACTGCATGACTCCTCTGCATGGGGTTTGCATCACTCCACTGCATGGGGTTTGCATCACTCCTCTGCATGGGGTCCGCATCACTCCTCTGCGTGGGGTTCGCATTACTCAACTGCATGAGGTTCGCATCAATCCTCTGCGTGGGGTTTGCATCACTCCACTGCGTGGGGTTCGCATCACTCCACTGCGTGGGGTTCACATCACTCCTCTGCATAGGGTTCGCATCACTCCACTGCATGGGGTTCGCACCACTCTACTGCATCACTCCCCTGCGTGGGGTTCGCATCACTCCACTGCATGGGGTGTGCATCACTCCTCTGAGTGGGGGTCACATCACTCCTCTGCGTGGGGTTTGCATCACTCCTCTCAGTGGGGGTCACATCACTCCTCTGCGTGGGGTTCGCATCACTCCTCTGCATGGGGTTCACATCACTCCTCTGCATGAGGTTGCATCACTCCACTGCATGGAGCTCGCATCACTCCTCTGCGTGGGGTTCGCATCACTCCTCTCCATGGGGTTCGCATCACTCCACTGCTTGGGGCTCGCATCATTCCACTGCATAACTCCTCTGTATGGGGTTTGCATCACTCCACTGCATGGGGTTCACATCACTCTTCTGCGTGGGGTCCGCATCACTCCTCTGCATGGGGTTTGCATCACTCCACTGCATGAGGCTCGCATCACTCCTCTGCATGGGGTTCACATCACTCCTCTGCATGGGGTTTGCATCACTCCACTGCATGAGGCTCGCATCACTCCTCTGCATGGGGTTCACATCACTCCTCTGCATGGGGTTTGCATCACTCCACTTCGCGGTGTTCGCATCACTCCACTGCGTGGTGTTCGCATCACTCCACTGCATGGGGTTTGCATCACTCCACTGCATGGGGTTCGCATCACTCCTCTGCATGGGGTTCGCATCACTCCACTGCGTGGGGTTTGCATAACTCCACTGCATCACTCCTCTGCGTGGGGTTCACTTCACATCTCTGCGTGGGGTTCGCATCACTCCTCTGCGTGGGATTTGCATCACTCCTCTGCGTGGAATTCGCATCACTCCTCTGCGTGGGGTCCGCATCATTTCTCTGCATGGGGTTCGCATCACTCTACTGCGTGGGGCTCGCATCATTCCTCTGCATCACTCCTCTGCATGAGGTTCGCTTCACTCCTCTGCGTGGGGTTCGCATCACTCCACTGCATCACTCCTCTGCTTGGGGTTTCATCACTCCTCTGCATGGGGTTAGCATCACTCCACTGCGTGGGTTTCGCATCACTCCACTGCATCACTCCTCTGTGTGGGGTTTGCATGGGGTTTGCATCCTGGTGGGGACCACGCATCAGGTGATGGTTGGCACACCACTGGACCCCACCTACCGTGCGTCAAATCTTGTCTATTTTTACGTCAAAAGTATATGTGATGTAAAAGCTTTCCATGTAGTGTTCCAATAACATTGCTGTCCTCTTCCTACTTCCAGCATTTTATTAGATTGTAATCTGGTTTTAGCTAAACCCCACAAATGTAATACTGTTTGTTACATGTGCAGCGCCTTTAAACCTGAGACTGACCCGCTGACAACCACACCACTGCGTGGAGTTTGCATCACTCCACTGCATGGGGTTCACATCACTCCTCTGCATGGGGTTTGCATCACTCCACTGCGTGGAGCTCGCATCACTCCTCTGCGTGGGGTTCGCATCACTCCTCTGCATGAGGTTCGCATCACTCCACTGCTTGGGGTTCGCATCATTCCACTGCATAACTCCTCTGTATGGGGATTGCATCACTCCACTGCATGGGGTTCGCATCACTCCTCTGCGTGGGGTCCGCATCACTCCTCTGCATGGGGTTTGCATCACTCCACTGCATGAGGTTTGCATCACTCCACTGCGTGGGCTTCACATTACTCCACTGCATCACTCCTCTGTGTGGGGTTTGCATGGGGTTTGCATCCTGGTGGGGACCACGCATCAGGTGATGGTTGGCACACCACTGGACCCCACCTACCGTGCGTCAAATCTTGTCTATTTTTACGTCAAAAGTATATGTGATGTAAAAGCTTTCCATGTAGTGTTCCAATAACATTGCTGTCCTCTTCCTACTTCCAGCATTTTATTAGATTGTAATCTGGTTTTAGCTAAACCCCACAAATGTAATACTGTTTGTTACATGTGCAGCGCCTTTAAACCTGAGACTGACCCGCTGACAACCACACCACTGCGTGGAGTTTGCATCACTTCACTGCGTGGGGTTCGCATCACTCCACTGCATCATTCCTCTGCGTGGGGTTCGCATCAATCCACTACGTGGAGTTTGCATCACTCCTCTGCGTGGTGTTCACATCACTCCTCTGTGTGAGGTTCTCATCACTCTAGTGCATCGCTCCCCTGCGTGGGGTTCGCATCACTCCACTGCATGGAGTTTGCATCACTCCACTGCATGGAGTTCGCATCACTCCACTTTGTGGGGCTTGCATCATTCCACTGCATCACTCCTCTGCATGGGGTTCGCATCACTCCACTGCATGGGGTTTGCATCACTCGTCTGCGTGAGGTCCGCATCACTCCTCTACGTGGGGTTCGCATCACTCCACTGCATGAGGTTCGCCTCACTCCTCTGTGTGGGGTTTGCATCACTCCACTGCGTGGAGTTCCAATCACTCCACTGCGTGGGGTTCACATCACTCCTCTGCATGGGGTTTGCATCACTCCTCTGCGTGGGGTTTGCATCACTCCACTGCATGGGGTTTGCATCTCTCCTCTGCGTGGGGTTCACATCTCTCCTCTGCGTGGGGTTCGCATCACTCCTCTGCATGGGGTTTGTATCACTCCTCTGCATGGGGTTTGCATCACTCTCTGCGTGGAATTCGCATAACTCCTCTGCGTGGGGTTCACATCACTCCTCTGCGTGGGGTTCACATCACTCTAGTGCATCACTCCCCTGCGTGGGGTTCGCATCACTCCACTGCATGGAGTTCGCATCACTCCACTGTGTGGAGTTCGCATCACTCCACTGTGTGGGGCTTGCATCATTCCACTGCATGACTCCTCTGCATGGGGTTTGCATCACTCCACTGCATGGGGTTTGCATCACTCCTCTGCATGGGGTCCGCATCACTCCTCTGCGTGGGGTTCGCATTACTCAACTGCATGAGGTTCGCATCAATCCTCTGCGTGGGGTTTGCATCACTCCACTGCGTGGGGTTCGCATCACTCCACTGCGTGGGGTTCACATCACTCCTCTGCATAGGGTTCGCATCACTCCACTGCATGGGGTTCGCATCACTCCACTGCATCACACCTCTGCGTGGGGTTTGCATCACTCCACTGCGTGGGGTTCGCATCACTCCTCTGCATGGGGTTCACATCACTCCTCTGCGTGGGGTACACATCACTCCGCTGCACGGGATTCGCATCACTCCTCTGCGTGGGGTTCGCATCACTCCACTGCGTGGGGTTCGCATCACTCCACTGCATCACTCCTCGGCGTGGGGTTTGCATCACTCCACTGCGTGGGCTTCGCATCACTCCACTGCATCACTCCTCTGGGTGGGGTTTGCATGGGGTTTGCATCCTGGTGGGGACCGCGCATCAGGTGATGATTGGCACACCACTGGACCCCACCTACCGTCGTCAAATCTTGTCTATTTTTACATCAAAAGTATATGTGATGTAAAAGCTTTCCATGTAGTGTTCCAATAACATTGCTGTCCTCTTCCTACTAACCGCATTTTATTAGATGGTAATCTGGTTTTAGCTAAACCCTACAAATGTAATACTGTTTGTTACATGTGCAGCGCCTTTAAACCTTAGACTGACCCGTTGACAACCACACCACTGCGTGGAGTTTGCATCGCTCCATTACGTGGGGTGCGCATCACTCCACTGCATCATTCCTCTGCATGGGGATCACATCAATCTACTGCGTGGAGTTTGCATCACACTAATGCGTGGAGTTCGCGTTACTCCTCTGCATTGGGTTTGCATCACTCCCCTGCGTGGCGTTCGCATCACTTTACTGGATCACTCCTCTGCGTGGGGTTCGCATCACTCCACTGCGTGGGGTTCACATCACTCCACTGCATGGAGTTCGCACCACTCTACTGCATCACTCCCCTGCGTGGGGTTCGCATCACTCCACTGTGTGGGGTTCACATCACTTTACTGGATCACTCCTCTGCGTGGGGTTCGCATCACTCCACTGCGTGGGGTTCACATCACTCCACTGCATGGAGTTCGCACCACTCTACTGCATCACTCCCCTGCGTGGGGTTCGCATCACTCCACTGCGTGGGGTTTGCATCACTCCTCTGCATGGGGTTCACATCACTCCTCTGCATGGGGTTTGCATCACTCCACTGCGTGGAGCTCGCATCACTCCTCTGCGTGGGGTTCGCATCACTCCTCTGCATGAGGTTCGCATCACTCCACTGCTTGGGGTTCGCATCATTCCACTGCATAACTCCTCTGTATGGGGATTGCATCACTCCACTGCATGGGGTTCGCATCACTCCTCTGCGTGGGGTCCGCATCACTCCTCTGCATGGGGTTTGCATCACTCCACTGCATGAGGTTTGCATCACTCCTCTGCGTGGGGTTTGCATCACTCCACTGCATCACTCCTCTGCGTGGGGTTTGCATGGGGTTTGCATCCTGGTGGGGACCACGCATCAGGTGATGGTTGGCACACCACTGGACCCCACCTACCGTGCGTCAAATCTTGTCTATTTTTACGTCAAAAGTATATGTGATGTAAAAGCTTTCCATGTAGTGTTCCAATAACATTGCTGTCCTCTTCCTACTTCCGGCATTTTATTAGATTGTAATCTGGTTTTAGCTAAACCCCAAAAATGTAATACTGTTTGTTACATGTGCAGCGCATTTAAACCTGAGACTGACCCGCTGACAACCACACCACTGCATGGAGTTTGCATCACTCCACTGTGTGGGGTTCGCATCACTTCACTGCATCATTCCTCTGCATGGGGTTTGCATCAATCCACTGCGTGGAGTTTGCATCACTCCTCTGCATGGTGTTCGCATCACTCCTCTGTGTGGGGTTCACATCACTCTAGTGCATCACTCCCCTGCATGGGGTTTGCATCACTCCACTGCATGGAGTTTGCATCACTCCACTGCGTGGAGTTCGCCTCATTCCACTTTGTGGGGCTTGCATCATTCCACTGCATCACTCCTCTGCATGGGGTTCCCATCACTCCACTGCATGGGGTTTGCATCACTCCTCTGCGTGGGGTCCGCATCACTCCTTTGCATGGGGTTTGCATCACTCCACTGCATGAGGTTCGCATCACTCCTCTGTGTGGGGTTTGCATCATTCCACTGCATCACTCCTCTGCATGGGGTTCGAATCACTCCACTGCATGGGGTTTGCATCACTCCTCTGCGTGGGTTCCACATCACTCCTCTGCGTGGGGTTCGCATCACTCCACTGCATGAGGTTCACATCACTCCTCTGCGTGGGGTTCACATCACTCCTCTGCATGGGGTTTGCATCACTCCTCTGCGTGGGGTTTGCATCTCTCCTCTGCGTGGGGTTTGCATCACTCCATTGAGTGGGGTTCGCATAACTCCTCTGCATGGGGTTCACGTCACTCCTCTGCGTGGGGTTCGCATCACTCCTCTGCATGGGGTTTGCATCACTCCTCTGCATGGGGTTTGCATCACTCTCTGCATGGAATTTGCATCACTCCTCTGCGTGGGGTTCGCATCACTCCTCTGCGTGGGGTTCACATCACTCCTCTGCATGGGGTTTGCATCACTCCTCTGCGTGGGGTTTGCATCTCTCCTCTGCGTGGGGTTTGCATCACTCCATTGAGTGGGGTTCGCATAACTCCTCTGCGTGGGGTTCACGTCACTCCTCTGCGTGGGGTTCGCATCACTCCTCTGCATGGGGTTTGCATCACTCCTCTGCGTGGGGTTCGCATCACTCCTCTGCGTGGGGGTCACATCACTCTAGTGCATCACTCCCCTGCGTGGAGTTCGCATCACTCCACTGTGTGGGGCTTGCATCATTCCACTGCATCACTCCTCTGCATGGGGTTCGCATCACTCCACTGCATGGGGTTTGCATCACTCCTCTGCATGGGGTCCGCATCACTCCTCTGCGTGGGGTTTGCATCAATCCACTGCATGAGGTTCGCATCACTCCTCTGCGTGGGGTTTGCATCACTCCACTGTGTGGGGTTCGCATCACTCCTTTGCATGGGGTTCACATCACACCACTGCATGGGGTTCGCATCACTCCACTGCATCACTCCTCTGCGTGGGGTTTGCATCACTCCACTGCGTGGGGTTCGCATCACTCCTCTGCATGGGGTTCACATCACTCCTCTGCGTGGGGTTCGCATCACTCCGCTGCATGGGGTTCACATCACTCCTCTGTGTGGGGTTTGCATCACTCCACTGCGTGGGGTTTGCATCACTCCACTGTGTGGGGTTTGCATCACTCCTTTGCGTGGGGTTCGCATCACTCCATTGCATGGCGTTCGCATCACTCCACTGCATGGCGTTCGCATTACTTTACTGGATCACTCCTCTGCGTGGGGTTCGCATCACTCCACTGCGTGGGGTTCACATCACTCCACTGCATGGAGTTCGCACCACTCTACTGCATCACTCCCCTGCGTGGGGTTCGCATCACTCCACTGCATGGGGTGTGCATCACTCCTCTGAGTGGGGGTCACATCACTCCTCTGCGTGGGGTTTGCATCACTCCTCTGAGTGGGGGTCACATCACTCCTCTGCGTGGGGTTCGCATCACTCCTCTGCATGGGGTTCACATCACTCCTCTGCATGAGGTTGCATCACTCCACTGCATGGAGCTCGCATCACTCCTCTGCGTGGGGTTCGCATCACTCCTCTCCATGGGGTTCGCATCACTCCACTGCTTGGGGCTCGCATCATTCCACTGCATAACTCCTCTGTATGGGGTTTGCATCACTCCACTGCATGGGGTTCACATCACTCTTCTGCGTGGGGTCCGCATCACTCCTCTGCATGGGGTTTGCATCACTCCACTGCATGAGGCTCGCATCACTCCTCTGCATGGGGTTCACATCACTCCTCTGCATGGGGTTTGCATCACTCCACTGCATGAGGCTCGCATCACTCCTCTGCATGGGGTTCACATCACTCCTCTGCATGGGGTTTGCATCACTCCACTTCGCGGTGTTCGCATCACTCCACTGCGTGGTGTTCGCATCACTCCACTGCATGGGGTTTGCATCACTCCACTGCATGGGGTTCGCATCACTCCTCTGCATGGGGTTCGCATCACTCCACTGCGTGGGGTTTGCATAACTCCACTGCATCACTCCTCTGCGTGGGGTTCACTTCACATCTCTGCGTGGGGTTCGCATCACTCCTCTGCGTGGGATTTGCATCACTCCTCTGCGTGGAATTCGCATCACTCCTCTGCGTGGGGTCCGCATCATTTCTCTGCATGGGGTTCGCATCACTCTACTGCGTGGGGCTCGCATCATTCCTCTGCATCACTCCTCTGCATGAGGTTCGCTTCACTCCTCTGCGTGGGGTTCGCATCACTCCACTGCATCACTCCTCTGCTTGGGGTTTCATCACTCCTCTGCATGGGGTTAGCATCACTCCACTGCGTGGGTTTCGCATCACTCCACTGCATCACTCCTCTGCGTGGGGTTTGCATGGGGTTTGCAACCTGGTGGGGACCACGCATCAGATGATGGTTGGCACACCACTGGACCCCACCTACCGTCGTCAAATCTTGTCTATTTTTACGTCAAAAGTATATGTGATGTAAAAGCTTTCCATGTAGTGTTCCAATAATATTGCTGTCCTCTTCCTACTTCCGGCATTTTATTAGATTGTTCTGGTTTTAGATAAACCCCACAAATGTAATACTGTTTGTTACATGTGCAGCGCCTTTAAACCTGAGACTGACCCGCTGACAACCACACCACTGCATGGAGTTTGCATCACTCCATTGCGTGGGGTTCGCATCACTCCACTGCATCATTCCTCTGCATGGGGTTCACATCACTCCACTACGTGGGGTTCGCATCACTCCTCTGCATGGGGTTCGCATCACTCCACTGTGTGGGGTTCGCATCATTCCACTGCATAACTCCTCTGTATGGGGATTGCATCACTCCACTGCATGGGGTTCGCATCACTCCTCTGCGTGGGGTCCGCATCACTCCTCTGCATGGGGTTTGCATCACTCCACTGCATGAGGTTTGCATCACTCCTCTGCGTGGGGTTTGCATCACTCCACTGCATCACTCCTCTGCATGGGGTTTGCATCAATCCACTGCGTGGGGTTTTTATTGCTCCACTGCATCACTCCTCTGCGTGGGGTTTGCATCACTCCACTGCTTGGGGTTTGCATCACTCCTCTGCATGGGGTTCGCATCACTCCACTGCATCACTCCTCTGAGTGGGGTTTGCATCACTCCACTGCGTGGGGTTCGAATCCCTTCCTGCATGGGCCGGGAGGTATTTGAACCACAACTTTCACCTAATGCCAAGACACTCAGATTCACCCTGGATATCAATGTCACCAAGAGTAACTCACTGCCAACGAAACCAAGGGGCTGGTACCAGCTCCCCCCCTACTGACGAAGGCGGAACCACTGGTCCCAGAAAGAGACTATAGAACTGTCCTCAAGGTTTGGCACTCCCACATCTGAGGGGTGTCCATGACTTGATCTGTGGTCTCCCAGGTCCTACAGTGGTCCCCCATAGGGGCATCCCACACACAGCAGCATGTCTCATACAGGGCAGGAAGAAATATCATTACCCCCATACTAAGAGAACTCCACTGACCCCCCTGCTGGCAGACGCCATCTTCAAAGACAGCTGCATCATTTACAAAGCTACATGATGCCCCTGCCGATCTGACTGAGAAACTCTCCGTTATAAAAGTGTATTGACACGCCCACAGTGAGGACACTCTCAGAGCAGAGACCAAGAAGTGGCAAAAAGCAGGCATGGGAGTAATTTTAATGACACCGGAGTCATCAGAGTCAATTTGGTAATTCCGCTTTACTATTTGATGCAGAATTACTGATAATAACGCCATTACGGCAGCTCGCACAGCTGAGAGGCGTTTGTTGAAAAAGTCCTACCACAAGAGCACATTCAACGAGCGCGACCGGCTGCTCGCGCTGCTGTTTACGTTCTGTTGCATTTAGTGCTAGTACAAAAATCATTCTCACTTCCATTTTGGACACAAGGGTGAATTTTGACCTCAGAAATTAGTTCTAAATGCAGTCTCACAGAATTTATAGGTAGTTCAGTGGGATTCTGCTACATGGGATTAGGCGAGTTGCCTCCACCCCTACCAAACCCTTACTCCATGTCCAACAACACTACAATTACAAGAACTCAAAGACATAACCAGAGCCGGATGAGCTTCTCCTTCCGACAACTTGAGATTCCATCAACATCCACCCTCCAGGATGCGCTCCTTGGGTACTTCGCGGCGGCGGACAACCCTTGCTGATGCTGCGGTGCGCTGCAGCGGATTATTTGTTCACCTCTTCTTTCCTTTGCTCTGGCATTGGGTCTGAACAGCGTTCTGGACATTGCCATTGTAATTGCACTCCTCCAAGCAGCCCTTAATCTCACTTTCCTATGGATTAATGCAGCCCGCGTAATCCCCCGTCTGCCGGCGCGCAGCGGCTCTACCACAGGTCACTGTGGATTGGCGGAGCAGACACATTGGTGCCGTTTGATTTCATTTGTCTTAAAGCAGCCTCAGATGGATTATATCTGGGGAGGGGAAGCGGATTCCTCTGAGATGCTTCCAGGGGGGTGAGGGGGGGGGGGGTGGAGTGGTCTGTGGCAAATGACTTTCTAAGCCCCATCCCACTTTCACTAATGACCCCTTCCAAGGTGCAAAATTTCCAGATCAATTATTCTACACATGGGATTCTGTTCAATTGATGATATTTTAATAAGTCCAAAGCAATTTGTGACCAAAAGGCTTCCTTTCGCCACTCAGGGCAACTGAGGCAAAATCAACGGGCTAACGAGTGCGCCATGGCAAAGTCATACTTTGAAAATTGAGGATGGAGAGACTGTGGTTTTTAATTCCGTAAAAGCGCTGTATCAGCAATTTATCTTTCAATATTCTTTCAGGATTACCAATCCACTAGGTCTGTCAGTTCATCCAATCATATTTTTCTCCTTCCTAAACCAAGCAGATGCAAATGTTTTGCTGGCAGACGTTTTTTTTTTATTTTAGGATTTTGTAAAGTGCTTCCTCAGTTTGGTGGCCACAGAGTGCTTTGAGGTAGAGGAAGGTAAAGAGTCAGATGCGAGCTGTAATATAACCCGGTGGCGAGTAATCGATCAGCCATGGGCAGCGCCAAGATATACCTCAAAATTTGCAGTTTTTCTGCAATAGACGTCTCACTTTCACAAAATGATGTGTGTCATGCAACCCATTCTAAAACTTGTAACCACATATAACCAGTGGTGGCGAGCACAGATCAGGGGTGGGAGGGGGGCAAGAGGGTTTTAAAAAAACCTACCTGATCGCCTCTTCTCTCCTTCATCTCTCCATCATCTTCTCTCCTCTGGGGCGGGAACAGGAAGCACCCAAGCTCCCTTGAGCCAAACACAACACTGCAATGCAACGTTGTGATTGGTGAGCACCTAGGCTCCCCTGACCAATCACAACGCTGCAATGCAACGTTGTGATTGGTCTGAGTGCCGTGGTTCAGTTCTCAGCCAGGGAATGGGCTGGGAGCCTGGGACTGTTCTCCACGCAGTTTGTAATGCGGCTTGCGTGGAGAACGTGCAAAATGCGCATGATGGTTTGGATGGCTCGAGAGGGCTGGCCAAACATTCTTGCACACTTTGAGTGGGCAAACCACTCCTCCCCCTGCTCAGCTGTCATCGGAGCAGGCATGCCCGGTCCACAAACCTGCTACAGCAGTCAAACATATAATGATAAAACCTTGAGTTATTTTCATTTTATGTTTCCTTTATTTCACTACTGCCAAGGAGTGGGGCGACGTTCCTCCGCCTAGCGTAGGAGCCGCCGCTGCATATAACCAGGAAACAGAGACTTCATTCACACTCAGTTCAAGATACTGGTGTGCGTAGCAGTTATGTGTAAAGCATGCGCACGGAAGAAAGATGTGTGATACAGGGCACCTTTAAGATGCATGTGTATGAGCTGCTCTTTTTCAAGGCTGTAATACACGGAAGCCTGGAATCTCTGTTTGAAAACCTTTCTCTAATTTCCTTATTACAGTCGAGTTGTGACATATCCAGAAACATAACAAAAACTATGTAGCACCTCAATTGTAATAGCTTATTACAGTTGAGAAGTGACACCATTATACCAGCTGCAAAGCCAGCAACCTTGTTACAAGGCAGGTCACAAAAGTATCATTGCAGCTGCAGTTCAAACAGCAATTCTAACTTGCTTTTGCAACAATGTACTAGCTGCTTTTTGGTGTGTTTAATGTAGACTCTACTCGTGTTCCTCGTGCCTGTGTCTCTTCTGTCTCTTTCAGATGAAGCAACAAGGCCGCAAGGATTTCATAGGTTTGCAAGAAAAGGGCAGGTGCTACCATGTGTTATAAGAAATAAAATACAGTTCGGACCCAAGTCGCACTGATAACTTCTTGAGGTTGTTTGAAACAATATATTGTAGTGACTGGAAATGAATATTATTGATAAGAAAATGAACCTTTTCATGAATCGTCCTCCTCGGTGACGCGCTCAAGTGCCTTTTAATTGTTACTATTTTTGTCTTTGTTTTTTTCTGGCTCACTGAGGCAAGGACAAAGAAAGGGATTCGATCTGCTTCAGTGGGTGGAGTGAGCCCCGCATGGAGGGAGGCATGAGCGGATGGGGGGGGGGGGGCAGTGAATGAGTGGGGAGCAGAGCACCCCAGGAAAGGGTAGGAAGCAGCCAGGAGGAGGCAGGGTGCACTGATGAGGGGGAGACGCAAACAGTGGCCGGTTCGAGCAGCAGGAACTGCTTGGAGATGATACTAGTAGCGACCCCCACATTTCGGGCTGAGGTGGGATTTCGGGTTTACCAGACACGATTAGCTGTTTGCTTCTTTAGTTGGTGAGAGAAAAAAATAATGGGGGATAACACGCGCGTCGTCTATATGAGACTGGAGAAAGGAAAAGCTGATTACAAAGATAGATAGATAGATAGATAGATAGATAGATAGATAGATAGATAGATAGATAGATAGATAGATACATAGATAGATAGATAGATAGATAGATAGATAGATAGATAGATAGATAGATAGATAGATAGATAGATAGATAGATAGATAGATAGATAGATAGATAGATAGATAGATAGATAGATAGATAGATAGATAGATAGATAGATAGTGATATAGATAGATGGATAGATAGATAGATAGATAGATAGTGATATAGATAGATAGATAGTGATATAGATAGATGGATAGATAGATAGATAGATAGATAGATGGATGGATGGATGGATGGAGAGAGGGCGGGAGATAAGAATGGATGGATGGATAGAGAGAGAGATAGTTAGCTAGAATAAAGAGGGATAGATAGATAGATATTTAGATAGATAGATAGATAGATAGATAGATAGATAGACAGACAGAATAGAGAGGGATAGATAGATAGATAGATAGATAGATAGATAGATAGATAGATAGATAGATAGATAGATAGATAGATAGATAGATAGATAGATAGACAGAATAGAGAGGGATAGATAGATAGATAGATAGATAGATAGATAGATAGATAGATAGATAGATAGATAGATAGATAGATAGATAGATAGATAGATAGATAGATAGATAGCACATGGCTGCCCCAAGGGCTTCCCAGCACTAGCAAGACATCATCAAATCCCGAAAAACAAGTAGGTCTGGAAGAATTTCGCCCACTCCAGCCCTCATGGAGTCAAGTCAGAGATCATAGCTCAAGAAAATGAGTTCAGGAACGTATAAAATTTAGTTGGACTCCAAAAACTGGAAGGTTCTCCCAGGAGAAGTAAAATGATAGTTTTTTGCCTCAAATCATTACCATGAACAGCATTTTTCAATGACTGATGCGAAGGGGGAGGGGCCCGCTGTGTCAAGAATAGAGGGACAAGTGTTAGTGAGTGGAGCACATGTCTGTCCTCACTAAAATGATGCAAGTGTGCGATGAAACTGCAGAGAATGCAAAGTCCCGCCTCCGGATGGTGTCTGATCCGAAAAGGACCCCACCATCTCACCACCACAAAGAACCCGCTGCTGGCTCCCCATGGGGCAGAAAATCAAGCTGAAGAGAGCATCAGATGTCCAGCCTCCAGGGCCTGTGGTCTGAGGCCTGGAGCAGGTGTCCCCTGCATTACATACCTTCACCACCCTCACAGATCCGGCCTCTCCAGATGAATCCTCAGACCATGCATGAAGCGGGACAAGGAATGGTGCAAACCCATCAAAGTGGGTGGTACAGGGTCAAGGAGCACTGCTGAACCTGAGCTGAGGCCAGTCCCAGCTCTGTCCTTCTTTAGATCTCTACAAATGACCAGGTCTGGAGCCTTCCTCCCCTGAGTCAACTCCATGGGACCATCAAAGTGTGCGGTAGAGGGTCAAGGAGCTCTGCTGACCCTGAGCTGAGGCCAGTCCCAGCTCTGTCCTGCTCTACAACTCTACAAATGACCAGGCCTGGAGCCTTCCTCCCCGAGTCAACCCCATGGGACCATCAAAGTGTGCGGTAGAGGGTCAAGAGCTCTGCTGACCCTGACATGAGGCCACTCCCCTCTCTGTCCTGCGCCACATCTCTACAAATGACCAGGTCTGGAGCCTTCCTCCCCTGAGTCAACTCCGTGGGACCATCGTAGTGTGCAGTAGAGGGTCAGGGAGCTCTGCTGACCCTGAGATGAGGCCAGTCCCAGCTCTGTCCTTCTCTAGATCTCTACAAATGACCAGGTCTGGAGCCTTCCTCCCCTGAGTCAACCCCATGGGACCATCAAAGTGTGCGGTAGAGGGTCAGGGAGCTCTGCTGACCCTGAGATGAGGCCAGTCCCAGCTCTGTCCTTCTCTAGATCTCTACAAATGACCAGGTCTGGAGCCTTCCTCCCCTGAGTCAACCCCATGGGACCATCAAAGTGTGCGGTAGAGGGTCAGGGAGCTCTGCTGACCCTGAGCTGAGGCCAATCCTAGCTCTGTCCTTCTCTAGATCTCTAAAAATGACCAGGTCTGGAGCCTTCCTCCCCTGAGTCAACTCCGTGGGACCATCAAAGTGTGCGGTAGATGGTCAAGGAGCTCTGCTGACCCTGAGCTGAGGCCAATCCTAGCTCTGTCCTTCTCTAGATCTCTAAAAATGACCAGGTCTGGAGCCTTCCTCCCCTGAGTCAACTCCGTGGGACCATCAAAGTGTGCAGTAGATGGTCAAGGAGCTCTGCTGACCCTGAGCTGAGGCCACTCCCGCTCTGTCCTGCTCCACATCTCTACAAATGACCAGGTCTGGAGCCTTCCTCCCCTGAGTCAACCCCCATGGGACTTCTTGCCACCCTCTCCTGAGGCGCAGGACGCCACCGTTTGGACCCTCAATCAAGATGAAGCAACACTTCAAGACGAAGGGGCCACCATGACTTGCCCCACCTGGCATGGATTCTCTCTCTTGCCCTATATTCCTGTATTATCTACCCCATCACGGATTCTGCCATGGCCACATCTTCTCCCACCCCACATGGATTGACTAAGCATCATCTAAGATCTATCTGCAGTAACGAGGGATATCCCGCCTACCTTAGAGAGAATAAAACTCTGCTTTTTCTGTTTTTCTCCATGAACATTCAAATGGCTGCCATCGAAGAATCAACAAAAATGTCTCACAAGGAATTCCTTGAAAATACAATGTTGCCACTTCACGCCTCTTACTTGTCCTACCCTAATCAATAATTTTTAAGGCACTTGCTGCCCCCTGAAAAAAAAAAGAGGGACCTGTCAGGCAACCGTTATTCTTTTTTCCTGCCTCCTACAGAGGCGGTCACCTGGGTGCTGTTACTTCCTGTCTCCGGTAGAGGCAGTCACCTGGGTGCTGTTACTTTCCTGCGGAGACAGTCACCTGGGTGCTGTTACTTCCTGTCTCCGGTAGAGGCAGTCACCCGGGTGCTGGTACTTCCTGTCTCCAGTGGAGGCGGTCACCTGGGTGCTGGTACATCCTGTCTCCAGTGGAGGCAGTCACCTGGGTGCTGCTACTTCCTGTCTCCAGTAGAGGCAGTCACCTGGGTGCTGGTACTTCCTGTCTCCAGCAGAGGCAGTCACCTGGGTGGTGTTGCACCTGTCCTTCATATGTGTAGTGTCACTTTTGGGTCTTCGTATCTATAGTTGGGGTCTCCTGCTGTGCGGGGTCCTCACTACTCTGCCCTCCCCGAGGCTTGGGGTTACAGCTGCGCAGTCCCTTTCCTGTCGCGTGTCCTCTCCAGACATCAGTCCTGGAAGGAGGGTTCCGTTCCAAGAGTGGTTTCATCCAACAATGGATGACGGACCTTTCCAAGAACCTTTGAACATCCCTCTTAGCAGTGTAGTCATGCGCCTCCTTCTCTCCGCTGACAGAGCTGGGGTTGTGGTCTCTCTCTCTCTGCCGGGTGGTACCTGCTGCTCATCCTTCCTGAAATGTAGGGAAATACTCTCCATTGTATGAATCTGGCTAATCCTGGAAGCATTATAAATGCACCTATAATCTTGTAATGACTGCAGTGATAGCTATGGGCCAGGACACAAATAACGGTATCATCCACAAATAATGCTGCTCACGTCCCTTCCTCTCTAATCCCAAAGCCTCTGGAGAGAGGCTGGCCATCTGTACTGCTCTGTGTGTGCATCTGCTGTAGTGTCAGGTCGTAGGCAGGGATGAGCAGTGCGGATCCTCGCAGGGCTGTGATCTACTGGCACGATAGCCAGGGGGTGGGGCACCATCTCGGGGTCCCAAGTTTCCAAAGGGCTCTTAAACTTTCTTCTCAACGTCAGTCAACTGATTTTTGTCCTCATCGCTGTGAGTCTAAGAAGGTGGCACCGCTCATTTGAGCAGTTGAGAAAAGATATGTTTGAGTACAAGAAAATCTAGAGTAAAAAAAATCCAAAAAGGAATCTGTTTCAGGGTCGAAGACAAGTGGCCCATTCTTCTGTCCAGCCGCCACTTCTGCTCAGGATTTCAATAGAGAGCGGGTGGGAACTCTTCTTTTTGGCGAGGGGAAACCGATTTGGCGCCCCTTGAGAAAGAGGAAAATGTGGCCCTTTGCCAGAGCTTGGAATGTGCCCCCTGGGAGCCTTTCCCACTTCTGCACAGCCTGCCTACAGACAGACCAGCTGAGCCCACCTACACTTCCAGACTCCTAAGCCCAGCTGTATGCCTGAGGCCTGCAGTGAAAGGGGGTGAAAGCACAGAGTGTGAGGCATAGCCCATATAATTGTTTTTCTGTCCATCCGCCTGACCCATTCTGACCTCCTGAGCACCAAGGCTGTGTGACTGGTGGTGGCTGCCACTGGGTGGTCATCACTACAGAATTCTACAATTAAGCAGATCACGTGAGCAGACGACCGGGTCTCTTGGGCGAGAGGTTGTATCTCTAAGATATAGGTGCGTCCAGGGCAGTTTTACCCTTGAGCAGGAGAGAGAATGCTGTTAAATGTATGCCTTTTCCAACTTGGCTTCAGAGGGCATGCCACAAATATACCAGCTAGGGTATCCATGCCATGCGCCAGGGGTCATTTGGTGGCAACATTCTGAAGTACATACATCTTGTACAGGCTTCGCCCAAACAAACACAGATAAATCGCATTGATGCCGTGGTTTTTGTATCTGCACCTATTTGACTCATCCTTGTGTACCACCCTGAGACACTGAAGGCCTACTCAAGTCCAAGGTGAGTGTACTTCTTCAACATGTCTTCGTGTCTTGTGAGCCAACGACGACTGTGGTAGCATGATGAAGACTGACATTGGCGCAACATGTTGACCATATGGGCTAGAGACTTTGGCTGGACTTACTATAAAGGAGTACGCCCCCATTGTTGGGTTAACTTGGAGACTTTGAAATACAGATGGCCGCCCATGTCACTGTGGAGGCGTCCGGGGCAGATGTATGAGATGGACACTGGAGACCATCTTTGAGGCGAAGTTTGCAGGTGAAAAGAGAGCTGACCATCAGAGGTGGAAAGGTAGAGAGAAGTTCCTCAGTAGACTCGGTGAGCGAGAACTACGGTGAAGACCCAGCGGGTGCTTGGGCCAGCACATCATCAAGCGCAAACAGAATTGTAAGAATTGTGTGAAACGAAAGACTGGAGAACAAGGCACAAGTGGTGAACATACACTGTCTGCAGCTTCTAAATCACACCAGCTTGTTGTACTGGAAGACCCAAGGGAGGCCGCAGGAACAGAGAAAACCTCCCCCGTGAGGCTCCTTGGGAAAACATGGGGAGACCAGGAGGTACATGGACCTTCAGAACAAGATCAAGGACGTCACTTCCTAGTCAAATCCAAATCATAACACAAGGAAGGGGCTCCAAGAGAGAGAATTAGAGCAGAAGGGAAACCTGGGTCGAAGACGTACAAGTAGAAAAAGCTGATCCCTGGGACTGTCCAAAAGAGAGCGACATTAGCTGCAGCAAAGGAAGTAGATTTACATGAACTTCACAAGATAACCCTTCAAAGCAAAGTCCACAAGAGTGGCCTAATGCAAGGAGCAGGACTGACCACCTACAAGAAGGAGCCGTGGAACCATCAAACAGAAAGGCGTGTTACATGCTGTAAACAGAAAGGGCTAGTATATCATGGCCTTTCTTTCAATCTCCTCCTGAGAACACTGGCTGGACATCTTCAGCCCCAAGAAAGTGTCAAACGAAGTGACCAACTGGTTCTGTGATGTTTATGAAACAAGAAGCTGTAGGGCCACACCATGCAGCAGACTTGCACAAGTACCATCCACCTGACCACTCGCCGGCCCATTGACTAACAAAATAAAACCTTACGAAGAGGGTGATTTAGAGTGGGGTGTACGGTTTGTGCTCCGTCAGGACGATGGAGTAAGATACATCTCCGGTCATTGGCAGGAACGGCTGTCTTGGTGGTTCCTGTCAATGTGTTAAAAGCTTGACAGACAGTACTGTCTAACTCGCAGACATTCGTCAAACTGAATGAGCCCCAATCCATGGAGGTTGTCTCCATTGGTGTGGAGGTCATTCAAACTTTTTCAGTGTCCCTTACTGCCAGACTTTGACCACTAGTGATGGACAGTGAAACAGGCCATGCGACCACCCACTTTAAATCGAATAGGCAAAACTCTAACGGCCCCTACTCTGTCAAACCGTAGGAGCACTATCTCACTGTAGAAGCTGGGCAGAGAGGGTACCCCATCACTGCTGCCGCAGAGTAACCCATCGCCAGACTCTAAAACAGGCCCCAAATCAGTAAGTGGCCACGCTGCTGGAGAAGAGGCACCACCCCCTCTCTAGTACAAGATCCTAGAGCCCTGATGCTGCGTCCGGTGTTTGAGGATCATATCTGATATTGAACCACACCGCAATCCCCTGACCAGTCGAAGAGAGCTGCAGGTAAAGGGGCAATGAATGCAGTAATCCAATTTAGTGTGAAATATGACATTGGAAGCATTGATAACATTACAAAAGGCATACCATGTTAAGGATAATATTGTGTCCAATATGATATCGTATCGCTCTGCCGAAGCAACTATATCGAAAGACCTCCACCAAGAAAGGCTTTGCTATTATGACCTTCTTCTCGAAGTTAAGTTTTGTCCTTAGAACTTACCTGATCGCCAGCTTTGCTTATTCTTTAATAGTAACTTTGTTATGGGATTTCAATTCTCCAGCTGAATTCAGGACACATTGTTACGTCTTCTTTGACTGGAGATGAAGAAATCAGTCTTCAATTAAAATAAATGAATGGATGTTTGCAGGAACTGGCCATAGAGCGGGGGGCTGCAGCCGGTGTATAGTTAGACAGCGGGGTCACTAAAATAGTTTTCAAAGTCTAAATAAGGAATAAGTGATGGTATTTAAGGAATAAGTGATGGTATTTAAGGAATAAGTGATGGTATTTAAGGAATAAGTGATGGTATTAAGGAATAACTAATGGCATTAAGGAATCAGTGATGGTATTTAAGGAATAAGTGATGGTATTTAAGGAATAACTAATGGTATTTAAGGAATAAGTGATGGTATTTAAGGAATAAGTGATGGTATTTAAGAAATGAGTAATGGTATTTAAGAAATTAGTAATGGTATTTAAGGAATCAGTGATGGTATTTAAGAAATAAGTGATGGTATTTAAGAAATTAGTAATGGTATTGAAGGAATAAGTGATGGTATTTAAGGAATAAGTGATGGTATTTAAGGAATGAGTGATGGTATTTAAGGAATAAGTGATGGTATTTAAGAAATGAGTAATGGTATTTAAGAAATTAGTAATGGTATTTAAGGAATCAGTGATGGTATTTAAGAATAAGTGATGGTATTTAAGGAATAAGTGATAGTATTTAAGAAATTAGTAATGGTATTTAAGGAATCAGTGATGGTATTTAAGGAATAAGTCATGGCATTTAAGAAAAAGTCATGGTAGTGAAGGAATAAGTGTTGGTATTTAAGGAATAAGTCATGGTATTTAAGGAAAAGTCATGGTATTTAAGGAAACGTCATGGTATTTAAGGAATAATTGATGGGATTTAAGGAATGAGTGATGGTATTTAAGGAATAAGTGATGGTATTTAAGGAATAAGTATTGGTATTTAAGGAAACGTCATGGTATTTAAGGAATAAGTGATGGTATTGAAGGAATAAGTCATGGTATTTAAGGAAACGTCATGGTATTTAAGGAATAATTGATGGGATTTAAGGAATAAGTGATGGTATTTAAGGAATAAGTGATGGTATTTAAGGGATAAGTCATGGTATTTAAGGGATAATTGATGGTATTTAAGGAAACGTCATGGTATTTAAGGAATAATTGATGGGATTTAAGGAATAAGTGATGGTGTTTAAGGAATAAGTGATGGAATTCTCAAGAATAGCTGATCAATGAGAGCCATAGTAGAGGTATTAGCGTAGATTGCGCCTTGAGTGATGTTTGCCTGTGATTTGACATATTCCAGCGATGCAAATGAGATGAGCGCATTTATGGGATTATTTCAGATCAATAGCCTGTTTTACTTGTAAAAGGGACCTGCGATAACCTTCCTATAGATGAGCCTATGTGTGGATTCAACTGAAGATGACATGCTTGTTGTCTCGAGCGATCAGTGGATCTCACCATGTCGCTCCTTGCTATAGGATCAGGAAATTGACGATGACCATATTTGCTCGCTGCAGCTACTGGATCCAATGACTTTTAGGAAAACACTGTCCCCCATACAAGTGGTGTGAAGCAATACTCCCTGGTAATTTTTAATGTTAACTTTATGGTAAATCTTGATGAAGGATTGGGTTTTAGGATTACAGGTGCCCGTTTATGTGTTGACCTCTGTGAAAGGAGCTCGTTCATGAGTGGTCTTACTCTGATAGGACAAGATTGCGCTGAATGGAAAGTTGGTCTATTTGGTTTGTGTATAAATATTCCCCGAGATTTTTATAAACCATAAATAAAGATGTTTCCCCCATAGATTTTCCTCCTTGTTCATAAGACCGTTCCACGAGTTTCTTTTTCCTTGACTATGTTTCCTGGATCACCCTGTGCTCTGAGCTCGGACTTGTACCGATGCCTTTTGGCTAGAGGCGGAAATGTGGCTTCTAAGGGTGGAGCATGGAGTGTCCGCCACCATTGACGCAGATTCTGGACACGGACAGGCATGGGGGCTCGACAGAGTGCAATAAGGACACTACTAATGACAACATGGTAGAAGGGTTCCATTTATTAATCTGAGATCAATTCATTTTAGACAAGAGGTGGTTATATACCTACAGGAGGTACTGAACGGACGTTTTAGCAGTGAAAGCTGACGCGTCATAATAATTCATGCCAGTTTTATTAGCTTTATCCAGAAATGTTTCAGGCAAAGATCTTCGGTGTCAGAAACTCTACCATCTAACATTCAAAACGAATTGTGAAAATGAACTATTTTTTTAAATGAAATTTCACCAAAGAAATCTTTCTCTGTAATAAACATTATCACTGTTTGTCCTTTTAGTGTTGTGCAAAATGTGCAAATTTGGGGTTTGGTTTTAACAACTTTGCTAAGGCCACAAATAGGTGAGGTTTTAAAAGAATAGTGAAAACTATTTTTGAGAGAATAATTTCTTTACAGGAGATGGTGCCTGACTTTGAAGTTCTGCAAATCAACAAACTTCCGGTGTCACACCATGCACGTCCTATCAGTTCTTGCTTTTTACTCATTCCTATAAATTGAAGGCACGAGCCCTACTTTTCTTGCTGCAGCCCGTACTTATCGCCCCAACAACATCAGATCTCTGGCCATGGTATGTTTCATTGTTTCTTTCGGCTGGAGTGAAATAATTCATGGTATAAAATCAATGAATCTGTGAGACATTCTCCGTTTTCCCAGATATATGTGCCAGCCGTGATATCAGTGACATTTGAAGGTGATGGGGCGTAAAATATCGGGGTAAGTACCCGGTGGCAAGAGAGCAGGGGATTATCCTCCCAGTAATATTTTAAAACAAGCATTTGCAATGCAATAGGTCTCGCATTTGCGAGAGTTGGAGCTATTGGCATTGTAAATGACAATGCCTTTTATTCATTTGTTTTGTAAACCTGCAAGCGGTGCATAAACACGCACTTTACGAGAAGCAAGGCTGGCAGTAAAAGAGACTGCCAGCCTTGCTTCTCATAAGCATGGACTATAAGCACAAAGTGCTTGTTTACGCACAGCTTGCAGGTTTTTCAAACGCAAAAATAAAAGGCATGTCATTTACAATGTCAATAGCTCAAACTTTCGCAAATGCAAGACCTATTGCATTGCAAATGCTTGTTTTAAATACCATGCAACCTACCTTGCAGGCTACCAGGCTTACACAAGCTGGACTACATTTAAAAGGGCATTTTTACCTGTCAAAGGGTTATGCAAACAGGTTGCACTGCAGGTTTTCCACTGCAGCAGCGCGGCTACAAAAGGTAGGACTGAAGCCATATTTCTCCAGCTACTATAGTGGATGGCACAACAGGTGCTGTCCTCCACAAGCAGCATTGAACTTCCAGGTCCTAAACACTTTCTACACCATATACTGGGGGCTTACAGGAAAGTTAAATGAGCCAATTAGGAATAAGCCAATTTAAGTATGTTTAAAGGGGGAGCAATGGGACTCCATTTCTGGTTAACAGAGTTCTAAAGCCAGCACAAATATAGGGTCCAGCAAAAGACGAAAAATCTGGGGTGACTATATAGAAAAGGCAGATATCCTACCGGCTTATAACATTGTTCAAGAGTCAACTGAGGCCTAGTTAAGCAACACGACAGAACAATAACTGGGAAATATTTATAGAATATTGTTAAGCAGTACACTTCATGCTTATTATTGTGCAAGGCCATACAAAACACATCAAGCAATGACGGAAATGTAAACATGATATTGCTTAAGTGTAATTTATGCATGCTATGGAATCAAGCCAATGAAATTTCCCAAAGCAATGACTGTACTTTTTATCCAGTAAAACAGAGGTTTGCTATAGCAGCATATGCTTCTTGTCCGATAAGATGACACTTATAGGCCTAGTAACACCACAAATAAGTCCAGCATATACCAGGACCAAAAACCAGGAAAAGGTACAGCTCATTTAATTTGAAAAGGAAACTTTTGAAAATCTGCAACTTGTGTAGATGAGTGGCCTGCTCCCATGCGGATATTACCAAATAATGTAAATAGTTTTCTTGTATTTACATTTATACCCTACTACAGTACATCCTACTGTTTATACAAACATCTCTGAGTTCAGCAGAAGCAAAATACATTTGTGCTGAAAACAGGTGGATGTATTTCTCCAAGGTACGTGTTATACACTAACAATGCCTGAAGAAGAAAACTATTAAAGACTTGAGGGACGTTCACTAATTTGAAGGTTCTACCACTAGACGCGTTGTGCTCCTCTTGTGGGGGAAATATTATGTGCCAATGAATTTTGCCAACTATTGAGTCATTCATTTTATTTCAATGGTTGATAGTACAAACATAAATGGATGCAGAATCTGACACTCGCTTCCACGTGGTAAATCATAACCTAAGCTATAGCCCCACCTCTGGCTTTCTAAAACTAAGAATTAAGCCACATCAGGGGTATGTTTTTGTTAGGGGTCAAACAGTTAAATAAGGTCAATATAAAGCTATAAACACACTGCAAATGTCTATTTGCACAAGTACATTAAAATCAGTGTTTGGTGTTAACCGTTTCGTCCACATTTCCTTGCCAAATCGAGACATCATCAGATTCAAAACACTGGCATTCTAGACCTGTCTGTGAATGTTGTTTCAAAAAGGAGGTGCTGGTGTAAAGAGACTATTGGCGTCACATTACATCTCACACCAAGACAGACAGCATCAGCAACGTTTTAGAATGCATGTTGCTGGCAAATGTTAGAGGTGCAAGACTGGGTAAAGGACACCGTTTTTCCCATAGCTGGGAGACCCCTTCATTTATATCCTGCACACACAAGGCTAGTCCACTCTCTTCCCACTTACACCATACCCTCTAAGCTCCATACCTTGCTGTTGGCGCAGGTCACGCTCCGCAGGACTCCGTAGAAGATGGGCAGCAGCGCCATGATCATCAGGCTCCCGTAGTCCAGCGCCGTCCCCTCGGGGGAGGCCGGCAGCAGGGCAGATGCGTTGCAAGCTGTAGGTCCGAGACGTTGATCAGCGATGCCTCTGCCATGGCTGGAGGTTCGTGGGGCTGCGGGGTCCAGAGAAGGAGGTGGGACGGGAAGGCGCAGCGTCGAGGCTGCGTGGAGCTCTGTATTAGGGCCCCGGACAGGGAAGAGACTGCTCTTTCAAGCTCCGCTGCTTTTTGGTACCGGTAAGGGCACGTCACCTAAACAACTAGGAAGTGACGTCCCTTCCGGATGAAGTTCACAACTTTATCTAATACTGAACATAATTAGTAGTGCCCTTTCTCATTTCTGAGCGCCTGTGTCCCTGGCCCTTCCAGTCCTCTCGGAGTCATGGCGCCTCCTATCACCTCATGTGATAAATATAGGAAGACGATATTTGAAAAGCGTAGGCTGCACCGGTGATTTTAATAAAGTCCCCTCCAAGGCCGCCTTCGTCTCCCCGTTTGTGTATAATTAACGAACCGAGAGAAAACATTAATCTCGGTGCCAAAAGGCAAAACTTGTGTCGGTTTTAAAAGGTTAGCGCCTCGTCAAGGGCTCCTGGACTGTGAAAGACTTCCTCCAGCGAAGAGAAACAGCAGAAAAGTAACCCCCTCCTGGTACCTAATTGTAGTAGCGGGTTAGCGATGAAGGAAAGGAGTCGGAAAACGACGGTGACAATAACAGCTGTCTTTTATTGTTTCTTTTAAGTTTAAGAGAATAATAGGACCCACGGCACAGCAAGCACTGCATACGAGGAAGGTCAGGCTAACAATGACTGCCTTCCCGTCACATAGTTCTAAAATGGAATAGGACGCGTATTAACAGCTTAAAGGGAAACAAACTAAATAAGTAATAATGTAGAAGAGTTCATGTAATGATACTACAACAACGTGTCCGATTGAAAACGACTTCAAGAAACTAGAGGAGGTTTGTGTGTTGGTGATGTGCAAAGATAAATTTTAACTTTCAAAATAACTCCTCAAAGCTTATCCATCTTTATAATAACGGCGCATGAGAGTCACTTTTATTTGTGACAGTTGCCTCCAGTGTGTATTGTTCAAAGACGTGTTTGTCCTCTCGTGCCGGCATTCTCCGATCTGTGACGCACTGAAGTTGACGAGGAGGAAGTGGGAGGGGGGAGTGGGGGCGGGCACAGTGCAAATGGTGTGCACTTTGATGTCGTCAGTGGCCGCGCGGCTCACTGACGGACATCAAAGGGGCCGCGAAGTGATCAGGCAGTGCTTTTCAGGCTGCCAAATGGTGCGCGCGGCCGGCGCACATGCACTGTATTTGGAGGCCTGAAAAGCACTGTTTGCACTTCCAAAACTCGCTTACTATAAGTCTCGCCAGAACAGCGCTAAAGCGCTGTCTCAGGCGAGACCTAAAAATGGTGGGCACCTGGTCCATTTTCAAGCATATTTGAGACAGCAAGAGGGTTATTAAAGCAATTGTTAAAGTGTAGCTATGACATCAATAAAGACACTTCATATGATAATGATGTAATTAGCTGCACATTCGGTATCACCACAGAACTTCATCACAGACTTTGAGATAGCACAGCTGAGTGCCTCACAGACTTCTTTATTTACTGCCACTGCTCATTATTAATACATATGTTTTCATAACTTGATTTGTGATTGTGACGGTCGTTCTCAGTACTGACTACAGGCTCACACCACCTACAACAGCAGCAGCATTGCTGCGCTACAGTATGCTAATGCTACACAACGCTACACAACGCTACACAACGCTAAAATAAAAAATACTTGGACGTCACCTGGCCTCAGCTCAGCCATGAATCATTCATGGTACATTTCTGCTGCACTGAAAATGGGAAGGCCGCAGAGTAGAGTATATTACATGCAAATCAATAAAGGTGAAAAGAAATACATAATAAAACCAACAGTGCACATGCCAGTGTATAAATAAATATATTTAATATGGCCAGTCTTTTACCTCCAGCACAGCTGCCAGGAAAGACATGGGCATCAAGTGCTCAAAAGTGCCACCTCTAAGCGTGCAGATGCCAACATGTGATAGTTGGCACAAGCACAAAAGCTGGCAACACTTTCTCCACAGTGAGTAGTACTCACCAGCAGTGGTGTAACAAAACTTGAGGGCCCCCCTACAAAGTACAGAAAGGTGACCCCCCTCCAGACTCAGTCAAGAGGTCTCAGGACAGGGTAGCGTGCTGAGGGGGCCCCCTGGAGCTTGGTCTCCCCTACACCGCAAGGGCATATTTTACACCACTGCTCACCAGGCCACAGGCTCAAAGAAGTTAGGAGAGGAACTCCTGCCCAGTAGGAGGTGATAGTAGGGGTTAGAAGAGGAGCTCCCTTTCAGTCAGAAGTTGGAGAGCTCCCCGACAGTGGGAGGTGGGGAGAAGGTTAGGAGAAGAGCTCCCTGACAGTGGGAGGTGGGGAGAAGGTTAGGAGAGGAGCTCCCCGACAGTGGGAGGTGGGGAGAAGGTTAGGAGAAGAGCTCCCTGACAGTGGGAGGTGGGGAGAAGGTTAGGAGAGGAGCTCCCCGACAGTGGGAGGTGGGGAGAAGGTTAGGAGAGGAGCTCCCCGACAGTTGGAGGTGGGGGAGAAGGTTAGGAGAGTAGCTCTCTGACAGTGGGAGGTGGGGAGAAGGTTAGGAGAGGAGCTCCCCGACAGTGGGAGGTGGGGGAGAAGGTTAGGAGAAGAGCTCCCTGACAGTGGGAGGTGGGGAGAACGTTAGGAGAGGAGCTCCCCGACAGTGGGAGGTGGGGGAGAAGGTTAGGAGAAGAGCTCCCTGACAGTGGGAGGTGGGGAGAAGGTTAGGAGAGGAGCTCCCCGACAGTGGGAGGTGGGGGAGAAGGTTAGGAGAGTAGCTCTTTGACAGTGGGAGGTGGGGAGAACGTTAGGAGAGGAGCTCCCCGACAGTGGGAGTTGGGGAGAAGGTTAGGAGAGGAGCTCCCCAACAGTGGGAGGTGGGGGAGAAGGTTGGGAGAAGAGCTCCCCAACAGTGATAGTTGGGGGAGAAGGTTAGGAGAAGAGCACACCGACACTGAGAGGTGGGGAGAAGGTTAGGAGAGTAGCTCCTCGACAGTGGGAGGTGGGGAGAAGGTTAGGAGAAGAGCACCCTGACACTGGGAGGTGGGGAGAAGGTTAAGAGAGTAGCTCCCTGATAGTGGGAGGTGGGGGAGAGGGTTAGGAGAGGAGCTCCCCAACAGTGGGAGGTGGGGGAGAAGGTTAGGAGAAGAGCTCCCTGACAGTGGGAGGTGGGGAGAAGGTTAGGAGAGGAGCTCCCCGACAGTGGGAGGTGGGGGAGAAGGTTAGGAGAGGAGCTCCCCGACAGTGGGAGTTGGGGAGAAGGTTAGGAGAGGAGCTCCCCAACAGTGGGAGGTGGGGGAGAAGGTTAGGAGAGGAGCTCCCCAACAGTGATAGTTGGGGGAGAAGGTTAGGAGAAGAGCACACCGACACTGAGAGGTGGGGAGAAGGTTAGGAGAGTAGCTCCCCGACAGTGGGAGGTGGGGAGAAGGTTAGGAGAAGAGCACCCTGACACTGGGAGGTGGGGAGAAGGTTAGGAGAGTAGCTCCCTGATAGTGGGAGGTGGGGGGGAGGGTTAGGAGAGGAACTCCCCGACAGTGGGAGGTGGGGGAGAAGGTTAGGAGAGGAGCTCCATGACAGTGAGAGGTGGAGGAGAAGGTTAGGAAAGAGCACACCGACACTGGGAGGTGGGGAGAAGGTTAGGAGAGGAACTCCCCGACAGTGGGAGGCGGGGAGAAGGTTAGGAGAGGAGCTCCCCGACAGTGGGAGGTGCGGAGAAGGTTAGGAGAGGAGCTCCCCGACAGTTGGAGGTGAGGGTGAAGGTCAGGAGAAGAGCTCCCTGACAGTGGGAGGTGGGGGAGAAGGTTAGGAGAGGAGCTCCCCGATAGTGGGAGGTGGGGGAGAAGGATAGGAGAGGAGCTCCCCATCAGTGGGAGGTGTGGAGAAGGTTAGGAGAGGAGCTCCCCGACAGTTGGATGTGGGGGTGAAGGTTAGGAGAAGAGCTCCCTGACAGTGGGAGGTGGGAGAGAGGGTTAGGAGAGGAGCTCCCCGACAGTGGGAGGCGGGGGAGAAGGTTAGGAGAGGAGCTCCCTGACAGTGAGAGGTGGGGGAGAAGGTTAGGAGAAGAGCACCCCGATACTGGGAGGTGGGGAGAAGGTTAGGAGAGTAGCTCCCCGACAGTGATAGCTGGGGGAGAAGGTTTGGAGAAGAGCACCCCGACACTGGGAGGTGGGGAGAAGGTTAGGAGAGTAGCTCTCCGACAGTGGGAGGTGGGGAGAAGGTTAGGAGAAGAGCACCCCGACACTGGGAGGTGGGGAGAAGGTTAGGAGAGTAGCTCCCCGATAGTGGGAGGTGGGGGAGAGGGTTAGGAGAGGAACTCCCCGACAGTGGGAGGCAGGGGAGAAGGTTAGGAGAGGAGCTCCATGACAGTGAGAGGTGGGGGAGAAGGTTAGGAAAGAGCACCCCGACACTGGGAGGTGGGGAGAAGGTTAGGAGAGTAGCTCCCCGACAGTGGGAGGTGGGGAGAAGGTTAGGAGAGGAGCTCCCCGACAGTGGGAGGTGGGGAGAAGGTTAGGAGAGGAGCTCCCCGACAGTGATAGTTGGGGGAGAAGGTTAGGAGAAGAGCACCCCGACACTGGGAGGTGGGGAGAAGGTTAGGAGAGTAGCACCCCGACAGTGGGAGGTGGGGAGAAGGTTAGGAGAAGAGCACCCCGACACTGGGAGGTGGGGAGAAGGTTAGGAGAGTAGCTCCCCGACAGTGGGAAGTGGGGGAGCGGGTTAGGAGAGGAGCTCCCTGACAGTGGGAGGTGAGGGAGAAGGTTAGGAGAGGAGCTCCCTGACAGTGAGAAGTGGGGGAGAAGGTTAGGAGAGTTGCTCCCTGACAGTGTGAGGTGGGGGAGAAGGTTAGGAGAGGAGCTCCCCGACAGTGGGAGGTGGGGGAGCGGGTTAGGAGAGGAGCTCCCTGACAGTGGGAGGTGAGGGAGAAGGTAAGGAGAGTTGCTCCCTGACAGTGTGAGGTGGGGGAGAAGGTTAGGAGAGGAGCTCCCCGACAGTGGGAGGTGGGGGAGAAGGTTAGGAGAGTAACTCCCCAACAGTGGGAGGTGGTGGAGAAGGTTAGCAGAGGAGCTCCCCGACAGTGGGAGGTGAAGAAGAGGGTTAGGAGAGGAGCTCCCCGACAGTGGGAGATGCGGAGAAGGTTAGGAGAGCAGCTCCCCAACAGTTGGAGGTGGGGGTGAAGGTCAGGAGAAGAGCTCCCTGACAGTGGGAGGTGGGGGAGAAGGATAGGAGAGGAGCTCCCCAACAGTGGGAGGTGTGGAGAAGGTTAGGGGAGGAGCTCCCCGACAGTTGGAGGTGGGGGTGAAGGTTAGGAGAAGAGCTCCCTGACAGTGGGAGGTGGGGGAGAAGGTTAAGAGAGGAGCTCCCCGATAGTGGGAAGTGGGGGAGAAGGATAGGAGAGGCGTTCCCCGGCAGTGGGAGGTGGGGGAGAAGGTTATGAGAAGAACTCCCTGACACTGGGAGGTGGGGGAGAAGGCTAGAAGGAGGAGCTTCCTGACAGTGGAAGGTGGGGGAGAAGGTTAGGAGAGGAGCTCCTTGACACTGGGAGGTGGGGGAGAAGGCTAGAAGAGGAGCTCCCTGACAGTGAGAGGTGGGGTAGAAGGTTAGGAGAGGAGCTCCTTGACAGTTGGAGGTAGGGGATGGAGTTAGGGAAGATGTTGCCTGACAGTGGGAGGCTGGAGTTAAGCAATGCATTTCCTGAAAGGTGGAAGTGGTGGCAAAGCGATTAGGAGAACAGTTTCCTGATTGTGGAAGAAGGTAAAAGGAGCCTTCTGACAGGAGAGGATGTGTTAGCGGAAGCATCTACTGATAGCTCACGGTAGCTCAATGTGTGCAAAGAATCCCTATCGCCACACTACTGAGATGACAGAGAGTGGCTCAGAGGTCGGCGGATCTCTCTACAGCTTACCATGCAGCACTGTGGGACCCTTGTGGTGCACATGTAGTGTTCATCAGTGGGCGCAGGCTTTTGCTCCTTCTACAGTATACACCTTCACACATGCACGTATGTACATACGTACAATGCAGAGTGATCTGAGACACTGCCATCTCTACCTGCAGTACATAGTGTGCCGTCACTGTCTCTAATGTACATGGTGTGTACATATTCACCCAGTGCATACAGAGAACATCCTCTTTTGTACCCCTGCATATTTCTCATCCTGGCGGTTGCAGTAATTTTAAGTGTGTTATTACAACATCAGAATTTCCAATGCTGTAGTATGGACTGTAGAGGGAGAGTGTAATTACCCATTCAACTGGAATTAAAATGCACACAGGACGAAGACATGACACGAGAGTGACTCTGACTCACCGTCCAGATGATCCGCCACAGAAGAGGAACACTCGTGACTTTGCCTCCACCAGGAGAGGCATGCAGGGAGGTCGTGACCAGCTCAAACCAGCTTCTAGTCCCACTCCCACAACTCCTGAGGTAATGCAGATTCTGCTTCCTTGCTGGTAAACAGCATGAGAGAGCAGGGTAAGGACTGGCTTGGTATGGTGCTGCCGGCGCTCCTTAAGAGATTTTCCAGGCTGTGCCTGTAATCCCCCAGACTCCTGCATTGCTTAGGTAGGCGAGGGTTCATGTGTGCATAATGGGCTTGTTTGAGCTAGGCATCCATCCAACCTGACATGCGCACTTCTCCTCAAGTACGCTTATATCTGAGCCTGTCACAAGCTCCCACCGCTCCCCCTCCCCCACTCAAATCCACCCGGCAGGCTGTAAAGGCAAACTTTGCCAGTCCATGTCGTGTGCACTGCGGCTAAAAAACAATTTGCTGATAGTAAACATTTATTAGGGGCCCGCCACCCGGGAGCAACAAAATAAAAAGGGGGACAACGCCTTCCGCCCCACTAATGGAACCGCTGCCGCTTAACATGTGTTGCACTGTATTAACATTGTGTAACCACAAAACCCAGACAGGGTCCGGGATGAGGGAACCAGAGGCACGGGGGGCTGGGAGTCGGCAGTCTCCAACAGAAACTGTTACTCACAATAGAGCGGCTCCCAGTGGGTTGTAGCTAGTGCTAGTGCTAATTAATTAGTGAGTGCAGGCATCTCACAAAAAGTGAAGGACTGGCCTCACACACCACCTGGTGTCATGCTTCATCATTGACTAGTCCTCGCCCTCTAAAAGCTTGGTTTGATAGAGGGCGGGCATACACCTGACGACAGGGATGCACTTCTAAACTAAGTGGCGGCCCTAAGACAAATAGTGAGGTTAAAAAGCCATTATAGATGTCAAATTAAATTTTAATGGTGCTGGCATCTATATGGTAATTAAAATAAAGTGATCGGTGTAATGGGGATACCATTGTCCCCCTACCGATATCAATGAGGTCGACATGTTTCTGCCAGTGGCCCAATAGGGTCGGTGGCATTCATCAGGACCTAAACGAGATCATCTTCGAGGAGTGGAGGAGCACAGACATAGGCGCAGAGGCGGGGACCACGTCAAGTTACACGTTTGACCAAATGGGTCTCCTGCCTTCACCCTCCTATGGGGCACAGTGTCCCAACCATAGGGCTTTAGATACAGGCCGGATCACGGTTGAGAGTGATCTCTATCACCCCACGCAGCGGAAATCCTCTCACCATAGTTTGGTAAGAGTGGAGTCCACAGTTGATTTACTCGTTTAGGTCCTGATGAATGCCACGGACCCTACTGGGCCACTGGCAGAAACATGTCGACCTCATTGATATCGGTAGGGGGACAATAATATCCCCATTACACCGATCACTTTATTTTAATTACCATATAGATGCCAGCACCATTCAAATTTAATTTGACATCTATAATGGCTTTTTAACCTCACTACTTGTCTTAGGGCCCCCACTTAGTTTAGAAGTGCATCCCTGTCATCAGGTGCGTGCCTGCCCTCTATCAATCCAAGTTTTTAGAGGGCAATGATGAAGCATGACACCAGGTGGTGTGTGAGACCAGTCCTTCACTTTTTGTGAGATGCCTGCACTCACTAATTAATTAGCACTAGCACTAGCTACAACCCACTGGGAGCGGCTCTATTGTGATTAACTGTATTAACATTACCTTGCTTGCAACCCTGGCAAGGCATTAAGGTGCTTTATGGCAGGCAGTACAATACTCAAGGACCAAAGGTTAGTTAGTACTCCGTGGGTACTAGTTATTGTTGGTTAAATCCTGTTTTTGTGTTGTTGGGGTTAGTCTTGTGCTCTCAGGAAATTGTTCCGTGCATTTGCTCAAGTTTTTTGGAGCAGATTAAGTTAATCGAGGCTAGTAATTATCAATAGAGTGAATCCATGCATACGGAAGGTAGGGTGAGTAGATAGGGTAGAACAGGTCTGATATTGTTAGATTTGGCTATTTAAGAGGAATAGGGTAGAATAAGGCAGACAGGCAAACAACAGAGCAGGCTAGACACTACATTCAAAGACAGTAAGGCACTCAGACGATGAAGGGTAAGGAGAGGATCATTCAATTGAAAATCAATCAATTGAATTCAAGGTCAACTTTCTTGCAGGGTTCTAGGAATATAGTGAGAGGAGGCTTTTTGGGATATGAATCCTGAGGATATAGAACGTGTAGAAATAAGGGTGGATGGCGGACGCTTCTGGGAGGGTGTCACATCATCAGTTGTTCCCTTAAGTTGTTGATGGTGTTGAACAGATTGTCTTCTGATAATTACATAAACAGCAGTATAATGTTGATTCTTTTCACCTTTGTGCTTGGCTCGTGCTAATGTGAGGTAGTGCACGACCTAGGACCAGCATGCATCAGTCACTTCCTGAACTTCTACCAACCATCCATAGACCTTCGCGCTGCCTCCCATGCTCTAACACCGCGCATCCGCCGAAGGCACAGCAGAGACCGTTCCTTCTCTGACCTCACTGCCAAGTCCTGTAACAGCCTCCCCTCCACCTCTGGACATCACCCTCACTGGTGGAGTTTAAGAAGAGACTCAAGGCCTGGCTTTTCAACTGAGCCCAGCAACCTAGCACCTGGATACCCTCACTGGTGATTAGCAGCGCTATACAAATATGATTGATTGATAGTATGATTATGTCGTCTGTCCATATAATTGATCCTTTGTTTGTCAGGCAAGATTTGGAAGTAGAACATCTCTGTGATGTTTCATCAGTCATTCCATTGTGAAACAGCAGCGTGGGTGACAGATGAGTTTTGCTCGGCTGCATTCTTTTGTGGTGTGGTATGTTCTTTTGTACTGTTCTGTTTTGTAGCAAGTTGTGCTGTACTGCATTGTGCTCTGCTGTGGTGTGATCTTTGTGGTGCTGTGGTGCGCTGCTAAACTGCTGTGTGTGGTGGGCTGGTGTTATGTGATGTGGTCTATTGTGGTATGTCGTGCTCTGATGTGATATGCCGGTTGTGGTATGTTCTATTTTGTGCTGCGGTGTGATGTGCTCTATTGTGCTATGTCCATTGTGTTATAGTCTATTGTGGACTGTTATGTCTGTGGAGTTATGCATTTTTGGGGGAATGTGTTGTTACAGTGCAGCACTGTGCTGGCCTGTGTTATGGTGTGTTCTATTGTGTTGATGTCTGCATTGGGAGAGTCCATTATTTGTGGCAGGGTCATTCAAGGTACCTTTTTGCAGTCACATGTGGATTTTCCCTTTCTGAATCCAATGACCACAATGAGTCAACAAAAGTCCAATTGCTATTACAAGTTATAAATTGCATATTCTGAGCAGTAAAACTTTGTTTCGCCCCTACAAACAACACCACACAAACACACAAAGGGTCCGATTGACAAAGAAAGTCACAAGACTGCACTAGCAGATTTGCACTTATATGTGACTGTAAATTAACAGTTTTCTGGAATTCACAAATGTTACTAGGAATACACGTGCAGAGCTGAACCAGTTGTGTGGCATTCCCTGAGAGAACCGGGTGCTGCATGCAGAGTTATTCATAGTAAAAACTCCATACATGAGGAATAAAATCCCCTGTGCAAATGCAATATTTTTCCACTGGGCCCCAGTCCCCAGCAGGCTGGACTACGGGAACACACTCTACATAGGATTCACCACACCCCTTCTGAAGAGACTACAGACAATACAAAACTCAGCAGCAAGACGCATCCTCGACTTACCCAGAAAGACCCACATCACACTGCACCTCAAGAAGCTACGCCGGCTCCTGATCCAGAAGAGATGCCAGTTCCAGATGTTGACCCACACATACAAAGCCCTGCACGACGAAGGACCAGCGTCCATGAACAAACGCATGAGCTTCCACCAACCAACCAGACACCTATGATCCGCCTCCCTCGGATCGCCGAGGCAACAGCGGAGGATGCTCCTACTCACGCCTGGCGGCCAAAGCTTGCAACTACCTTCCTCTACACCTCAGGACCGCCTTATCACTCTGGGAATTCAGAAAAGGACTCAAGACCTGGCTGTTCGAATGAACAGATCACCATGAAGCAGCTAGCAACCCCCTGTGCTTTGAGACCCTCACAGGTGATTCACGCGCTTTATAAATCCTTGATTGATTGACAGGAAAACTATTTTTCCTCTTGGATAAAACCTGTCTCCAACAACCTGAGAGTGATCCGTTCCCTTCCCACCTTGCAAAGGGAGTTACATCGGCCCTTGGCTAGAATGAATCTCTAAACCTGTCCAGTGTTGGAACGCAGAGGAGAGGACTTTGTGAATCCTGACTCACAGGCACGTTCATGTGCAATCACAAACTTTCATGGCTAAGTACAGAGGGACTTCCACTTTCCAACCCTTGAATGGGATCCACCGGTGTGGAGAACTCAATGTACCAGCTCTCCACCTACCTTCCACTCACACTCTTGACAAAGACTTGGTCTCAATGGAATAAGCAAAAGGACAGAATTGCCCAGACCCGTCTCGGACTGGAACCACTGAGCCCGTGTGCCACTTTAGTATGAAGATGAGGCATAGATGTCCAGTCTCTGAGCCAAGATGTTGTTTCCTGAACCTGGACTCATAAAAAATTGCAACCCTTCTAGCAGAACTGTTTGACACCAAACTCTCACACCCACACCAAACCTCGGAACACAATACGAGGATGACTGAGGCTGCTGTCTGCTAGAGACACCCATTGGATTCAAGCTAGTCTGGCTGATATGGGGTGATACCGCGACACTGGTCCCAAGATGCTTGTTTCTGGCCCAGGGAGGACCTGGCCTGGCAGTTCGGGCTGGACTGTTCCCATGGGGCATAGGGTCAAGACTGATTTACATATGGCTGGGTCTAAACTGGGATGGCATGGTGAGCAAAAAAACTATGGATTTAACCCAGATCTTTGTACTGGGGTGAATGTTTGACATTGTTCACCATTTCGGCACATATAAGAAGTTTCAACACCTCCTAAAGCAAAATGAGACCACGACAATGGTATCCATATAAATGTAGATGACGTAAAATCCAAATCCATTGCATCGATATCCAGGATCTGTGCCATGTGCTATGTGATTAAGGATCAGTAATATTGCGTTGAAAAACGAATATACTATATTCATTTTTTCACTATACTTTCCCATATGGACAACTCCACAATCGTGTTTGACATCTCCACCCATGTTTGAAAAGTTACTAGTGTTACTACTGTTAACTTTACACTTGTAAAGTGAGTATTGGACATCTGCACCCCCTGAACTGTGATGTTGGAGACATGCAAGTCTACACTTAGGTGTAAATCTACACTGAGAAATGGTGGATGGCTAAAAAGTGCGGACTTGCACCTAGGTAAAGAAGTAGATTTATGCTTGAGTATATTCACACATGCAAATTTACTTTTGAGTACAGGCCCCGCTTTGTATTATTGCAAATCATAGACTACTAAGTACGTTTACTAAACTGCACTTCGAAATGTGTAAAGGTGGAAACTCCATAGCAGTTTCACAATATATGATAGCCTTTTGAAAAAAAACAAGCAATGAAGCTGTAAACACAGGTGTTGTGGTATGACAGATGAGGTAACTGAACATTAGTTTAGACCTAGGGCACACTGTGAGGCTGCCAATGCATTCAACCCATGTCTGTAAAAGCTTTCCTACAACCAAAAATATTGTTTTCCCAGAGAACACATGAACTCCTGCGGCTAGTGCTGCACACGCAGCCTCAGGTACAAGTTCAAGTGTTTGCTAAAGTTGGACAAGTGCCGGACTTTGCTCGACTTCAAAGGGGGCGGAGCTTCACTTTCTTGACCATAATCCCTGGCACCATGGATGGGACATCAGACTGCAGGAAATGGTGTCTTCTCACAGTCACCCAGGAATGACAGCACAGAGTTACAGCAGAGAAACACAGTAGACACCGCCTCCCGCACTGTTCATGGTGCCCCCGCCATGCACAGTGATGTCATCAATGACATCATTTCAGATGTCATCAGTCATGTTAGCAATTATGTTAAAGAACATGTCATGCGTGATTTAATATGTGAGGTCATGAGCAGTGCATGGTGAGGGTGTGAGTTATTATTACTTAAAGTAACTATAACTGGTACTTTTCAGTGTTTGTTTTTAGTTTGAAATGTTACATTTAAACTGACATTTTCACCTTACTATAGCGTCTCTTTAACCTTTAATTTTTTTTCAATTAATTTCCGAGGGTTCTTTCAATGCAAAATAAAATATTATCACCGTACCTAACTATAAGTCACTTTAACTGTTAGATTTTTCAGTGACTTCCTAGGGGTTTAAACTTTTTTTTAACATAAAGTAATATTTTATTACAACATGTAACTATGCCAACTCCCCACCATGCTCAACCTGGCTCCCAAATCCCTGCGAGCAGCCGACCTCTAGCTGCGCATGGCTTGTGCCATGCGCAGCATTGCGTTAGCCACAGGGCTTGAGCTGTGGCCAGAAGTTAGCGCCCAACCGGCAGTGGGCAGCCAAATCCCTGGCTATGCGCAGTGCGGGTTTGACGGGGAAATCTCACGCCTCCTTTTTAAAATATCAAATAAAATCGAGCCTGCAGGACTCTTACGGTAATCACTGCAGCTCGTGCGCTTCTGAGGAACTCTCGCAGAAGCACGGGGACCAACTTTTTAATATTCAAGATACAGAGACCCAGTCCCCGTGTTCAGAATTGGCAGCCGCAACATTTCTCCAGCCAATCAGAGTGCAAGCTCCCATGGGACTTGCAGGAGCTTCTCACGCCCACAGGAGAGAGAAGACCAATGGGAAAAGAGGCCCCCTTGGCCAATCAGATCACTCAATTATTTGAAAGGGTCCTCCGTGAGATCCCCCGGATCTAACCATCCAGATATACAGATAGTTGGAACCTTAATTTCTCAAAAACTGCTGAACAGATTTACACTAAATCACAAAACACACTATCGGGGTAAACATCAATCTTTCTGTCAGATTTAGTGTCATTCCGTTGAGCAGTTTGGGCTGTAAGTAACCCTGTTCAAAAATCACTATGGAAATTGCACAGGGCACTAGAGGTTTGAGATTGAAGGCTCGCCTCCCTCCCCCTTTTTTTCTTAGCCCCCGTTTGCCGCTTGGCAGATCACCCTGAACTTCTTCCAGAGAAAGAGCTGAGGTAGACGAACATTTACTGTGGAAACGTTTGTGAAGATTCGTCAAATGACGGCAAAGTGTTTAGCAAACCCAAAAGATATCTTCCTGTGGCAACGGGGTCCTAACTGTGACTCATAGTGGTCGCGACTGCCAGTGTATGATATATTAATATATATGTATAAATACAATTGCATAAATGTATATACATATACATGTAGAGAGAGAGAGCGAGTGATAGAGGGGGGAAAAGGGGAGGGAAACAGGAAAGAAATGAGAGAGAAGATAGAGTGGGAACTGTTTTCCTCATGTGGGAACGTGACCTTTATTAGATTTTTTGACTCATTCTCTATTTCACAGTTTGATCTTTTTCAATGACAAATTTAATGAGCAATTAGGATCCCAAGAGTGACAAGGCCGTCCTTTTGTGTTGCAGTTTTATGCCTCAGGTTCACTGTCTCTTTCCTCATCAAGATGATAAGCTGGGACCTTCGCATGTCTCCTGCCTACCAGTGCTTATTTTGAGCCGCTGGTTTCCGAAGCTCGGCACCAACACTCAATCATCAACACTGGCACTTTTCATGAGCACCAGTTAAGGACACATTCACATTCATTTACGGTAGGCACAGGGAGTGTAACTGATTTGCCCAGGATCACAGGATGCTGAGCTGAGAGCGAGGCTAGAACCTGGTTCCCCAGTTCCGAGGTCCACAGCTCCGGCCATTATGCCACACCCTCTCCCCTTTTTAATGGCTGATAGTTGGTTTTGTTTTAGGCGGCACTAACAGGAGAAATGGCCTGTCAAGAGCCCCAGCACTTTTTTTTTTTTTTTAATTAACCACTGCTGCCTACCATCTACCTACCAGGCAATAATAAATATGTCAGAATAACTCTGGTGATTAATTTGCCTGTTACCAGTTTGGAATCAAACTAGCACAGTGCCCCCTACAAAGCACATGATGTGAAATGCAGATGGAATAATTGTTTTTTTTAATGTAGACAGCTCAGTGGGTTGCTGCTGTTATCACAGTTTCTTTTGTTACTTGCTGTTGTTTTTCCCTCAATATTTCAATATTCTAAGGTTGCTCAATAGGGTTCTTTTGGATAATAACACATCCTTATGAGACAAAACAACTCCAACCACTATGTTATGTTTTAGATCCTGCGTTTGAATTATAAATTCAGTACACATGGAGAGGGTCTGTATAGAGATGAGGGGCACCACTGGTGGGTGGTGGTAAAGGAAATGAAAATCCGCAGAGTAGTTGGTCTTTGGCATGGGGGGCACCAAAAAAGATTGTCAAAGCAGCTGCCACCAGCACTAAAGCTGGTCATGTCAGGGGCGTGGCTGGAGGTGGGCGAGCTGATGAATGCTGGAGCCTGAAGCCTGGCTCTGGCACAGCTCCAGCCATTGGTACCTCGAACCCATAACAAGCCGAGCTTTGATATGGCTTCGTCCTGCCATCCTCGTTCTACCTTCTTACACAAAGAGGCAGAAAGAAGCATTAACTTATGAGGCAAAAAGGAGAGACAAATGGATACCCATTTAGAAGCTGATTTGTGAAGTGAAACCACAAAACCTGGATTAATCGCGGCTTTCCCCTTAACCGAATTATGTGATTTTAGGAATATATTTTATTTTACTGATCCTACTTTTTCTTCACTTTCGCATTGGAAGGCATCTTCAAGTATGTGAGTTCAGAATACCAGCTGCCCAAAACCCTAGTGTGTTTGGTTTAACAAACTATATTGTGGCTCTTTTGATAAGAGTTCTGGGCCACATACAGAGGCATATTATCAAGCCAGGCGATAAAATTATCGCCGCTTTAGCGGCAGAAAACTGCCGCTAAAACAGCGATAATGGGCTTGATAATATGCTCTGTGGAATTCCAATTGAAGCTCTGGTTAGACGTCCTTCACATCTAACATGGGCTTCAATTGGAATTCCATAATATGCCCCACAGTGTTCACGTGACAAATGCCGTGCCTCTTTATTTACTAATGGCACTGTGGCCAGAGTGGTAGTGGGGGCAGGAATTATTCAAAACCAATTACTTTTAATAAGTACTTATCATTGCTGTAATGTGAGATATTTATGTGAAAGCTTCCACATGTTAAAGAAATACACTTTTTTGGATTATGAATCGACGTTTTCATGTTTTAAGTGATATCTGTTGTATGATTTGCATGGCAAAACGTTTTTAGGGCTCGGCTTGAGCATGAACTCCAATAGCCACGCCAGACCATTAGTTCGGCCTGGCTCGACTCCCCCTGCTCATTTGCTGCCCGCCCACCTGTAGGCGGAGCTATCATCCCTGCAGCCAATGCAGGGACCCGGGCCTGAGCCACGCCAGACCATTGGTTCGGCCTGGCTCGACTCACCCTGCTCATTTGTTGCCGCCCACCTGTAGGCGGAGCTATCATCCCTGCAGCCAATGCAGGGACCCGGGCCTGAGCCACGCCAGACCATTGGTTCGGCTTGGCTCGACTCACCCTGCTCATTTGTTGCCGCCCACCTGTAGGCGGAGCTATCATCCCTGCAGCCAATGAAGGGACCCGGGCCCTGCGGCAGAAGCCCTTCAGGAGCTGGTTGTTGGAAAGACTGATAGGAAGGCAATGCCTTTGAACCTGAAATAATTTATTTTATTGTAATCCCTGTCTCTGTAAAGCTTTTATTTCAACATTTCGAGCTAATGGACAACAAAGAGAACAATTGGAAATGCCGGACATAAGATGACCGGTGGGCACTAATCCCAAACTGTTCTGGTGCTGCTCTGTGACCTGCCAGGCACCTGCTCCAGGCTGGAATCTTGGCTGGAGCTCTCCCTCAAGCTTTGAAACGCTGCATTTTCTTTACAAACAGTGATTTTATGTCTATTTGTTTATGTTTAACACAATCCTAGCCAGAAGGCAGCAAGGCGCGGTACAAGGTCCAAGACCAAATGTGTGTCTGGACACCTGTGCTACATCTTCGAGAGACATATTTACTAACATTTCAAGCGACGCAGCGCAGTAAGTGAAGTAGCTGTGCAGAACAGCACTATATTTTCAAGGGTGTGGCACATTGGAATTGGGATTGAAAGGTCTGACATGCACGTTACAAAGTGAACCCTCACACCGTGTCTCTGCTCCCTCCCTAGTCAACCTCTTCCTCTCTCGCTCCCGTGCTGCCTACGTGTTCCCTCCTCTCTCCTACCTTGCCATTCGTCTCTGTCTTTCTCCCTTTCCTGCATCCTTTCTCTCCCTTCCCTCTACTTTGCCTTTGGATCCCCCCTCTACCATTATTCTGTCGCCCTCAGCGTCTTTCTGTATCTGTTTTTTCTCGTTTCTCTGCCCCATCTTCTTTTGTGATCTTATCTCTTTCACCATCTTGTTCTTCAAAGGCAGCTTCTGCTTTGAAGCCTGCCTTTTGGGGCTAACGCTCAAGTGACTTCCTGCAGTAGGGAGGTAGCACTTCCCTGGCCTGAAATCCCTCAGTGTTCCTCTTCCTGAGAGCTGCTGGCACGTCTCTCGAGCAGGTCACACAGCTGCCTCATGGAACCGGCTCCTTTAGTGCCCAGAAAAGCACAGGAGTTTAAAGGCAGCAAAGAGCCCCCTTTGTAAAAGCCGCACACTGCACCAAGTTACATTAACTTTGACTTGAGATGCGAGTCAGGCTTAATGTAACGAGTTGTTTCATACCTCAAAGTGCCGGCTATGGTCGTACCGTTCAGGAGTTAACACATCTGTGGAGTCAGCATGTAAATCCGTGTTTGTCAATTAGGCTATCAGGTCTTTCAAGAGTAAAAACTGTAGTTTTGCGTGTTTACTTGCACAACATGTAAAATGCCCTGCCCATGTCATATGTTGCACCCTGCCTTAGGACTCTGCATGCCTGTCAAAGGGGCAACTTACACAAATGTACAGTGAAAGTAGTAGCGTTGCCATTGCTTTCAATGGCAAAGTCGGATTAGCAGTGCACAACTGCTCTACCAGTCTGCAGTGATGAACTGCAAGACGTCCAGGGCGGTACAACCTGTGCTGCAAGTCCTGAAGTACCCTTCTAACTTACATGCCCTGGATACCAGGATACCATATACTAGGGACTTACAGGTTAGTTAGTCATTCCCAACTGGGTACAGCCAGCTCAACTGCATTGGCACTGAGGTCTGGTTATCAGGCCTCATGCACTCTCAGAGTCAAAACCCAGCAGCATCAGTCAAAAAATCTAGGGGTGACCACACAAAAAGGATCATTTCCTTACACCTCCATACATGCCCCACCCCCTCAAGATGAAAGGTGATGAGCAACTAACCATTGTCCTGGTGATTCTCATCATCTAAGTGGAGGAACCCGGAAAGCCCATCTGCATCGGCATGCTCAGTCGTAGGTCTATGTTCCACTGATCAGTACATACCCTGTAGGGATATGGACCACCTTAACAACTTGAGGTTCCTTCCTCTCATCTGCATACGCCATTTGAGGGGTCTACGGTCAGTTTGAATCTTGAAGAGAGTCCCATACAGGGAGGATCGCAGCTTCTTCAGAAGCCAAACCACAGCGAAGGCTTCCCTATCTATGGCACTCCAACGCTGCTCTCGAGAAAGGAGTCGCCTGCTGATGCATGAAGACAATTGTCTGATCCAAGCCCAGATTATTCCCTTGTGACAACACTGCACCCATCCCATGCTCGGAGGCATCTGCCTGGCCACCAAACTCTTTGCTGAAGTCAGGGGCCTTCGGGACATGTGCTGAGCACAGAGTTTACCTGAGAGTTCCAAAAGCCTTTTGACACTGCCCCGGCCAGATAACGTTTGTAGGCTGCTGTTTGACAGGTCAAGTCAGTTAGTGGTGTCACTATGCTACCATATCCCTTCAGGAATGTCCTATAGTAACTAGTCAAGCCTAAGAAGGCTGTGACCCGGGTCAGGGTCTTATGAGGCTCCCAAGCCAAGATGGTCTGGATCTTGGGCTGGAGAGACTGCACTTTGCCTCCACCAACTTGGTGGCCCAATGGTACAACAGAGCCATGTCCTTTCTGGCACTAACTTGCCTTGATAGTCAGGCCTGTGTGCTACACGACCTGAAGTACTTCCCTGAGGAAGACCAGGTAATACTCCCGGGCGGAGCTTAATACAGCTATATCATCTAGATAAGCTGCACTGAAACTCTCCAGTCCTGACAGCACGTGAGCCACCGACCTCTGAAAGGTGGCAGGGGCATCCTTGAACCCAAAGGGCATCAGCATTAAATTGAAAGTTGCCCTCAGGTGTGGAGAAGGCAGTCCTCTCCTTGGCTCCTGGAGTAAGGGCGATCTGCCAATAACCTGATGTCAGGTCAAAGGAACTCAGATACTTAGCTGCCCCCAACTTGTTGCTGATCTCATAAGCTCTTGGAATGGTGTGGTCATCAGTCTTAGTGACTGCCCGAGGCCCCTGTAGTCCACACAGAACCTCATCTCAGGTTTCCCCACTTTGGGGTAGGGTTTGGGCACCAGTACCACTAGGCTGGCCCATGGACTACAGGAGGGCTCAACCACCCCCAGCGCCAACATCTTAACAACCTCAGCCTTGGGCCTTTTCCTGGTCAAAAAACCTGCACAATTTTATTTTTTACAGGCAAGCTGTTGCTGGTGTACACATCATAGACGCACCATGCTGTCAGATCTGGGGTCAGAGAAAACAGACCATCAAACTGCTTCAGCAGGTGTTAGCAGTCCCTTTGTTGCTGCTCTATCAGTGTGTGGGGGGAGCTACTCTCTCCTCAGTTCCATCTTGGGCATTAGTAGATAGGAGGTCTGGGAGAGGTTTACTCTCTTCTCTCTCGCCCCCATCTGTTACCATCAACGTAATGATGTCTACCCTCTTGTGTTGTAGCGTGTGCCTGTTTACATGGTTCACTCTGTGAGGGTTCCTGGGAGTACCCAAGTCCACCAAATAGGTGACTTCCCCCTTCTTCTCTAAGGCGGGATAGGGACCAGTCCACTTGTCCTGTAAGGCACTGGGGGCTGCAGGCTCCAAGACCCACACCAACTATCCAGGCTGGTATTCCACCATGGAGGACTTTTGGTCAGACCAGTGCTTAACAAGCTTCTGTCTGGCCACTAAATTTGTGGTTGCCTTTTTTATGTCCTCAGGCATTCTGGAGCAAAGGCCAAGCACATAGTCCTCTATGTCCTGATCAGATTTTTGAGGGATCTCTCCCACCCTTTCTTAACCAAGCTGAGTGGGTCTCTCACAGGGTGTTCAAAGAGTAGCTCAAAGGGACTGAGGCCAACTCCTTATTGAGGGACCTCACCGTAGGTGAACAGTAGGCATTGGAGGAGAATGTCCTTTCTCCTCCTGAGTTTTTCAGGCAAACCCATTATCGTGCCTTTTGTGGTTTTATTGAACCTCTCAGCGAAACCATTTCCTTGGGAATGATACGGGCAGTGAACTTTTAAGGCAAACCATATTCATCCCACATTGCCTTAGGTGGCCACAAAATGTGTGCCCCTATCTGGGATGACCTCCTTAGGGAACCCAACCCCGTGGAGATTCCAAGGAGGGCTCTAGCCACTGCAGTGACTGTCCTAAGTAGGATTGCCTCAGGATAGCTAGTGGCAGGGTCCACTGACTCCAGGATCAACCTGTTCCTTGAAGCTTTGGGTGGGTCTGGGGGCCCAACAATGTCTATCCCTACCCTCTCAAACAGAGTCCGTACCACTGGAAGTGGTCTCAGGGGAGCCTTTGATATGCCGCCTGCCGTGTCACTGGCTTGGCAGGTCACACTCCTGACGTGTCACTGGCTTGGCAGGTCACACTACTGCCGTGTCACTGGCTTGGCAGGTCACACCCCTGCCATGTCACTGGCTTGGCAGGCCACACTCCTGCCATGTCACTGGCTTGGCAGGTCACACTCCTGCCGTGTCACTGGCTTGGCAGGTCACACTCCTGCCGTGTCACTGGCTTGGCAGGCCACACTCCTGCCGTGCCACTGGCTTGGCAGGTCACACTCCAGCCGTGTCACTGGCTTGGCAGGTCACACAGGAGTGACAAATCTCCTTGACCTTCTCAGACATCTGGGGCCAGTCGCTGTGATTGACCAGACTTTCCCAGGTAGTGGTTTGCCAGAGCTGCCCAGCCAAGGGGATATTGTGGGTCAGGTTTGGGAGGAACTCCCTGCACTGTTGAGGGGCCAACAATCTTCTTGATGCCCCTAGTTTGGGGTCCCTTGGTTCACTGCATAGGAGCCCCTCCTCCCAGTATACCTCATGGGTATAACTGGTGTCCCCTTGTGCCTGTTTGACAGCTAACGGTTGCAGGTCTTCTAGAGTGGGACAGGTCCTTTGGCCATTGCTCAGGTCCTCCCTGAAGGTACCCCCTGCTCCTTGGCATTTTGCCAGGTCTGGCAGGCTTCCAGGAGTCATCTCCTCTTCAGGCACCAGGCCTCCCCCTGGGGGTTGGGCTCCTTCTGGGCCTGTGGAACAACAGAGGCCACCTTAGTACAGTAAATTGAGTCTTAGACAGCTTCACCCTCTGAACTGAGGAGTTGGAGACAATCAAGTCTAACTTACGTGTAAATCTACATTGAGAATTGGTGAATGGCAAAAACGTGCAGACTTACACCTAGGTGAAGAAGTAGATTTACCTTTGAGTAAATCCACACATGTAAATTTACCTTTGAGTATAGGCCTCGATTTGTATTATTGTAATCATAAAGTACTAAGCATTGTCTGGCCCTCCTTTCCTCTACCAGCCTTCTTTCAGCCAAAGCTATGGCCCTCTCCTCCAAGTCCAGGACTGCCGTGCTCTCCTGTGTGGACTAGGGGTGGGCGGAATTTGCGAAAGCGACTTTCGCAAATTATCGCGAAAATGTTCAAAATCTCCGCAAACACGCGGAAATATCGCGAAGATGCGGACGTTTTTTTCCCGCAGGTTCGCGGTATTTTCTGCGTGTTCGCCAACTTACCATGCGGTTGCTTGCGGGCGCGGCCATCTTGTTTTCACTCTTCTCGCGGTGCATGATCGCGAGAAGAAAGACGTGATCGCGCGACGCATGACGTTACTGCGGGCGCGAACTGTCGCGAGACAGCGCTAATGGCTACCAACAATCCAACATCTTGTGGAGAACGCGACCGGATCGGGAAAACTTGTCGGCGAACGCGGGGATTCAGGTAAGGCGATCGCGCGCGCGCGAGAATGTATTATTTTACAGAGCGAGCAAGAACCGAATTATCGCTAAACTGTGGAATGCGGCAATTTTGACATTTTCGCGCTCTCCGCGGAACGCGAAAATGTCAAATTATCGCCATTTCCGCGAGCGGAACGGAAATTTAGCCCAGGCCTAGTGTGGACCTCTGGCTGTGTTCAGTGCCAGCCAAACTGTGGTCCTGGGGGGCCCTCAGGGACCTGGGGCCCTCAGGGACCTCTCAAAGGGGGTTAGGCTTCTCCCTGCCCCACTGGCTCCACTCAAAAGGCTATGATTGACCTCCACGTCCTCTTCTTCTCCACTACCTTGCTTCTTTGGCATGTAGGTGCTCTGTGAGCCTCCTCCCAAGCTCTCGTTGCACTTAATCAAAGCAGATTCCATGGCTTTAGCTCCCATGATGATTTTCCTCCCTGCACAAAATGCCCTCAGGTCATCCCTATTGTAAGAAGACAGATTAGCCAAATAGAGCACTATGCCTCATTGTCCAAAAACAGTGGCATCTGAGTTCTGTTTAGAAAACTTGTGGAGAACTGATCCTCCCTTCCTTGAACTTTGTAAGAACTTTACCAAACCTTTCAAACCCTCCTCCACTCATTTGGAAAGATTTGCAGTTCTTTGGAAACAGCACTCGCGTTCAACAATGGCCACAGAAAATACTTTATGGGAGCAAGAACTTTTTTTATCGTGTCTACCTATACGTATTCTCTGAGGTCATAACTTCAACAACTGTATGGTACGGCCAAACACAAGTTCTGGATCCCATCACTAGGCACCAATGTGAGGCGTTTGGGTGTATTATATGGTGCCGTTGTGCAACCTCACCATGTAAGGAAGAGGTGTGGTGCCGCGGCCAGGGCGACTGATGCCAGAATCTGGACATCGCGGATCGATCCCCGGCGCCGGCGGCAGATTAGCCAAGCACCATGTGACTCTGGGCAATAGCTTGCTTAATCTTCGCGACGGCCCCCAGCGCCTAGAGACCCTTACGGGTGATTGTTCGCGCTTTACAAATGTGGATTATTATTATTATTGTAATGCAATTATCAACCACGTTTAGATCAGTAGGTTTCATCTGTCAATCCCTCAGCTCAATCCGGAGTAGCTGTGGCAGTGAGCAGCAAGGATTACACAGAGGAACTAGTGCAAAACATTTAAACAGCACTGTAACAGTTGAAGAAATTGACCCAATGCTCAAGAAATGGACGCTAATTTATATAAAAAGACTGTATTTAAAAAAAATTGTAGATACCAAAGCGAAAAAGATCCACCGGAGGGTTCCGGGGATTTAGATTTTACAAGAATTAGTAACGAACCACGATCATTTTGTAGAAATTTGGCACCACATCTCGAAGTCAGAGAGAGATGTTAGGTAGATGCGTGCTTCAAGATGCTGTGAAAAGGGCAAATATTTCTAAGGTCATCTCAGACCGCTTGGATACCAGTGCTACCCCTGAGGTGCTGTCCGATGCTCTGAAGATGGAGATCTGTGGCAAATGTACAGCCTGGTCTCATTGACCAGAAAAAAAGGGATGCTGTACAGAAGAAACTGAAGGGTGAATTACAGGTAGCAGAAGACAAAACACAACAAGCACTCTGGTTCAAAGAAGGACTTTAGAGCTTTAGCCAAACTCATAGGATCATTGTATGTACTCTTAATGTATCAATAAAATATCAATATTAGGAAATAGGGACTAAGGCCAAAGACTTCGGCCAATAGGCAGATGATCTTGCCCAACAGGTACCCGGCAGGTGCACTGAACCATGATGTTAGAAGAAAGGCTGCCTTATTCGTATCGCTTCTTGAATTTCTTTATCTAAATAGTGGTAAAAATTATGAGGCCCAGAGATATTTTCTGGACTATATCAAATTTCCTAGGAACAGGGCGCAGATGGGCGTGTTAGCTTTTTCAACAGAAGAAACTAAGGTCATTTCTGAAGTCCTTAAAGACTAGGCCTGGGCGGTGAACTTTGGTCCGTTCGTAGGGTTTGTGGGGTTTTATGTACTCCACGCTCCACGGAGCTCGCGGAGTGCAGAAAACTCAGCTCCGCACAGTGCAGTGGAGTTTTTTCCCCGGCTCGCACTTGTGTATGGTAAGTTGGCGAGCACGAGCTGCCGCTTGGGGAGAATCTCTACTCAAGAGGCAGGAAGATCAGCGTGAACGGAAGTTCGCACTGCACTCCACTGCTTGTGGAACACCGCAGAGTTTTTTTGTCACTTCGCAGAGTTAAGCGTAGCGAAACTCCACAAACTACTCCCAGGCCTGATAACGACTATAGACTCAACTGGATTTACTGTGGAATTCTAGACATGTGTTGCCTCTCCGAGACCTGGCTTTGTTCCTCCAGGCTACCACAGAGGAGCGGAGAGGAGAGGATGCTATTATCAAAATGCTTTCTCGGTTTCACACATTCGTGTCTCCCATGGGTTTCTCAGGCATTGGGAGGAAGTCAGGGTATTAGAGGTATGAGCAGCCAGCTCTGGATCACTCATAGCTTGGTGGTTGTGCACATTTTGGGATTCTAGGTCTCTCCGAATTGACTTATACCCACAGACCTTGCCTAAGGAAGCCTAAAAAGAAGAAAGTACTGACAGTGGAACCTTCTAATTAACAGCACCTAACCTGTTTTTACACTCCTCGCGCAATGTCCCTTCTATACTCAATGGGCTCTGTGTGCACACTGAATAGTACCCACCATCACAGTACTTATTCCTACAGGAACTTTAACAATTTAAAGCCAAAGCACAGGTGCACCACTCAAAGACAACTTTTGTCAGAAAAAGGACAATTTTTACGTCCAAGTCCAATAAGGAAAGTTCTTAGATTTGTTCTTATTTTTCTTTCTCTCTTATTGTTTCATTTTCATTTCGCGTTGATGACACACAGCGTTCAACACACAGAACAGCCGAAGCATTTCGTCCCCTTGAGGGACTTCTTCAGGGCTGTTAAACATAAACAAATACAATATACAAATATAAAAAAATGACTTACAACAAATATAAAACAATACTTTTGCACAGAAACAAGTGGGCTAATTAAGTGCCCATATGCAGAGCCAAAGACAGACCAACAGGTTGACAAACAAATATAAAAACTCCTATTTACATCATGCAAACAACACATTATCCCTATGTGAATATCAGAAGGAACCTGGTCAAAGAGGTACCAGCCGGCACCAAATTTGACCCGAAATAACTCCATTCCTTCTAATTTCTTCCGGTATCATCATATTTGTATACCTAATTAGAACTAGAGAGCAAAAGGTGGAGGGAAAGAAAAGAGCCAAGCTACCAGGAATTTAGAGAAAAGAAAAGAAAGATATCATACATAAAGATGTCTTAGTAACATCAGGTTAAAAGGTGCATTTCAAGGTAAAAGTAAAAAGCACAAGAGTTGAAGGAAGAGAGGGGAGGATATAAAAGGAATATAAATTCCACAGCTCAATCATCAGTCATACCCCCATATCAATGGGGCGACTAGGAAGGCGACAAGCAAATGTAACATATCAGTGGGAGAACTGATGCAAATAACAATCAGTAGTACACCTACCAAATAAGATAGGTGAAGTCAGACTCTCTCCAAGAAGTATTGTATTGATTCAGGGATACCCCTAGGGAGAGTGCTTCCCCATCCAATAAAATCTACAATGTATAAAATAGAGATCAGGAATAGTTTCGCAATTGTAAAAGGATGCCCTTCACATTGATTGTGTCTCTTCACAAAGTTCGAGTGGACCGTTGAATCTCAGTGGCCAGTTCGTCTGACCCCCATTGTCACTGGTTTAGCATCAAAGAGTGACTGTGAGCCAGGTGTGCAAGGGACAGGAAGTTTGACTGTCTCCGCTGAAGGAGTAACAGCTAAATTACTAGACTGAGGAAATGACTTTCTGTAGCTGCAAGTAGAAGGAGGTACACTACCATAGGTGCTTAGAGAGAAGATTGCTTAACCCCTTCAGTGCCCATGACGAGCTGGACTCGTCATGGGCTGCGGTGGCGCTGTGCCCATGACGAGTCCAGCTCGTCATGAACTCCGCCCGCTAATACAAAGCGCGGCACTGGGCGGGGAAAGGGGCGGGCATGCAAGGGGTTAATCCAGCACCTGAGCTAAAGCCAGCCGCGGAGATTGCTTCTGCACAGCCACCTACCTGGTAGCGAGCAGCAGACCAAGAAAGAATGTCTACATGTAGTCATCTGGAGCACGCAAGAATATTATATATCACAATTGTAAAGCAATAATGTAGTCTTCAAACATAGATTCTTCAATCTTGATATTAACGAGTTGTTTATTGTAATCTTCACAATAGCCTTCTCAGTGGCCATAGCCAACACATGTTTCGTCGTAATCATGACTTCATCAGGGCTCTTCATTATAGGTACTCAAATTAAACACTGTTCCTTGGAGTGGTACTAGCGAGGGTGATAAATGCTGGATATAGCGATATGTAAAGTATGGTTCCTTCCTAGCTCATGTAAAATAAGCGGGTATATTGCGATTCATCAGAATTCTGTTGTGTGAGTTTGCAGCATATGAGGTTTCTGGTGTTGCCGGTGCCCGTTTAAGGTAAAGCCCTGTTATCTTGAGCTATTACGAACCTACGCTGCAGTACGCAGTCAGTTCGGGCATCCGAGCGTTCATCCACTGTTGCTGTCCCCCCCACCCCAAAAGCAAGGACCACAACTCAACAACACCGCCTCAACATCATCTGTCCTTGGCTACCCTGGTAGGAGACAGAGACAAAACAAGGCCTACATCAGCCGGGTACGGATGGAGGAGCACAGGATGCCACTGGGACTGACTGTTACCTTCAACAGCTGTGCCGAGACACTGTTCCTCCCCAATAGCTGTCACCTCTCTGCACTGACCTGCCAGTGAAGCCCTTGGCATCCTGGACTCTTTCTCTGACATCCCACCCGGCTCCTGCCCATGGACCAAGGAGTAAAGCTCCAAAGATGCCCTGCGATGAATGCAGGGCTGCCCCAGGCCCACGCAGGGGGTCCTCCTAAGAGGGCAGCCCCCCCTTAGTGCCAGAGGATGGTACACAATGAGTTAGCCTCGCAGTGTTTGGGACCCTCGTGGGCCCCCCATGCCCACGTCACTTCCGGGCAGGAGAGGTGGGGGGGAGAGGTACATATACCTCTCCCGCCCACTGGTCGCCCTCTATTCCCGCTGCCCTGACGCCGTTTGGCGTGCCTGTCGTGGCGGGTCCGGAGCCGCTGCAGCAATTTGCGGTGAGTTTGGCCCCAGCTCCCCGCTAACCCTGTGCGGGACATGATGACCTTCCCCCGGACCGAGCGCAGCCTGGTCACGGAGCTGGTCGTAACCCTGGTGGTTTCCCGTACAGGGGGGCGGCCTCCTCCGGACCTGGGTAGTTTGGCTATGCCTATGCACATGAGGCATGCGGGGTTGGCCACATTAGTGTGGGGACCCTGCCTGTGGCATGAGGGGGTCGAGCGGCTACCCCGACATGGGCCGGTGAGGGTTCGAGGGCGCTCATGGGTGCTTCAGGCGCATTAGGGGCAGAGTTATTACGAGCCTCCATGGGTATTTATATAATACCTGTTAAGGGGTGTTACTCTACCCGTCAAACGCTGAAGGGAGAAGGGAGGAGCGCTCTCCTCAGACAACATCCGGAGATAACAGCGTCGGCCCGGAAGAGTTTGCGTGCGCGAGTCCACGCACCACCGATGAATATGAATTGTGATGAGGGGTTTTACTTAGCACGTCCGCTTATAACAGGAAGGAGGCTGCAGCCGGAGCATCCCTTTGGATGAGTTCCAAATGGACCGGTTTGGCAATCACAGGAGACAGGAGACATAGGAGTTTGTGCTTAAACTCACACAGTTTTGGTTTATCATTGTGGGCAAATGTGTCCCTGCGACCAGTGTGATACAAACCTGGTGACACTTTTGCTGCGTCCATTGTGATTCTCATGGTGGAGACCAAGGCGGGGGTGTCTGCATGCAACCTATTTGGCCCTCCCTGGAGTGGTTACTTCGAGTGTTTAGCCTTTAGTTGAAGGGCAAGTGAGCCTGGCGGGCTTAGGCCCAGCTACAGTGTGTAGGTCATTGTCGCCACACATTTGGATAAGGGATGCAGTAGAATATACTGGTAATCGTCTGAATACTCGGCTGAATCCTAAATATTCCCCAATAAACCCCCTGCATTGCCCAGCTGGTATTGGCCTCTGTATGGACCGAGTAGAACACATCCCTAGGGAGCCCTGGGAGTGGTCACGATTGGCAGCAGGAGAGGCCGCCATGTGGAGCCTCCACCGTGCTAGGGGGTAAGTGGCCAGGCGGGAGTGGTCACGGGCGGCATGGTGCCCCGTCGTCATGGCCACCACTCACGTGATGTCTTGTAGGGGTAATATTGTGGCGCTTGGGGGAAGGGACGAACATAAGCAAAGGGTTATTATGTTTTGGGCCCAGATTTTTTTTTTTTTTTTGCTAGCGCCTAATTTGTGCCCTATATTCCAGTAGTTATGATCCATGTTAACTTTTATCCTTCAACTGATGGGCTCCTTCCTGCCCCGGACCCACGCAGGGGCCCCTCCTAAGAGGGCGGCCCCCCATTAGTGCCACAGGATGGCACACGACGAGTTAGCCTCCCAGTGTTTGGGACCCTCGTGGGTCCCCCATGCTCCTTCCAAAGTAAAGGTGGCCGCCTCGCACGGGAGGTGCATTTATGGGGAATAGTACGCGGCGCTCGGCGGCAACCCAAGCAAAGTTATATGGCTTCTTGGTTGATAGTTTAATAGGAATGCTGCGATTTTACGGCTTCATCTGTGTGCGGGGGATCGCTCGGTGCGTCTATCCATCCTAAACTGCAACCCTGCAGCAATAAGGACCCTTCCATTTCTGGTGCTTTGCACCAGTGGTACGGTCTTTTGGGTTTTGTTGCTCGAACTGGTGCAATTTCTGATTTATGTTTTCGTCATCTCCTTGGCTTGATTATGCTCGCAAAAAAAAAAAGTGTCACTCATAGTTGGGTAACTATCACTCATTACAATGTATCACGTAAATGTCACACAGCAATCTAAACCTTTGGCAGGATTGTTCAATAGGTTGTGAGCCCAGTCCTCTGCCATCCATATTCGAACCAGATCCTCTCTGGGTACGTTGGAACACGTCAGTTACATCATGCAGCGAGTCTGGTGATTAGGGTCTCGGCCGTGTGCATGCGGTTATCCCATACCGCCTAATCTTCACCTACTGGTCAGACAGCTGTGTAATTGTCCATTCAGCAGCAGTCTGTTGGGAATGTCTGAGAATCTTTCAGACATGGTGAGGGAGGACAGGTTCGGGAACTGATCCCCTGGGCATGGTTATGAGCCATTATCGCATCAACGTTTTCTTATTTACGGGTATTTTTCATCCTAGGGTACTGTCGCTACACGTGTCTCTGCTTTACAGCTCTATTTAATAAAGCACATATATCATGTTGTGTGCAGTTGATAGGCTGGATACATTAGCGTTATAAGGAAAGGTTTTGTCTGATGTCCCCTTCCCTTCATAAGAGCTTGGCTGTGTGTTTGACATACCGTCCAATTACCATGAATAAAGTTATTTTCCTATTTTCCTGGACACTTTTTGGTCACCTACATGCTAGCGTCATATCAAAATACATCCATGAATCTGCTTGGTTTCTTGTCCCTTACTAGGAGGGCACTGCGGCCAGTAATGAAATACTCTGGGTGTAAGTTAGGCAACCTATGGTAGGCATGGGTGTTACGATGGGCAGAGATAACCCCACTTGGAGTGTGGCGAGGGTCTCGGTCAGAGGTTGCCGGGGATTCCTCACGCAGCCGAGTTTAAAGTGCCGGGCGCAGATTCGATGAACAGGGGGTTTGGTCCATCAGGCTTTGGCATGCTGCATGCGAAGTCAACTGGGGGTTTGAAAGAGGAGGGGGCGCACCTCCCAGAGTGGGCATAGACTTATTTTGCTGGACATGGGAGAGGCCCTGGAATCAGCAAGAAGGAGGTGAAGAGGCCTACCTTGGTGGGGGGCCTTGGCTGTGACGGTGGCCACACCCAGAGCTGTGGCGGAGTTACAGGGCGATCCAGAGGCTTTAGGGTACAGAAGGGTACCCTCTGCACGAGCACAGTAAGGGTGCTAGAGCCAAATATCCCCAGGGAGGTCCTCGCGTTGGACCCTGGAGGAGCGACTGCGCCCCGTTAGTCCTACGGGCGGTTGTGGACCTGAGAAACCCGGGGTTGCCTCAACGCTCCGCCCCTCTTAGGGGGTGCGTGAGTAAGGGGGTGGACTGGTGGTCCACCGGTGGGAGGGGCTATCCCCTCCCCCAAATCTAACAAATACCGTTTGGCTAGTGCCACAGTGAATTTTGGCTCATCAGGTGGGCAGGCGGCGAGGGGCTGCCTGCCCTGGGATCGCCCGTAAGATAACCCACCCTGTTGGCATATTTGTTATGCAAATGAACCTGCAGCAATTTTCTCCACTAAGAATGTGTCTTGTCTGATTATTTCTCTAAGATATTGCTGTGGGAGGGATGGGGATTGTTGCCGATATTGGCACGATGCAGTGCTGCCCCGGGCCCACGCAGGGGGCCCTCCTAAGAGGGCGGCCCCCCCTTAGTGCCTCAGGATGGCACACGATGAGTTAGCCTCCCAGTGTTTGGGACCCTTGTGTGTCCCCCATGCCCACGTCACTTCTGGGCAGGAGGGGGTAGGGGGGAGAGGTACATATACCTCTCCCGCCCACTGGTTGTCCTATTTTCCCGCTGCTGTGACTCCGTTTCCCTCCCTATCGCTTACCCGGCATTCAGGCAGGTCGTGGGGGTGAGTTTGTCTAACTTATTATTTTGTGTTGCAGGCGGAGTTACAGGGCGATCCAGAGGCTTTAGGGTACAGAAGGGTACCCTGTGCACGAGCACAGTAAGGGTGCTAAAGCCAAATATCCCCAGGGAGGTCCTCGCGTTGGACCCTGGAGGAGCAACGGCGCCCCGTTAGTCCTACGGGCGGTTGTGGACCTGAGCAACCGGGGGTTGCCTCAACACTCCGCCCCTTCTAGGGAGGGGCGTGAGTAAGGGGGTGGACTGGTGGTCCACTGATGGGAGGTGCTATCCCCTCCCCCAAATCTAACAAACACCGGTTGGCTAGGGCCACGGTGAATTTTGGTTCATCTGGTGGGAAGGCGGCGAGGGGCTGCCTGCCCTGGGATCGCCCGTAAGATAACCCACCATGTTGGCATATTTGTTATGCAAATAAACCTGCAGCAATTTTCTCCACTAAGAATGTGTCTTGTCTGATTATTTCTCTAAGATATTGCTGGGGAGTGTTGCCGATATTGGCACTAAGCCTGCAAGCTCTCCCTAAAGGTACCACAAAAGACAACCATCTGGTGAACAAGCACCATGCACAGGCGGCCCCCCATTCTCCTGCAAAGGTGGCTGGAGCATGTCAAGCCTGCCTGATCCCGTCCTGCATCTGACACAAGAGGACACCTCCTCGCCACAGGCTCCTGGGCACCCCGGCCCTGGCTGACCGAATGTGCAAAGAGCACATAAGAACCTTCAGAACTGCAGACTGAACAAGCATTGCCAAAGCCACAGGTACAACTTCTCTGCAATAACCCAATGTGTACGGATGCCAGTCATTCGGGGAGGGTGAGGTGTCATTGAACTGACTCGACTATCACAACGTCCTCTGTGATTGGACAGACGAGACCGTGCTCAGACGCCTCCCAGTGGCACAGAATTCTGCTGCCACGCATCTGTTTCGATTGCCTGGGCCTCGATGTCTGGCCTACTTGGTAACCTACGTTGGCTCTCAGTAGATAAACGCGTCCAGTTCAAGGCGCTATGCTGTATGCACAGAATCAACTCTCAGCGCGGGCCTCCATACGCGCATGAACTGGCATCTCCATTCCACCCCTCTTGTGGGCTGCACTCAAGGAATCGGTCACTTTACAGCGTCCTGAGAATTCACCGAACTCGGATTGGGGGGTCGGGGGTCCTTTTCTTTCCTTGGCCCCAAGCTCTGGAACATTCTCCAGGAGTCTCTGAGCAGCTGCACCTCTCTTCCCTCCTTCCGCAAGGGTCTGAAAGCATGGGTATTTTAAGATGTTCTGTGCCTTGGCTGCCCTTCTGTAACCTAGCGCTGGGAAACTCTCAGGGGTAGCGAGGCGCTTTACAAAACCTCACTAATAATAGTGATATTAGTAAATAACCCCGCTGGAGGCGTCTAACAGTCGCTTTAGAAAGCTCTCCTTTTTACAGACAAACAGTCGTCCTAACACAACAAAACGTGTTTCCTCCCACACCTCAGTTTCAGAACAAGATTCAGAAACCTCCTCCTCTTAAATGCCAAGCCCTCGAGTCCTCTGTCCCTTATTGCCTTCAAAAGCATTTTAATGTCTGAGAAGCCGCAGATCAACAATGATTTGCATATTGTCAACAAAAGACTTGCACGACTCCAGAAACTGCGAGTCAGTGATCAGGTGAAGAGTCGGAGGCCCACAGCGTCCTGGTGATTTTCAAACATGAAAGCAAAGTGAAGGGCAGAGGGACCAGTGACACACCTGGGCACACCTGGACACTGCGGGGCACACCTGAGCACACCGGGGCACACCTGACCACATCTGGGCACACTTGAGCACATCTGGGCACACCTAGGTCCACCTGAGCCCACCTGAGCACACCTGAGCACACCTGAGCACACAAGAGCACACCTGGGCCCACCTGAGCACACATGAGCACACCTGAGCACACCTGAGCCCGCCTGAGCACACCTGAGCACACATGAGCACACCTGGGCCCACCTGAGCACACCTGAGCACACCTGAGCCCACCTGAGCCTACCTGAGCCCACCTGAGCACACCTGGGCCCACCTGGGCCCACCTGAGCACACATGAGCACACCTGGGCCCACCTGAGTACACATGAGCACACCTGGGCCCACCTGAGCACACCTGGGCACACCTGAGCCCACCTGGGCACACCTGAGCCCACCTGAGCACACCTGAGCACTCCTGGGCCCACCTGGGCCCACCTGAGCACACATGAGCACACCTGGGCCCACCTGAGCACACATGAGCCCACCTGAGCACACCTGAGCCCGCCTGAGCACACCTGAGCACACATGAGCACACCTGGGCCCACCTGAGCACACCTGAGCACACCTGGGCCCACCTGAGCACACCTGAGCCCACCTGAGCACACCTGGGCCCACCTGAGCACACATGAGCACACCTGGGCCCACCTGAGTACACATGAGCACACCCGGGCCCACCTGAGCAAACTTGAGCACACCTGAGCACACCTGAGCACTCCTGGGCCCACCTGAGCACACCTGAGCACACATGAGCACACCTGGGCCCACCTGAGCACACCTGAGCACACATGAGCACACCTGGGACCACCTGAGCACACATGAGCCCACCTGAGCACACCTGAGCACACCTGGGACCACCTGAGCACACCTGAGCACACACGAGCACACATGAGCACACCTGAGCACACATGAGCACACCTGAGCACACCTGGGCACACCTGGGCACACCTAGGCACATCTGGAATCCCAGAGAAGACATTTAAGAGTCTTGATATGGACAGAAAGTTTTAGGCGCACTGCAGTCCATGAAAGTCCCAGGCCATCTGTGGGTTATTTATGAATGATGACTTTAAAAGTCCCTGAAAAAACTGTCCGAATTATTATCTGGCGGTTCATGTGTGGTGGAATATGTACAAAGAAATTCTACAGCAAAGGAATTTCGGTAGCAAATAGAAACAGCAATACCCACTCTTAAACCACACAACCCTAACTGCTACACTAGATTAGGAGCAATCATTACTGAACTAAATGGTTGGTATTTTATCATCTTTAGAACGATTAAATGCATGGTTGGCCCCACCCCAGTTCAAGCTTGTGACCTATGGTTGGCTCACAGTTCCCTGCAGCGGTAGCCTAGTACTAATCAAGGATGCATCCCAGGGTGCACAGGAAGAAGGCTGCTCTCTTAAGGCCCTGACTTGACAACAAGTGCCTGCGCCGATGATAACAGACTCAAGGCAGGGCGCAGAGGAGTGGAAGGAGGCACTTGGCACTGCTATTTTTTGTGGACGGAGGAACTTGGCGCTGTTATTTTTGTGCACTGAGGCACTTGGCGCTGTTATTTTTGTGGAAGAAGGCACTTGGCGCTGTTATTTTTGTGGAAGAAGGCACTTGGCGCTGTTATTTTTGTGGAAGAAGGCACTTGGCGCTGTTATTTTTGTGCACAGAGGCACTTGGCGCTGTTATTTTTGTGGAAGAAGGCACTTGGCGCTGTTATTTTTGTGGAAGAAGGCACTTGGCGCTATTATTTTTGTGAACGGAGGCACTTGGGGCTGTTATTTTTGTGAACGGAGGCACTTGGCGCTGTTATTTTTGTGGACGGAGGCACTTGGTGCTGTTATTTTTGTGGAAGGAGGCACTTGGCGCTGTTATTTTTGTGAACGGAGGCACTTGGCGCTGTTATTTTTGTGGAAGAAGGCACTTGGCGCTGTTATTTTTGTGGACGGAGGCACTTGGCGCTGTTATTTTTGTGAACGGAGGCACTTGGCACTGTTATTTGTGTGGAAGAAGGCACTTGGCGCTGTTATTTTTGTGAACGGAGGCACTTGGCGCTGTTATTTTTGTGAACGGAGGCACTTGGCGCTGTTATTTTTGTGGAAGAAGGCACTTGGCGCTGTTATTTTTGTGGACGGAGGCACTCGGCGCTGGTTTTTTTGTGAACGGAGGCACTTGGCGCTGTTATTTTTGTGGAAGAAGGCACTTGGCGCTATTATTTTTGTGGAAGAAGGCACTTGGCGCTGTTATTTTTGTGAATGGAGGCACTTGGCGCTGTTATTTTTGTGGACGGAGGCACTTGGCGCTGTTATTTTTGTGAACGGAGGCACTTGGCACTGTTATTTTTGTGGAAGAAGGCACTTGGCGCTATTATTTTTGTGGAAGAAGGCACTTGGCGCTGTATTTTTGTGAACGGAGGCACTTGGCGCTGTTATTTTTGTGAACGGAGGCACTTGGCGCTGTTATTTTTGTGGAAGAAGGCACTTGGCGCTGGTATTTTTGTGGAAGAAGGCACTTGGCGCTGTTATTTTTGTGAACGGAGGCACTTGGCGCTGTTATTTTTGTGGACGGAGGCACTTGGCGCTGTTATTTTTGTGAACGGAGGCACTTGGCGCTGTTATTTTTGTGGAAGAAGGCACTTGGCGCTATTATTTTTGTGGAAGAAGGCACTTGGTGCTGTTATTTTTGTGAACGGAGGCACTTGGCACTGTTATTTTTTGTGGACGGAGGAACTTGGCGCTGTTATTTTTGTGGACGGAGGCACTTGGCGCTGTTATTTTGTGGACGGAGGCACTTGGCGCTGTTATTTTTGTGAACGGAGGCACTTGGCGCTGTTATTTTTGTGAACGGAGGCACTTGGCGCTGTTATTTTTGTGGAAGAAGGCACTTGGCGCTATTATTTTTGTGGAAGAAGGCACTTGGCGCTAATATTTTTGTGGAAGAAGGCACTTGGCGCTGTTATTTTTGTGAACGGAGGCACTTGGCGCTGTTATTTTTCTGAACGGAGGCACTTGGCGCTGTTATTTTTGTGAACTGAGGCACTTGGCGCTGGTATTTTTGTGGACGGAGGCACTTGGCGCTGTTATTTTTGTGAACGGAGGCACTTGGCGCTGTTATTTTTGTGGAAGAAGGCACTTGGCGCTATTATTTTTGTGGAAGAAGGCACTTGGCTCTATTATTTTTGTGGAAGAAGGCACTTGGCGCTGTTATTTTTGTGAACGGAGGCACTTGGCGCTGTTATTTTAGTGGAAGAAGGCACTTGGCGCTGTTATTTTTGTGGAAGAAGGCACTTGGCGCTGTTATTTTTGTGAACGGAGGCACTTGGCGCTGTTATTTTTGTGGAAGAAGGCACTTGCCGCTGTTATTTTTATGTACGGAGGCATTTTGTGGACGGAGGCACTTGGCGCTGTTATTTTGTGGACGGAGGCACTTGGCGCTGTTATTTTTGTGGAAGGAGGCACTTGGCGCTGTTATTTTTGTGCACGGAGGCACTTGGTGCTGTTATTTTTGTGGAAGAAGGCACTTGGCACTGGTATTTTTGTGGAAGAAGGCACTTGGCGCTGTTATTTTTGTGAACGGAGGCACTTGGCGCTGGTATTTTTGTGGAAGAAGGCACTTGGCGCTATTATTTTTGTGGAAGAAGGCACTTGGTGCTGTTATTTTTGTGGAAGAAGGCACTTGGCACTGGTATTTTTGTGGAAGAAGGCACTTGGCGCTGTTATTTTTGTGAACGGAGGCACTTGGCGCTGGTATTTTTGTGGAAGAAGGCACTTGGCGCTGTTATTTTTTGTGGACGGAGGAACTTGGCGCTGTTATTTTTGTGGACGGAGGCACTTGGCGCTGTTATTTTTGTGGAAGAAGGCACTTGGCGCTGGTATTTTTGTGTACGGAGGCATTTTGTGGACGGAGGCACTTGGCGCTGTTATTTTGTGGACGGAGGCACTTGGCGCTGGTATTTTTGTGGACGGAGGCACTTGGCGCTGTTATTTTTGTGAACGGAGGCACTTGGCGCTGGTTTTTTTGTGGAAGAAGGCACTTGGTGCTATTATTTTTGTGGAAGAAGGCACTTGGCGCTATTATTTTTGTGGAAGAAGGCACTTGGCGCTATTATTTTTGTGGAAGAAGGCACTTGGCGCTGTTATTTTTGTGAACGGAGGCACTTGGCGCTGTTATTTTTCTGAACGGAGGCACTTGGCGCTGTTATTTTTGTGAACTGAGGCACTTGGCGCTGGTATTTTTGTGGACGGAGGCACTTGGCGCTGTTATTTATGTGAACGGAGGCACTTGGCGCTGTTATTTTTGTGGAAGAAGGCACTTGGCGCTATTATTTTTGTGGAAGAAGGCACTTGGCTCTATTATTTTTGTGGAAGAAGGCACTTGGCGCTGTTATTTTTGTGAACGGAGGCACTTGGCGCTGTTATTTTAGTGGAAGAAGGCACTTGGCGCTGTTATTTTTGTGGAAGAAGGCACTTGGCGCTGTTATTTTTGTGAACGGAGGCACTTGGCGCTGTTATTTTTGTGGAAGAAGGCACTTGCCGCTGTTATTTTTGTGTACGGAGGCATTTTGTGGACGGAGGCACTTGGCGCTGTTATTTTGTGGACGGAGGCACTTGGCGCTGTTATTTTTGTGGAAGGAGGCACTTGGCGCTGTTATTTTTGTGCACGGAGGCACTTGGCGCTGTTATTTTTGTGGAAGAAGGCACTTGGCACTGGTATTTTTGTGGAAGAAGGCACTTGGCGCTGTTATTTTTGTGAACGGAGGCACTTGGCGCTGTTATTTTTGTGGAAGAAGGCACTTGGCGCTATTATTTTTGTGGAAGAAGGCACTTGGCGCTGTTATTTTTGTGAACGGAGGCACTTGGCGCTGGTATTTTTGTGGAAGAAGGCACTTGGCGCTGTTATTTTTTGTGGACGGAGGAACTTGGCGCTGTTATTTTTGTGGACGGAGGCACTTTGCGCTGTTATTTTTGTGGAAGAAGGCACTTGGCGCTGGTATTTTTGTGTACGGAGGCATTTTGTGGACGGAGGCACTTGGCACTGTTATTTTGTGGACGGAGGCACTTGGCGCTGTTATTTTTGTGAACGGAGGCACTTGGCGCTGTTATTTTTGTGAACGGAGGCACTTGGCGCTGGTATTTTTGTGGAAGAAGGCACTTGGGGCTATTATTGTTGTGGAAGAATGCACTTGGCGCTATTATTTTTGTGGAAGAAGGCACTTGGCGCTGGTATTTTTGTGAATGGAGGCACTTGGTGCTGTTATTTTTGTGGACGGAGGCACTTGGCGCTGGTATTTTTGTGGACGGAGGCACTTGGCGCTGTTATTTTTGTGAACGGACGCACTTGGCGCTGTTATTTTTGTGGAAGAAGGCACTTGGCGCTATTATTTTTGTGGAAGAAGGCACTTGGCGCTGGTATTTTTGTGAACGGAGGCACTTGGCGCTGTTATTTTTGTGGAAGAAGGCACTTGGCGCTGTTTTTTTTGTGAACGGAGGCACTTGGCGCTGTTATTTTTGTGGAAGAAGGCACTTGACGCTAATATTTTTGTGAAAGAAGGCACTTGGCGCTGTTATTTTTGTGAACGGAGGCACTTGGCGCTGGTATTTTTGTGAACGGAGGCACTTGGCGATGTTATTTTTGTGGAAGAAGGCACTTGGCGCTATTATTTTTGTGGAAGAAGGCACTTGGCGCTGTTATTTTTGTGGAAGAAGGCACTTGGCGCTATTATTTTTGTGAACGGAGGCACTTGGGGCTGTTATTTTTGTGAACGGAGGCACTTGGCGCTGTTATTTTTGTGGACGGAGGCACTTGGTGCTGTTATTTTTGTGGACGGAGGCACTTGGCGCTGTTATTTTTGTGAACGGAGGCACTTGGCACTGTTATTTGTGTGGAAGAAGGCACTTGGCGCTGTTATTTTTGTGAACGGAGGCACTTGGCGCTGTTATTTTTGTGAACGGAGGCACTTGGCGCTGTTATTTTTGTGGAAGAAGGCACTTGGCGCTGTTATTTTTGTGGACGGAGGCACTTGGCGCTGGTTTTTTTGTGAACGGAGGCACTTGGCGCTGTTATTTTTGTGGAAGAAGGCACTTGGCGCTATTATTTTTGTGGAAGAAGGCACTTGGCGCTGTTATTTTTGTGAATGGAGGCACTTGGCGCTGTTATTTTTGTGGACGGAGGCACTTGGCGCTGTTATTTTTGTGAACGGAGGCACTTGGCACTGTTATTTTTGTGGAAGAAGGCACTTGGCGCTATTATTTTTGTGGAAGAAGGCACTTGGCGCTGTTATTTTTGTGAACGGAGGCACTTGGCGCTGTTATTTTTGTGAACGGAGGCACTTGGCGCTGTTATTTTTGTGGAAGAAGGCACTTGGCGCTGGTATTTTTGTGGAAGAAGGCACTTGGCGCTGTTATTTTTGTGAACGGAGGCACTTGGCGCTGTTATTTTTGTGGACGGAGGCACTTGGCGCTGTTATTTTTGTGAACGGAGGCACTTGGCGCTGTTATTTTTGTGGAAGAAGGCACTTGGCGCTATTATTTTTGTGGAAGAAGGCACTTGGTGCTGTTATTTTTGTGAACGGAGGCACTTGGCACTGTTATTTTTTGTGGACGGAGGAACTTGGCGCTGTTATTTTTGTGGACGGAGGCACTTGGCGCTGTTATTTTGTGGACGGAGGCACTTGGCGCTGTTATTTTTGTGAACGGAGGCACTTGGCGCTGTTATTTTTGTGAACGGAGGCACTTGGCGCTGTTATTTTTGTGGAAGAAGGCACTTGGCGCTATTATTTTTGTGGAAGAAGGCACTTGGCGCTAATATTTTTGTGGAAGAAGGCACTTGGCGCTGTTATTTTTGTGAACGGAGGCACTTGGCGCTGTTATTTTTCTGAACGGAGGCACTTGGCGCTGTTATTTTTGTGAACTGAGGCACTTGGCGCTGGTATTTTTGTGGACGGAGGCACTTGGCGCTGTTATTTTTGTGAACGGAGGCACTTGGCGCTGTTATTTTTGTGGAAGAAGGCACTTGGCGCTATTATTTTTGTGGAAGAAGGCACTTGGCTCTATTATTTTTGTGGAAGAAGGCACTTGGCGCTGTTATTTTTGTGAACGGAGGCACTTGGCGCTGTTATTTTAGTGGAAGAAGGCACTTGGCGCTGTTATTTTTGTGGAAGAAGGCACTTGGCGCTGTTATTTTTGTGAACGGAGGCACTTGGCGCTGTTATTTTTGTGGAAGAAGGCACTTGCCGCTGTTATTTTTATGTACGGAGGCATTTTGTGGACGGAGGCACTTGGCGCTGTTATTTTGTGGACGGAGGCACTTGGCGCTGTTATTTTTGTGGAAGGAGGCACTTGGCGCTGTTATTTTTGTGCACGGAGGCACTTGCTGCTGTTATTTTTGTGGAAGAAGGCACTTGGCACTGGTATTTTTGTGGAAGAAGGCACTTGGCGCTGTTATTTTTGTGAACGGAGGCACTTGGCGCTGTTATTTTTGTGGAAGAAGGCACTTGGCGCTATTATTTTTGTGGAAGAAGGCACTTGGTGCTGTTATTTTTGTGGAAGAAGGCACTTGGCACTGGTATTTTTGTGGAAGAAGGCACTTGGCGCTGTTATTTTTGTGAACGGAGGCACTTGGCGCTGGTATTTTTGTGGAAGAAGGCACTTGGCGCTGTTATTTTTTGTGGACGGAGGAACTTGGCGCTGTTATTTTTGTGGACGGAGGCACTTGGCGCTGTTATTTTTGTGGAAGAAGGCACTTGGCGCTGGTATTTTTGTGTACGGAGGCATTTTGTGGACGGAGGCACTTGGCGCTGTTATTTTGTGGACGGAGGCACTTGGCGCTGTTATTTTTGTGAACGAAGGCACTTGGCGCTGTTATTTTTGTGAACGGAGGCACTTGGCGCTGGTATTTTTGTGGAAGAAGGCACTTGGGGCTATTATTTTTGTGGAAGAATGCACTTGGCGCTATTATTTTTGTGGAAGAAGGCACTTGGCGCTGTTATTTTTGTGAACGGAGGCACTTGGTGCTGTTATTTTTGTGGAAGAAGGCACTTGGCGCTGTTTTTTTTGTGAACGGAGGCACTTGGCGCTGTTATTTTTGTGGAAGAAGGCACTTGACGCTAATATTTTTGTGAAAGAAGGCACTTGGCGCTGTTATTTTTGTGAACGGAGGCACTTGGCGCTGGTATTTTTGTGAACGGAGGCACTTGGCGATGTTATTTTTGTGGAAGAAGGCACTTGGCGCTATTATTTTTGTGGAAGAAGGCACTTGGCGCTGTTATTTTTGTGGAAGAAGGCACTTGGCGCTATTATTTTTGTGAACGGAGGCACTTGGGGCTGTTATTTTTGTGAACGGAGGCACTTGGCGCTGTTATTTTTGTGGACGGAGGCACTTGGTGCTGTTATTTTTGTGGACGGAGGCACTTGGCGCTGTTATTTTTGTGAACGGAGGCACTTGGCACTGTTATTTGTGTGGAAGAAGGCACTTGGCGCTGTTATTTTTGTGAACGGAGGCACTTGGCGCTGTTATTTTTGTGAACGGAGGCACTTGGCGCTGTTATTTTTGTGGAAGAAGGCACTTGGCGCTGTTATTTTTGTGGACGGAGGCACTTGGCGCTGGTTTTTTTGTGAACGGAGGCACTTGGCGCTGTTATTTTTGTGGAAGAAGGCACTTGGCGCTATTATTTTTGTGGAAGAAGGCACTTGGCGCTGTTATTTTTGTGAATGGAGGCACTTGGCGCTGTTATTTTTGTGGACGGAGGCACTTGGCGCTGTTATTTTTGTGAACGGAGGCACTTGGCACTGTTATTTTTGTGGAAGAAGGCACTTGGCGCTATTATTTTTGTGGAAGAAGGCACTTGGCGCTGTTATTTTTGTGAACGGAGGCACTTGGCGCTGTTATTTTTGTGAACGGAGGCACTTGGCGCTGTTATTTTTGTGGAAGAAGGCACTTGGCGCTGGTATTTTTGTGGAAGAAGGCACTTGGCGCTGTTATTTTTGTGAACGGAGGCACTTGGCGCTGTTATTTTTGTGGACGGAGGCACTTGGCGCTGTTATTTTTGTGAACGGAGGCACTTGGCGCTGTTATTTTTGTGGAAGAAGGCACTTGGCGCTATTATTTTTGTGGAAGAAGGCACTTGGTGCTGTTATTTTTGTGAACGGAGGCACTTGGCACTGTTATTTTTTGTGGACGGAGGAACTTGGCGCTGTTATTTTTGTGGACGGAGGCACTTGGCGCTGTTATTTTGTGGACGGAGGCACTTGGCGCTGTTATTTTTGTGAACGGAGGCACTTGGCGCTGTTATTTTTGTGAACGGAGGCACTTGGCGCTGTTATTTTTGTGGAAGAAGGCACTTGGCGCTATTATTTTTGTGGAAGAAGGCACTTGGCGCTAATATTTTTGTGGAAGAAGGCACTTGGCGCTGTTATTTTTGTGAACGGAGGCACTTGGCGCTGTTATTTTTCTGAACGGAGGCACTTGGCGCTGTTATTTTTGTGAACTGAGGCACTTGGCGCTGGTATTTTTGTGGACGGAGGCACTTGGCGCTGTTATTTTTGTGAACGGAGGCACTTGGCGCTGTTATTTTTGTGGAAGAAGGCACTTGGCGCTATTATTTTTGTGGAAGAAGGCACTTGGCTCTATTATTTTTGTGGAAGAAGGCACTTGGCGCTGTTATTTTTGTGAACGGAGGCACTTGGCGCTGTTATTTTAGTGGAAGAAGGCACTTGGCGCTGTTATTTTTGTGGAAGAAGGCACTTGGCGCTGTTATTTTTGTGAACGGAGGCACTTGGCGCTGTTATTTTTGTGGAAGAAGGCACTTGCCGCTGTTATTTTTATGTACGGAGGCATTTTGTGGACGGAGGCACTTGGCGCTGTTATTTTGTGGACGGAGGCACTTGGCGCTGTTATTTTTGTGGAAGGAGGCACTTGGCGCTGTTATTTTTGTGCACGGAGGCACTTGCTGCTGTTATTTTTGTGGAAGAAGGCACTTGGCACTGGTATTTTTGTGGAAGAAGGCACTTGGCGCTGTTATTTTTGTGAACGGAGGCACTTGGCGCTGTTATTTTTGTGGAAGAAGGCACTTGGCGCTATTATTTTTGTGGAAGAAGGCACTTGGTGCTGTTATTTTTGTGGAAGAAGGCACTTGGCACTGGTATTTTTGTGGAAGAAGGCACTTGGCGCTGTTATTTTTGTGAACGGAGGCACTTGGCGCTGGTATTTTTGTGGAAGAAGGCACTTGGCGCTGTTATTTTTTGTGGACGGAGGAACTTGGCGCTGTTATTTTTGTGGACGGAGGCACTTGGCGCTGTTATTTTTGTGGAAGAAGGCACTTGGCGCTGGTATTTTTGTGTACGGAGGCATTTTGTGGACGGAGGCACTTGGCGCTGTTATTTTGTGGACGGAGGCACTTGGCGCTGTTATTTTTGTGAACGAAGGCACTTGGCGCTGTTATTTTTGTGAACGGAGGCACTTGGCGCTGGTATTTTTGTGGAAGAAGGCACTTGGGGCTATTATTTTTGTGGAAGAATGCACTTGGCGCTATTATTTTTGTGGAAGAAGGCACTTGGCGCTGTTATTTTTGTGAACGGAGGCACTTGGTGCTGTTATTTTTGTGGACGGAGGCACTTGGCGCTGGTATTTTTGTGGACGGAGGCACTTGGCGCTGTTATTTTTGTGAACGGAGGCACTTGGCGCTGTTATTTTTGTGGAAGAAGGCACTTGGCGCTGTTATTTTTGTGAACGGAGGCACTTGGCGCTGGTTTTTTTGTGGAAGAAGGCACTTGGTGCTATTATTTTTGTGGAAGAAGGCACTTGGCGCTATTATTTTTGTGGAAGAAGGCACTTGGCGCTGTTATTTTTGTGAACGGAGGCACTTGGCGCTGTTATTTTTCTGAACGGAGGCACTTGGCGCTGTTATTTTTGTGAACTGAGGCACTTGGCGCTGGTATTTTTGTGGACGGAGGCACTTGGCGCTGTTATTTATGTGGAAGAAGGCACTTGGCGCTATTATTTTTGTGGAAGAAGGCACTTGGTGCTGTTATTTTTGTGGAAGAAGGCACTTGGCACTGGTATTTTTGTGGAAGAAGGCACTTGGCGCTGTTATTTTTGTGAACGGAGGCACTTGGCGCTGGTATTTTTGTGGAAGAAGGCACTTGGCGCTGTTATTTTTTGTGGACGGAGGAACTTGGCGCTGTTATTTTAGTGGACGGAGGCACTTGGCGCTGTTATTTTTGTGGAAGAAGGCACTTGGCGCTGGTATTTTTGTGTACGGAGGCATTTTGTGGACGGAGGCACTTGGCGCTGTTATTTTGTGGACGGAGGCACTTGGCGCTGTTATTTTTGTGAACGAAGGCACTTGGCGCTGTTATTTTTGTGAACGGAGGCACTTGGCGCTGGTATTTTTGTGGAAGAAGGCACTTGGGGCTATTATTTTTGTGGAAGAATGCACTTGGCGCTATTATTTTTGTGGAAGAAGGCACTTGGCACTGTTATTTTTGTGAACGGAGGCACTTGGTGCTGTTATTTTTGTGGACGGAGGCACTTGGCGCTGGTATTTTTGTGGACGGAGGCACTTGGCGCTGTTATTTTTGTGAACGGAGGCACTTGGCGCTGTTATTTTTGTGGAAGAAGGCACTTGGCGCTGTTATTTTTGTGAACGGAGGCACTTGGCGCTGGTTTTTTTGTGGAAGAAGGCACTTGGTGCTATTATTTTTGTGGAAGAAGGCACTTGGCGCTATTATTTTTGTGGAAGAAGGCACTTGGCGCTATTATTTTTGTGGAAGAAGGCACTTGGCGCTGTTATTTTTGTGAACGGAGGCACTTGGCGCTGTTATTTTTCTGAACGGAGGCACTTGGCGCTGTTATTTTTGTGAACTGAGGCACTTGGCGCTGGTATTTTTGTGGACGGAGGCACTTGGCGCTGTTATTTATGTGAACGGAGGCACTTGGCGCTGTTATTTTTGTGGAAGAAGGCACTTGGCGCTATTATTTTTGTGGAAGAAGGCACTTGGCTCTATTATTTTTGTGGAAGAAGGCACTTGGCGCTGTTATTTTTGTGAACGGAGGCACTTGGCGCTGTTATTTTAGTGGAAGAAGGCACTTGGCGCTGTTATTTTTGTGGAAGAAGGCACTTGGCGCTGTTATTTTTGTGAACGGAGGCACTTGGCGCTGTTATTTTTGTGGAAGAAGGCACTTGCCGCTGTTATTTTTGTGTACGGAGGCATTTTGTGGACGGAGGCACTTGGCGCTGTTATTTTGTGGACGGAGGCACTTGGCGCTGTTATTTTTGTGGAAGGAGGCACTTGGCGCTGTTATTTTTGTGCACGGAGGCACTTGGCGCTGTTATTTTTGTGGAAGAAGGCACTTGGCACTGGTATTTTTGTGGAAGAAGGCACTTGGCGCTGTTATTTTTGTGAACGGAGGCACTTGGCGCTGTTATTTTTGTGGAAGAAGGCACTTGGCGCTATTATTTTTGTGGAAGAAGGCACTTGGCGCTGTTATTTTTGTGAACGGAGGCACTTGGCGCTGGTATTTTTGTGGAAGAAGGCACTTGGCGCTGTTATTTTTTGTGGACGGAGGAACTTGGCGCTGTTATTTTTGTGGACGGAGGCACTTTGCGCTGTTATTTTTGTGGAAGAAGGCACTTGGCGCTGGTATTTTTGTGTACGGAGGCATTTTGTGGACGGAGGCACTTGGCACTGTTATTTTGTGGACGGAGGCACTTGGCGCTGTTATTTTTGTGAACGGAGGCCCTTGGCGCTGTTATTTTTGTGAACGGAGGCACTTGGCGCTGGTATTTTTGTGGAAGAAGGCACTTGGGGCTATTATTTTTGTGGAAGAATGCACTTGGCGCTATTATTTTTGTGGAAGAAGGCACTTGGCGCTGGTATTTTTGTGAACGGAGGCACTTGGTGCTGTTATTTTTGTGGACGGAGGCACTTGGCGCTGGTATTTTTGTGGACGGAGGCACTTGGCGCTGTTATTTTTGTGAACGGAGGCACTTGGCGCTGTTATTTTTGTGGAAGAAGGCACTTGGCGCTATTATTTTTGTGGAAGAAGGCACTTGGCGCTGGTATTTTTGTGAACGGAGGCACTTGGCGCTGTTATTTTTGTGGAAGAAGGCACTTGGCGCTGTTTTTTTTGTGAACGGAGGCACTTGGCGCTGTTATTTTTGTGGAAGAAGGCACTTGACGCTAATATTTTTGTGAAAGAAGGCACTTGGCGCTGTTATTTTTGTGAACGGAGGCACTTGGCGCTGGTATTTTTGTGAACGGAGGCACTTGGCGATGTTATTTTTGTGGAAGAAGGCACTTGGCGCTATTATTTTTGTGGAAGAAGGCACTTGGCGCTGTTATTTTTGTGAACGGAGGCACTTGGCGCTGTTATTTTTGTGGACGGAGGCACTTGCCGCTGTTATTTTTGTGTACGGAGGCATTTTGTGGACGGAGGCACTTGGCGCTGTTATTTTGTGGACGGAGGCACTTGGCGCTGTTATTTTTGTGGACGGAGGAACTTGGCGCTGTTATTTTTGTGCACGGAGGCACTTGGCGCTGTTATTTTTGTGGAAGAAGGCACTTGGTGCTGTTATTTTTGTGGAAGGAGGCACTTGGCGCTGTTATTTTTGTGGAAGAAGGCACTTGGCGCTGTTATTTTTGTGAACGGAGGCACTTGGCGCTGGTATTTTTGTGAACGGAGGCACTTGGCGCTGTTATTTTTGTGGAAGGAGGCACTTGGCGCTGTTATTTTTGTGGAAGAAGGCACTTGGCGCTGTTATTTTTGTGAACGGAGGCACTTGGCGCTGGTATTTTTGTGAACGGAGGCACTTGGCGCTGTTATTTTTGTGGAAGAAGGCACTTGGCGCTATTATTTTTGTGCAAGAAGGCACTTGGCGCTGTTATTTTTGTGGACGGAGGCACTTGGCGCTGTTATTTTTGTGGAAGAAGGCACTTGGCGATGGTTTTTTTGTGAACGGAGGCACTTGGCGCTGTTATTTTTGTGGAAGAAGGCACTTGGCGCTAATATTTTTGTGGAAGAAGGCACTTGGCGCTATTATTTTTGTGGAAGAAGGCACTTGGCGCTGTTATTTTTGTGCACGGAGGCACTTGGCACTGGTATTTTTGTGGAAGAAGGCACTTGGCGCTATTATTTTTGTGGAAGAAGGCACTTGGCGCTGTTATTTTTGTGAACGGAGGCACTTGGCGCTGTTATTTTTGTGGACGGAGGCACTTGGCGCTGTTATTTTTGTGAACAGAGACACTTGGCGCTGGTATTTTTGTGGAAGAAGGCACTTGGCGCTATTATTTTTGTGGAAGAAGGCACTTGGCGCTAATATTTTTGTGGAAGAAGGCACTTGGCGCTGTTATTTTTGTGGACGGAGACCCTTTGCGCTGTTATTTTTGTGAACGGAGGCACTTGGCACTGTTATTTTTGTGGAAGAAGGCACTTGGCGCTATTAGTTTTGTGGAAGAAGGCACCTGGCGCTGTTATTTTTGTGGACGGAGGCACTTGGCGCTGTTATTTTTGTTTACGGAGGCATTTTGTGGACGGAGGCACTTGGCGCTGTTATTTTTGTGAACGGAGGCACTTGGCGCTGTTATTTTTGTGAACGGAGGCACTTGGCGCTATTTTTTTGTGAACGGAGGCACTTGGCGCTATTATTTTTGTGGAAGAAGGCACTTAGCGCTGTTATTTTTGTGAACGGAGGCACTTGGCGCTGTTATTTTTGTGGACGGAGACACTTGGCGCTGTTATTTTTGTGAACGGAGGCACTTGGCGCTGTTATTTTTGTGGAAGAAGGCACTTGGCGCTGTTATTTTTGTGAACGGAGGCACTTGGCGCTGTTATTTTTGTGAACGGAGGCACTTGGCGCTGTTATTTTTGTGGAAGAAGGCACTTGGCGCTAATATTTTTGTGGAAGAAGGCACTTGGCGCTATTATTTTTGTGGAAGAAGGCACTTGGCGCTGTTATTTTTGTGAACGGAGGCACTTGGCGCTGTTATTTTTGTGGACGGAGGCACTTGGCGCTGTTATTTTTGTGAACAGAGGCACTTGGCGCTGGTATTTTTGTGGAAGAAGGCACTTGGCGCTATTATTTTTGTGGAAGAAGGCACTTGGCGCTAATATTTTTGTGGAAGAAGGCACTTGGCGCTGTTATTTTTGTGGACGGAGACACTTGGCGCTGTTATTTTTGTGAACGGAGGCACTTGGCACTGTTATTTTTGTGGAAGAAGGCACTTGGCGCTATTAGTTTTGTGGAAGAAGGCACCTGGCGCTGTTATTTTTGTGGACGGAGGCACTTGGCGCTGTTATTTTTGTTTACGGAGGCATTTTGTGGACGGAGGCACTTGGCGCTGTTATTTTTGTGAACGGAGGCACTTGGCGCTGTTATTTTTGTGAACGGAGGCACTTGGCGCTATTTTTTTGTGAACGGAGGCACTTGGCGCTATTATTTTTGTGGAAGAAGGCACTTAGCGCTGTTATTTTTGTGAACGGAGGCACTTGGCGCTGTTATTTTTGTGGACGGAGACACTTGGCGCTGTTATTTTTGTGAACGGAGGCACTTGGCGCTGTTATTTTTGTGGAAGAAGGCACTTGGCGCTGTTATTTTTGTGAACGGAGGCACTTGGCGCTGTTATTTTTGTGAACGGAGGCACTTGGCGCTGTTATTTTTGTGAACGGAGGCACTTGGCACTGTTATTTTTGTGGAAGAAGGCACTTGGCGCTATTATTTTTGTGGAAGAAGGCACTTGGCGCTGGTATTTTTGTGGACGGAGGCACTTGGCGCTGTTATTTTTGTGAACGGAGGCACTTGGCGCTGGTTTTTTTGTGGAAGAAGGCACTTGGCGCTATTATTTTTGTGGAAGAAGGCACTTGGCGCTAATATTTTTGTGAACGGAGGCACTTGGTGCTGTTATTTTTGTGAACGGAGGCACTTGGCGCTATTATTTTTGTGAACGGAGGCACTTGGCGCTGTTTTTTTTGTGAACGGAGGCACTTGGCGCTGTTATTTTTGTGAACGGAGGCACTTGGCGCTGTTATTTTTGTGGAAGAAGGCACTTGGCGCTATTATTTTTGTGGAAGAAGGCACTTGGCACTGTTATTTTTGTGGAGGAAGGCACTTGGCGCTATTATTTTTGTGAACGGAGGCACTTGGCGCTAATATTTTTGTGAACGGAGGCACTTGGCGCTGTTATTTTTGTGAACGGAGGCACTTGGCGCTGGTATTTTTGTGAACGGAGGCACTTGGCGCTGTTATTTTTGTGAACGGAGGCACTTGGCGCTGTTATTTTTGTGGAAGAAGGCACTTGGCGCTATTATTTTTGTGAACGGAGGCACTTGGCGCTATTATTTTTGTGAACGGAGGCACTTGGCGCTGTTATTTTTGTGGAAGAAGGCACTTGGCGCTATTATTTTTGTGGAAGGAGGCACTTGGCGCTGTTATTTTTGTGGAAGAAGGGACTTGGCGCTGTTATTTTTGTGGAAGAAGGCACTTGGCACTGTTATTTATGTGGACGGAGGCACTTGGCGCTATTATTTTTGTGGACGGAGGCACTTGGCGCTGTTATTTTTGTGAACGGAGGCACTTGGCGCTGTTATTTTTGTGGAAGAAGGCACTTGGCGCTGTTATTTTTGTGAACGGAGGCACTTGGCGCTGTTATTTGTGTGAACGGAGGCACTTGGCGCTATTATTTTTGTGAACGGAGGCACTTGGTTCGACGTCCAGACGTGCATGCAAGACTCAAACCTTCAGAACAGCCAGATTAATTCGCTGACATCTTCACGGCCACTTGAGTGTTTGACGGTGTCGGTAAACAGACACAAGAGTAGTTTTGCCACACAGAGGCTCTTTTGAGATTTAAATAACCTACAGATTAAGACGGGAGCTTTTTGACAATCAACTGAATTTCTTTGACTACAATATACTGATTAGTTACGAATTTAGGACGTCCCGCTTGATTTTCAGTGGATAAAATAACCCGCAGTGATTTGAGGAGTCAACCTTGTAAATAAAATTGTCCTGAGGATGGTCTTGGTAAAGAAAACCTAAAGACCGAAACGTCGACAATCACACTGTTTTCCAGAGAAATGGCTATAAATTGTTGTGAAAAGTGTTGGATCAATTTGAAAGTGAAGGCATCAAATATTGAAATATTTCCTTTCACTGTATTTAATTGTTGCAATTTGAAGTACCCTTTTTTGAACTAGAAATATAAATTCAATTTTTATATATACACCCGCTTGTTTCTCCTCCTTTTGGTTTATTGAATTTATTGTATTCAGGTTAATATGTGATGATTCACTCACACCTTATTCAATCCTGATTCTGACAATCTAAGCTGATTTAAGTATTGAAAAAGTGATAGTTAATAAATTTGTAGGTATATAACTGCCCTACCTTTAATTAAGAATCGAAATTATACAAATTATTTACCAAACAAATCCCTTGAAGGCACCTTTCTACCTGTTTATTCATATTTGCCCGAGCCCTCAAGGGTATATTGGGTTGTCCACTGCACTTACCTTCCTCATTTTAATGGCATTCAATATAAAAAGGGCATCATTGTAACACACAAAGGGGTCACCTAATGTCACCAGGTATTTCATTTCAGCTTTGTGAGACCTGGTATTCTGTGCAACAAACATGGGTTTCAAATAAAGGGACCTGAAATTCTGGTAAAGTTTGCAGAACAATATCAGAGTGTCACATATATATTTTGGTCCTGAGGAATGCCTAGAACTTTTTAAGTCCCATTTGGCAGAAACATGTTGAGCGTATAATAGGGTAATATCTATAATCCCCATTCACTTCACTTTTTTAACGCTATCCATTGGGGGCAACATAATTAAATACATTTTTTGCCCACCAGGAGATAGTTTTACTCACATTTCCCTTATCTACACCGGCACTCTGCACTCTTTTCCCACATCTGTGGTGCTCATGGTGTTTTAGAACAGCTCTGCTCTTCCCCCGCGGGGGAGTTGTAGCCCACACTGGGTGCCTTGCGGTCCCAGTGTGAGGAGGGCACCCTATGATGAAGTATGTCACCTTTGGGTGAATGAGGGCTCCCGTCCTTTGTTTGCTTTGACCATCACAAAGGCAGGGAGTCATATCGGAAGGGCAAGACCTCGTGTGAGGCAAGGCAACTAAATGCTGCCCAATATCACATTTCAGCCTTTTCAGTACAAAACGGTGCTGCATATTACTTACGTATAATAGGTAGTTGTTGGCCCCTCCTCCTAGTCCAGGAACTTCTAGAATATTACTGACGATTAGTTCCGATCATTTAGCTCACGTTTATCCAAACTTGTTGGGGAAATATATCTTTAACCCTAGGGTCAGATCAGATTGACAAACTGAACAGTTTACCAAGAAGAGAGTTAATATAGGCAAGCCAGAGTATGCTCAAGACCTTATCTAAGGCTAGACCGTCTAGGATAACAATTCTAGTGAAGCTAGTTCCTTCTTTTGCCCGAGAAATACCCGTAGTAACAGAGGTCTCACCAAAAGGCGGTCTTCTAAAAGCTGATAGCCATCCTCTTTATGAACTACAGTATTTTGTGCACAAGGTGGCAAGCATAAAAGCCGTTTTAAATGTGTTTTCCTCTATTTGCAGGGCATAGCCACTAGCATGGCTCCAAAGGCCAGCCCCATACGAGGCCCCATACGTAGCAGTAGTCATGCCCTTGGCTTTAGATATAGCTACCATTTCCTTAATGGGTCGGCTACCCAGATAGGAGGCGAACTTAAACATCCCCTGGGAGACCCTACTCATTCTGGCTCTAGTATTCAACACATGCTGCGTCCATGAGCCATCGCCTGCAGATAGAATCCCCAAGAAGCAAAAAGAATTCACTGAGACTATTGGGGTGCTATCGATACAGACGGTTCTGCGTGGTTTCCACGGTTCGCCGCAGACCATGGTGAATGTTTTAGTTTTGTTGATGACCATTTTCTTGGGAGCGATATATTCACCAAATGCATTCATCAGTCTCTGCAGGCCACCAGTAGGAGTGACTTGCACGTGTACTGGTGGACTTACTAGAGTTTTTTGTGTCGTAACTTACACTTGGATTTTGTGAATAGCCTAAAGTAGTAAACGTATTCAATATTGTAAATCAGAGGCCACAGACTGAGAGACGTGTTCTCCCACCCACGCACCGAGACATCTCAGACGCACCTTTCTCGCATTCTGTGGGCAAAATGGGACCTCCCAGGAGAACCAGAAGAGACGCAACAGCATCAGTTCTGGGAAATACCAGAAATAATGCAGACTGCAGCAAAGCATGAGGGTCCGAAGAGCACAAGATGGAGGAAAAACAGCACTTTAACAGAAACACTCTTTAATGGAGCAGCTCCTGCCTGCCCTGGCAGGCTATTAAAGTCTGGCGCATGGCCCCACCCCAGCCCACCCAGCTCCACTTCCCTATACCCCTTTGCCTCCTCTTCCTCGCATCTGAAGGCCCTGTACCAAGGGCACACGAAGGGTGCTCTGTGGGATAACGTTCATCCTGTCTTTCCCAAGAGCCTGTTTCCTAGTCTGGGTGCAGCTGCCGGCCCTGAGCTGGGCGGGAGGGGAGGGGGGGGCGGTGAGGGACAGACACGTCGGTATCACTGTCTGACAGACCTATTAACCTGACTCTGTTTATCTGCGCGCCCCTAATCCAGCATCAGGACCAAATCCGCTCTCCCATCTGGGCCCTGCTCAGCATCCTTATCTGGCTTCCGCGGATGCGCTCTCTCTGCTCCACACTCTCTCTTTCAGGCCTCGTTGTCTCTGCTTTCCCGTTTGCCCCCTCTCTCTCTCCTTTTATTTTTACCGCTCTCTCCTCCCCACTCTCTTTCTCTCCACGCCTTTCATACTTTTCTTTCATCTCTCTCTCGCCCCTCTGCCACAACTATATTTCTCCACCTCTTTCTTTTTTACTTCCATTCTCATTCTGTGTCTCTCCTTCGTGCCATTCCCACTCATGCTTGTTCTCCCTATTTCTATCGCATTTGTTCCTTCGTTTTTTTGCTCTGTTTGCCCGTGGTCTCCCTTCTTTCCAGAGGTTGACTCGGACAGGGCGATGCAGACAGTTACTCATAAATTGACATCTACTGTGAGCAGCTGGGAGACAAGGAGCTGCTGGGACTCAGGTCAACAGATGGTGTCGTATAAACTAAAGTTGTTGCTTTATACAACAAGACTCAACAAACTGTGCACCAGCCCTGAGACCATCTTTTCACCGAAGGAGTCCTCAACACCTACTGAGGGGCCATAGCAGACCCGCGGAGGGCCGTGTCCTTCTGCCGGTGAGGTGGTAGCCCAGTGGTAGCCCAACCGCTGGCACAACCCTATGTCAAAAAATGTTACATTTATAACTCAGATACCAGAACCGAAATAATGTATAATATAATAAAGTTCACTCAGAAAAAAAACATTCACTGACACAAGAATGTGGCGTAAGGGCCAAAGTTGCTGACTTTGGAGCTGGGGAACCAGGTTCGAGTCTGGCGGGAGGCTCAAACATCCTTTGATCTTGGGCAAATCACTTAGGGCCATATGTAGGTAGCATCACATTTACCGATTCATAAATACCGAATTTTACCGATTCGGTATTTATGAATCGGTAAATGTGATGTAGGTAATCATTCGGTAAATTTTACCGAATCGGAAAAATTCGGTAAATATGAATCGGTATTTACCGATTCGGTAATGAGGCATACCTTCCCATTGATTCCTATGGGCCTGGAGGCCCATAGGAGTCAATGGGAAGGTATGCCTCATTACCGATTCGGTAAATACCGATTCGGTAATGGGGGGAGCATATTCAAGGGTGGCAGGGTGTCACATTGACACCCTGTTGCACCCCCGAATCTTGCATGTGTGCACATGTGGCGCACATACATGCCCTAAGGGCATGTATGTCTGCCACATGGCACTCTTAAATCTGCAAAAAATTATTTTTTGCAAGGTATTCGTTATTTATCACCAACCTTTATTTGGTGGTAAATAACGAATTTCTAATACTAATTTTCACTCTTTGGAGTGCTCCCTACATTCAGGATTCTGTATTTACCGAATCGGTATTTTACCGATTCGGTAATTTACCGAATCCTGAAATATGCCTCCTACATCTCAAATAGCTAAATACCGGTCGGTAACGGGATATTTACCGAATTTCGTCCGTTATTTAGCTACCTACATGAGGCCCTTAATCTCCTGTACCCAAAAATGGATGTGTCCGTCTGTAATGCAACTGCTGCTCATGTAAAGCACTCCGATACCTTTGGGTCGAGCTTGCGCTATATAAAACCGCAAATAAAACAGAGGGAAAACTAGGCAGAAAAGGGTCAGGCTGGGCATAGATTGGAAGAGGTTAGCCCACCTCTACTAAACCCGGGAGGACCTCAGTGTGTTGCCGCATAGGTCGCAATGCACTTCTCACCTCTCTCAAAACCACATCCTTATCCATTTCATGGAACCACGATTCTTCAGACATCACAGTCTACCTTCTCTCCACACTCAAAAGACATGATATCCTTGAAAGTGAAAGCAACCTCACACTCGTGTACCCCTCCCACCACATCAGACACATCCACGCTAGGTAACCGTGAAAGTCCGTCCGCAACAAAATTTTCCTTCCCAGGAATATACTCAATTTCATAGCAGAACATTTGCAGCTTAGACGCTAAACGGGCTAACCTTGGTGTCAAATTCCTTCCCCCTTCAGGTCTCAAAATATTTCCCAAAGTCTTATGATCAGTACAGATCTTAAATTTCTTCCCCCACACATACATCCGGAACCTCTCAGCAGCCCACGTTGCTGCCGGTAACTCTTTCTCAATCATGGAATAGTTCACTTCGGAAGTTGTTAAAGTACGAGATGCGCACGCCACCACCTATTTCCCATTCTTTAAGCGTTGAGAAAACACTGCACCGACGCCATACCCACCAGCATCCACGGACAACACAGACTCAGCTTGAGGCATGAACGATTTCAAACAAGGAGTTGCAGAAATTTCATTTTTCACTGCCTCAAAGCTTAGTCTCTGTTGTTGTGACCACACAAATGACACTTTTTTTTAACAATGCACTCAATGGGTCCACTTTAAATGCATCATTTTCAGCAAATCTCAAATAAAAGTCCCAAAAAGGACATCAATTGTCCCTTGTTCTTTGGTTCTGGAGCAGACAGAATCGTTTGTATGTGGCTGATTTTAGGTTGAATTCCATTCTTGGAAATAACATGTCCAAGATACGTAACTTTACGTTCACCAAAAACACATTTCTCATTCTTAACAGTTAATCCATGTTCCCTCAAAGCCATCAATGCTGCGTGTAAATACTTGCTTGTCATGAGAATCTTTGTTCTTGCCAAAAATTAAAATGTCATCTTGGAAACCCTTCGCTCCACAAATCCCACGCAGAATTCTTGTCTTTTCCCTCTGAAAAACTGCTGAAGCACTTGCCAGTCCAAAAGGCATGCGACGGCATCTGAACATGCCTTCTGGAGTAATAAAAGCTGTACAATGCTTTGAGTTCTCGTCCAATTCAATTTGGTGATACGCGCGTGCCACATTGATTTTAGAAAACCAAGAAGCACCACCAATAAAAGACGTCAAGTCTTGTAAATTAGGGAGAGGAAAAGTATCTACCCAAATTGCTTCGTTCAAACACCTCAAGTCCACACATAAGCGTAGGTCACCATTAGCCTTAAGGGAAATTACCACTGGAGAAACCCAATCTGAGCTCTCCGCGGGTTCAATTATTCCATCCTCACTCAATTTTTTAAGGATGTCCCCCAACTTTTCACGATAATTGACTGGAACATTCCTACGTTTTTGTTTTACAGGAAAAACACCGTCCCGCAATTTAATTTTGTGTTTAAAATTTGCAATCTTGCCCACACTATCAGAAAACACATCGGAAAACATTCCCTTAAGTTCAATATACTCTACTTGGGAACAATTTATTTCTTCTTCACTCTCACATTGCACCACAAATACAGGAGACTCCAAACTGGCACCAATTTTGAAACCCAATTCCATAATGTGTGGCCAACCCAATATAATAGCACCCTTCTCAGCTACATACACTGTGCCTTGGCATGACTTGTTCCCAAAACTCACCTCCGCCCACACAGAACCTTGCAGTGGAATTATATGGCCAGAGTATCTACCAGGATTGACATCTGGCTACAACAACAGTCTTCCTGGCCATAATTTCTCAAATACATTTTTTGCCATGATGGTATACCATGCACAAGAATCCAACATCGTACACACTTCCACTCCATCAACGCACACAATACACGTGGGCAATTTCTTAGCCTTATCCACCTCATTGATCAGATTGTCTTGCACACTAGACAATTCTCCGATTACACTCAAATCCTCATCATGAACATGTTCTTGAATATAATTAACCTTCTTCCCCAAACTCTTACACACCCTACTGAAATGTCCCTTCTTCTTGCATGTACTGCACACTTTACTCAATGCCGAACACCATTTGGAATTGGCTAAATGGTTACTAGAGCCGCACCTAAAACAAAATAATCGTCGCGAATCAGTGAGCCTACCTCCTGCCATACTCTCCCCCATCTTAGCTTCACTCTCATTTTTTACTTTAGAATCCTTAACCACAGCACTTACATGGTTACCTCCACTATTTTCATTCCTCACTTCACAAATATACTCATCCGAAACTTCAATACTCCTAGCAACATCAACTGCTGCCTTCAAAGAAATTTCACCACATAACCATAATTTCTCTTGCATTTTCTTAGACTTAGTCTTCATCAAGATCTGATCAGGGAGAACCTGGTCATAAGTCGTACGCTCATATTCACGCGTTACTGCTAAATCTCTCAGAGCAGATACAAGTTGGTCAATACTTTCATCCTCTTTTTGCCCCTAGAATAAAATGTAAACCTCTCCATAACCACGTTAATCTTCCTACCAAACATCTCTTGCATTTGTTTCACAGCAGATTGATAAACTCTAACCTCACCAGCATTCTCCAGAGACGGTAAGTTTTTTAATTCCCTCAAACCTACAGCACCTAATCTGTGTTTGAGAAGTGAGAACTTCCTTTCTTCCGAACACTCCTCCTCTTCAAGAACATCTACATATGCCTCGTAACTGTCCATCCACAGATCCCAAGAAATAGGAGGTTCATCCAGTTCTGCTAAAAAAAATGTCAGTGGTTGAATAGTCGCCACGGTATCCACCCCCCCCCCCCCCCCCCCCTTTACAAGGACAAGTTGAAAACAAAAAGTGAACACAGATTTGCTGTTGACTACTATAGTAAGCCAATAACCAGGCAGAAAACCTTGGTTGTAAGTCAGTACACAAAGAACAAGAAAGGATCATGGATTCTTGTGACACTGCTCACCCGAGATGGAGATCACGTGTGCCTGTCACCGCTACAACACTGCTCACCAAAATGTCAATCAGGTGTGCTTGTCACCGATGTAGACAGCCACAAGGTAACGATGCCCAAAACACACCAAGGCAAGAAAAGATCGTCGTGACACTGCACACCCAATATGTTGGCCAGGTGAGCCTGTCACCAATGTTGACAGCGACGAGAGAATATACTGGAAGAACCAATGGAAAAACGCTACGACTTCTTCTCAGCACCACTGTAAAACTCCTCCGTACATGAAGCCGACCCAAAATGGCAGACACACGTCAAAACCCAATCAAACGTGATGATGTGACAATTGTGGCAAAATAGCCGCACTTGATGCGACGGAACGCCGACTCCGTCGTTGTTAGTGAAGCATACCAGATAGCCTGACTGACGTCATCAACACAACATGCCTTAACCCTCAAGCAATATTTCAAGAACTGATTCACATGTCAGGAGCTCGAAGCCTCAAGCATCCAGAACACAAAGTCTTCAGAGCACTTCCGGAACACAGCAACACTCCGGTACCTTTCAAGAATCTCTATGGCTATTCATCGTAAAGCCGCTAATGCCGCTTCATCCGATCCTCGTCGTCATTGTGGGAAAGAAAGATCTTCAACACGGTAAGTGGAAGTCGAAATACTTTTATTAAAAAAGGTTATAAAGGATAAGCGGCACCAGAGACATCAACCCTCAACGACCTTCAACCGTCCGTCTCCCGAGCCTCCACCCTCATCATTCTACCCCACGCCTTCTACATGCCTCACGCACCTCACGCGACCCATAAGGAATACAGCTCAATACCACACATACATCGGAAGTAATGTCACTGCCAGCCTGCACTTGAAGTACCTATGCTTCCAGAGGACAGCTGGGCAAATAAGGGATCCGTTCCCACATCTGGGGCCTCATTCAGGAAATGCCTGTTTCAGCAAGGGTGCCAGGGGCCCTGAGGTAGGCGAGAAAAAGGGGTACCCTTACCCACCCATGGAGCTGCTTCTCTAATAAGAACTACACACATACAATAACACCAACAGCATCTTCCACGCCGCCCTTCCAAGCCCCGCAGCGCCCCCAAAATCCCTGCGTATTTGGGGAAAGCAGAGTGGTATTAATCAGTGTGGTCGCAAAACATCGACTTTGAAATGTCGACCAGCAACAAGATATCGTCTTTCACAATATTATCAACGTAGGAAGATGTGGAGCTCGAATTTTAAAATACAACTTCGATTGGGTGGAGCCAGCCCCACGACAGAAGGTGCCTGAGATCCTGAGATATGGTTATGTGCGTTTCAGGCTACAGCAAAGTCCGTTTAGACTTTGGAAGACCTGCTACTGACTCTGCCCCAGCCCCCGAGACGGAGCAGAGGGTGCAGCCAGCAAGTATATCCACAAATTTCCTATTGTGACTTTCCACCTCATCGTGACATCATCTTGTGATCACTATGGGAAGAATTCTGGCTTGTGGAAGGCAAGAGGTTTCACAAAAGAGCGCCTGAACAAGTGATACGGAGAGATGTGTAAATGCCTCACTAGTCTCGGAACCGTCTGCCTAAAAACTCCAAAAAGACTCAGTGGGGATAAACTTGGTATTTTTAAAAAGGTCAGTGCAACCAGTTAATTTGCATGTAGATAATACAGCAACTGAAAGGGATTCTTAGTGAGAAAAAAGAAGGAAAGTAAAAGTAACATTCAAGAGTATTTTTTTTTTATTTAATAGAAAATGTAGCGGTGCACAAAAGTATAGCTTTTATTGGCAAAGTTGCGCTCAGTCTGCAGCATTTGAATCTCATGACTAGGGGTGGGCGGTAATTCCACTCTGCAGGCAGAGTTTGCGGAGTTTACCAAACTCTGCGTTCCGCTCGGAGCGTGGAGTTTGGCAAAAACTCTGCTGACCACCGCGTAGCAGAGTTTTCTAGTTCCCCTGCCCACCACATCATCTTTCTACTTTATTCATGGATGGCCCGTGGAAAAAGTTGTAACTATCCACTCAGACATGGCCGCCGTGCTCGAAACTCTTTCCTTCTTTGTGTTTGACCACTGTAACCCATCTTTCCCTGTGGTGACGTCACTCAACAGCCTTGTGTGCAGCTATCCTCCTGTCCAGCAAGTGAAGTCTGAGGAGTTCTCTTCTGCCAGCCATGACTCTGCGGGCCCACTCTTCACTAATTGCCCGGTGGGTCCTCCCAGACTGCCAACCCCTCCTATAGCGGCCCGTTATCACCTCCCAGCCACAAGGTATCAGTGAGTGACTTCTACGGGGGCCATGGGCCACTGCACTGTTAGTCGTCCCCCGACCCAAGAAGATGGTGGCGCCCTGCAGCACTGGGAAGCGGTGAGAGCTAAAATACTCCTGGGGGCTGCTGGGGCCGCCTTCTTGTGGGGTTACGTGAATAGTTTGCTAATTTGTTTGTCCCACAGGTGAGGGAATGCTCCCCCATAGCACCGCGAATTGTGCCTTTTTCAACTTAGCTCGACTAGCCCAGAGTCTCCCTGTACGCCCACTTGTGCTGCCGGCTTGTATTCTTCAATGGCGGTTTGCGGAGGCCTGTAGCGCCCCCCTTGTTCTGCTTGTGTTCATTGTGTTTGGCTCTCTGCTCATCCCTGATCACCAGCCGAGTACCAGCACATTTGGGGCCGGGTCCAGGGTGCTGGGGCACCCCTCTGGGTCAGAACCCCCCTTCCAGCTGTGTTGATGCCCACCTCTGGGTCAACCGCCCAAGCCAGCTGTGCTGCCGCAGCCTGGGAGTGTGGAAGGCCAGAAGGCCAGGGCGCAGCACCCGGACTTCGTGATGATCGCAAAAGGACGATTAACTGGACACCGACTGTTTTGTGGACAACCATCTGGAGTCGTATGTCTTTTTATACATACATCATGCCTTCAAAATGGCAACCTCAAAAAGACCCTGTGGTGCAGATAGTCAGCTGCATTCCCCTACACTTACCCGTGGTAAGAGTCACGGCTCGCCCCTCAATCACCTTTGACCTTGGGACAACACTTTGTGTTTGTACAATTGTCATTGCCCCTCCCCCCCCCCCCCGATGCAGAATCGATTTTTTATTATTATTAATTGTGTCTGTACAGGTGTGCGGAACGCCGCAGAATCGCACAGATTTTATTTAACTCCACGGATTTCAGGTGAGTACAACTCCGTGAGCTTCGCCCACCCAATTGTGATCGACTCCATCCATAGGGGCAGGTAGGTAAAGATTTAGTAAATTGTTTTGTTTTGTGGGTACATTCTCTCTCCTCAAATAGATTTTGTGGGATCTGCTTTTAGCAGATTATTTCACCATTTAAAAAACAAAAAAACGTTCCCCAACGTTGTGAAGTTTGTTAAGTTAAAGTTTTTTTTTTAAATGTCAGGAAACTGAAGGCAACATTTTACAACTTCGCCGAACCCCAAAAACGAGACGAAGGATGAAAGAAATCCAAAGAATACAGTTACAATAAGAAGACAATAAACAAAGGGAAGAGTTGTCAGAGTGTATTTGAATTTAGTTACAAGTGATATGAGGCAAAATGAGTCCTTTCAGAGCATTAAAGCCTTTGTGGCTTAAAAAGATCAATAAAACGCTTTATTTTGCTTGATTTGCCTTCCGGTAAAAACTAAAACGAGCTACCCGTTGTGGGATTAAAAAGCAGCAGAGGTGAACGCTGACGCCGCTTCATTCTGTTCTCACCAGTTGTTCAAAGTGTTAGCAGCGGCCATGGGCCTCTAACCGCTGTTAATGGCCCATCTCATTCTCACCATTAGACACAGCGGAATGTGAGGGCAGATAATGAGGGGAAAGACAATTAAAACACTCTCTTGCTGTGTCCGTCTGCTTCATGCCCCGCCCAGTGAACCCCTGAATGCAGGCCCCCAACACCACCTACTGCAGCAGCTAAGCAATCTGATTGGCTGAGCCACTCTCAAGCTTCCATGAGGGATTTTAATTGTAGCTAACCAAAAGAAAAGAGGGGGCCACATATGGCTGTGGATATGTAGTAAAGACGGAATAAGTATGTGGACGTCAGTTTACCAAAATGCCTGGGGTAGCGGAAGTGACATCACATGTCATTTAACCCCAATGCCATCACTGGAAGTGATGTCACATGACTTTTGACCTGATGTCACCTTCTCACTTTCTATCTTTTTAGTATCCTCTCTCGCAGGTTGCTGTCTCTTCCTCGCCTCCCGTCTGTTCCACTGTCTCAACTTTGCCTTTCTCACTGACCCTACACTGTCACCTCTTCCCCTCTGTTGCCTCCCATCCACATCTCGCCTGTCTCCCAGCTCTCTTATGATCTACTGTCTGTCTCTTTCTCACCTGTCTGTCTCAATATCACCTCCATAGCTCTCACCTCACTCCTCCTCGCCCCCCCCAGCTGTTTCTTTTCTAACCTGCATCTGTCTTCTAAAGGTCACAATGCTGTGGGTTGTGTGAAGGGAAGGGCTGTAGGATTTCAGTTTTTGTAACACAGAGCATGATGCACATTTCTGTAAATGAATTGTACACATTCAGCAGCTAGGAAAGCAAAAATGAAGCACTGTTTTTTTGTAATTCTGAAGTGTGATGGAAACCAAGATTCCAAGAGGCTCAAAACAAATGAAGACTCTCTACTTGGTGATGAGCAAATGATAAATATATTCACTCAAAACCGATTTCCACACTGTCATTTGTGCGCAATATCGTTTTTTTCTCTAAAACTGTGTCTCAGTGTAAATTTAGTGACCATTTCAATAACAAATGTGCAGTCTGTAGATGACAGTGCCTACAACACCATGCTTTAATTACACTACAAAAATTGCCCGCCTCTTGTCCATTCAAGTTAGGTGAGTCACAAAAGTTTGTCGTTCTAAAAAGTAGGTCGTGATTGTAAAAGGTTTGGGCAGCGCTGCTCTAAACCATTCAGTGCTGCCACTTATCTTCACACTCTCAAGTCCCGTCTTTGTTTCAGCTGTCACTTTCTCGTCTGTCCACCTCCCCACCTCTCTTAGCTCTTTTTCTAACCTGTCTCTTTATCATGCCTCTCTTTCATACCTGTCATTACCTCGCTCTCTGTTGCTCTTTACCAACACTTTCTCATCTGTTGTCTATATCACATCTCTCATACCGTCATCCCTTCTCAACAGTCCTCCCCTCTCTCTGATTCTTAGCTGTCTCTTCGTCACTTATGTGCCTATCGCTCTCACCTGTCGCACTCTCTATCACACCTTTCTCTTTCACCTGTCACCTCTATCTATCCATTTAATCCTTCTTTCTATCTCTCTCTCTCTCTCTCTCACTTACATCTTTCGATCTCTTATCTATCTCTGTAGTATTCTCTTTGTGCACTTCTTTTCATTATTTCCCTTCATAGTCTTTCCCCTCTGCCTCCCTCTCTCAGTTCTATTTTTAGGTCTCGGCCTGGCGAAAGCAGCGCATGCGCTGCCCTCGTCATACGAGGGCTTCTTGGAATCAATACAATTCCAGAAGTTGTGTTGCGGCTCCGCCTTCATTTTTGATTGAGTGCATGTGATGTGTAGGAAGGTGGAAACTGACTATATGGTTGCCCCCACTTTTTTCCTGGTGTTTTGCTGGTTTGTGACTTAGTTGGACTGGGATCCTGCTATTCAGGGCCCCAGTCTATCTACTTTCTCTCTAAAATGGTTTGCATGTACATTAGGCACATATCTAATTGGATTCTGGTGTGCCTTATAAGCCCCTAGTATATGGTATACTATGTACCTAGGGCATAGGTACCTCAGAGGCCTACCAGGTGCTGAAGCATGTATTATGCCACCCCTGGGAAGCACTCCAAAATGGCACCACAGGTCTGCTACTGCAGCCTGGGTAAGGGTGTGCTTGCACCCCTTACAGTGGCATAGGCTACCTATATCCACATATATATACAGACACATATAAACCTATAACTCACTCCTATGGCAGGCTTGGAAAATCCTGAAGGCAGAGTGGTTGGTTTGGTGTGAGAGAGTGTACAAGCATGAGCTGAGCCCCTCTGCAGCTTTCGGAAATACTTCCTTATGGCTGTTTTGTGATACAGCCATACCATATACTCTTAAGTACATTATAACCTCGCGGTAAATGCTAATTTTGTAATGGCTGCATCAAAACATGTTGTGTTTAGTGTCAAACGCTTTGGAATACTACCCCCCCCCCCCCCTGCCAGTTCTGGCTGCGGGGGTAGCATTCCACCCTTCTAGAGGGAAAGACGTGTTCACACTGGTCAAACTCGGTAGGACTCTCCTGAGCCCTGGCATCACAAAATGGATGCCTCTGCCACAGACACGAGTCTGGCCTCCTGCCGCTGACCAAAACTCCGGCAGGGGAGGCCTGGACAATAGGTTTCCTGTCAAAGGGAGGTGTAACCACCTCCCCAGACAGGCAGATGTGTATTGGGGCTGGGCGGGAGCACTCTCTGGTGCTTTGAAGTCCTGCACTGGGGGCACGTTTGCTGTCCCTGTGCATAGTCCAGTTCAAACCGGTTGCAGGGGCTACCTGCCCCTGCTCTGGCGCGACGTTGGACAAAGGAAATGGGTGTAACCACCCCTCTTTCCAAACCCTCTCATAGGTGAGTCCCTAGAGTATGTCCAACACCCAAACTTAGTATAAGAATGGGAACCCAGTCCTTGTGACTTTAGATTACCCTGGATGAAACTCAGCAACATATATCCTGGACCTTTGATGTTCTATCCTCACTAGAAGACTGAAGAAATCTCCCTTGGGGTCAAGGAGTGACTCCCCTGCTTGGCAGGCACCAAAGAATCAACTGACCGGTCTGCATCGCTGAAGCTCCAGCCGGACGCCGAAGTCTTTGCATCACCAGAGGTGGATTTCCAGACTTTCCTGTGGCTACCCTGAGTCCACAGCAAAGCTGAGGCCCGTGGCTATCGTGGGTGACGTGGAACCATGACCCCTGGACAACATGATCTTTTGCAGCAACAGCAACTTCCTGGGCTTCCTCGAAGTTGTGCTTTGGGCTTCAAGTAGCCCCAGCCTTGAGCACCTCCTGCACTGAAGATTGCTGGCCTCCACTCCACGAGTGACCCGTGGGCCAGTTTCAAGTGCGACCGCTCAAGGCTCCTTTGCGATCGCTAGCCTGTTGGCTAGTAGGTCCCCACGAAGGCAACTCCTCTTCTACTTGAGCTTTCCTGATTGCTCCAGACGTGCCCTGACATACCCTCACTGGGTGAGTCCCTCAGACCTTGCTGGTCTGCACCGCAGTCCTTTCTCTGAATTCCAGTGACTTGCTGTTGCCAAGGCTTCTTGGGTCCATTCTGGTCGCTGATATGACAGCACTTGCCAGACTTTGTGAGACAGCTCAAATCCAGCTCATGGACTTCATCGATGCCTCCTGAACCTCGTGGCTGAAGAGTCAAGACACCCATCAACTCACCTGAAGCACCCGACATCTGTGGGCATTGGTCCATCCTGCCCTTGGTCACTGGCTAGTGACCCAGACTCTGTCCCCTCTGCTTTCAGGTTCCTTCCATCCTAGATCCAGGCTTGGATGTCTTCGGACACTTCTCTTCACGGCAGCAGCAGTTTTTTGCAGGCTTCCATTGAAATCGACGACGCGACCCGTCACCAAAAGACACCTATGCACCCGGCTTCCCTGGGTGAGGTAACTCGAGTACTCTGGTGCTCCCATGGGTGCTAGCCCTAGAACTTCTTAAGTCCAAAAGGGTTTGGTAAAGACTCGATTCTAAGTGTCCCATATCTTTAAATTTCCAACTGCGATATTGCCCATAGAAGATAACGGGGACCCGCGGTTGTGTTCTCACACTGCATACAGTCCCCGTGGGTCCCCTGTGTCACTACCTTGGGTGGTTCCTTCCGGTCCCAGCGATTCTACAGGCTCTAGGCCTTGTGTCTAGTTCAGTCGTGGTTCTTATTCCACTTTTTTGGTATATGTTTGGTACGCCCCTAGGGCCCAAACGTGTATTTGTGCTATTACTGATGATTGCTCACTTGTGACTTAAGTACTTCGAACTCCAGTCTCTTAAAGAGACCAGAGGGGTGTGTTTTAACCTAAATACATATATTTTAAATATATGCCTGGTGTGGTTGTCCTTTCATTTGATCATTCAAGAGATTATAGACTGGTAAAACAAGCTGCTTTACATTCCTTCAAGACTTAGCCTGAAGGCTGCTCTCCATAGCTACCACTAGGATAGGTTTCAATAAAGGTTGTCTTTAACTTATCACCATAAGGGGTTGTTTAGACTGATACAAGGTGCCCACTAGAACTAGTGGACAGCATATATCAGGCCACCTTCTCACATTGGTGTGCAGCGTTTGGGATTCCAGCTTGCTATTGTTTTACCAGATAATCTCAATTGAATTGATCAACTGAAAACCACTAAAGGTCCCTGAGGTACATATAATATCAAGTTTAGCTACAGTAAGTTCTACTGAACTTAGAGTTCTGTGTCAAGGGAGAGCACGTCCTTTCTACAACTCGAGAGAGTTTATTAGGCCACAGTAGTGTAGGTAGTGCAATACACCAAACTACATTAGTAATGTCTCCCCAGCCAGAAACCAGTGAGTTCCTACCAGGAACCAGTGAGCTCCTTCCCTATAAATATGAGGAACTCTGCTTTGCTCAGCTTAGGGCCTTATGTTCCATTAGGAAGCTGAAGACAGGCAAAAGTCCATCCACCCAGCATCTCATAAAGATACTTAAGCTGGATGATATCACAGGGCCTAGTGGGCCTGATGGGAAAGATAGTGTGGGTGGGGCAGCACCTGAGGGTGAGCCTAGGGGTGGAAACTCCCCTGACCCTACCTCTAATGCTGACCAGACTGGTGACAATGACCAGACTCTGGTGAACCCAGATCTCCTGGATGAGGAAGAGGAGGATGACAACAATGCTCCTTCCTTTATTCCTCCAGGTAGACCTGAAAACAGGGCTAGAAGGGATATATCTCTGTCAAGGGGGTCTATCCAGTCTAACTACTCTATAGGGACCTCTGTCTCTTCTCACAGAGGGAGGGAAACCTCCCAGGAGAGGAGAGAGAGACTGCTGAAGTATGAGCAAGACAAGTTCAACCTCAGAAAGCAGCAGATGGCCTTAGATAGGGAAGCCCTAGAGCTCTACAGAGCTAGTAAAAAGGAGGGACTAGAGTCCCTTGGTGGCAGCAATTTCCCTAGAGATAGGGAGAGGTCTTATAGAAACCGAAGTAAGATTGTCCCTCCCTACCAGAGTGGGGATGACATCCACAAATGGATAACTGCCTTGGAGAGGGCCTGTAAAGTACAGAAGGTCCCTCAAGGTCAGTGGGCAGCAATCTTAAGGCTCTCCTTTGCAGACAAAGGTAGAGACAAGCTCCTCACTGTACAAGAAGAGGATGCTGATGATTACAAAGTCTTGAAAAGTGCTCTGATAGATGGGTTTGGCCTAACCACTGAACAATACAGGTTAAAGTTCAGAGACACCCAAAAAGCTCAGACTCAAGACTGGGTAGACCTTGTTGATTGTGCTACTAAGTCTCTGGAAGGTTGGATACATGGCAGCAAAGTGCATGACTTTTCAGGATTGTACAATTTGATTATGAGGGAGCAGATCCTTAGTAATTGTCAAAACCAGCATTTACACCAGTACCTGGTGGACTCTGATCTGACCTCTCCCCAAGAATTGGGAAGGAAGACAGACAAATGGGTCAGAACCAGGGTAAGGCCTAAGAATCAGGGGGGTGACCAGAACAAAGATTCTACCAAGCCCCAACAGAAAGGTGGGCACAAATCTAAAGATAAGTCCACTACAGGGCCCCAAAAGTCCTCTTCTGGGGGTGGGTCCCAAACTCCTTCCTCTCCTGAAAAGAAACCATATTGCCATGTCTGTAAAAAGCCTGGACACTGGAAAACTGATCCCAGTTGCCCCAGGATTGGCAATAAAAAAAATGTTCCACCAACTAACACTACCACCCCTCCTGGTGCTACCAGTAGTAATCCCCCAGTTGGGAGTAGTACACCCAAAACGATAGGTGCCTTTGCAAGTGGAACAGAGGTAGGCCCCAATTTAGGAAGGGCCTCCTCCCCTGACTCCTCTGACTCTGATGGTGGCATGGGATTTGTCACTTTTACCATAGGTCCCAATGCATTGGGCAGGTACAGATTGGAGCCACTGATTAATGGTCAGAAAGCGGTGGCCTTCAGGGACACAGGGGCTACTGTCACCATGGTGACAGGGAAACTAGTCCCCCCTCAGCAGCTTTTACCTGAGTTTAAATACCAGGTGACCAACATGGATGGTGTCAGAACAGATCACCCCATGGCCATAGTCAATCTCAGCTGGGGAGGGGTCACAGGCCCAAAAAGAGTGCAGTGTCCCCAAACTTGCCTGTAGATTGCCTGATGGGTAAAGATCTGGAAATTTCAGCCTGGGCTGAAGTTGAACACCGAGCTCATCTAAGAATGCTGGGCATCCCTGAAAGAGTTAGGGGGGCTGTGATGGCCACAGCCCAAACCCTGAAAATGTCTGGAGTGGTGGAGCCTGAAATAATGGTCCACTCTCCACCACAAGAGAGCACAAGGGTTGAAGATAAGTCTTCTTCCCCTAGACAATAGGTAAGGGTCAGCCTCCTCAGGGAACTGATCCTACCCCTTGTGAAGGGACTGCCCCAGAGGTAGTCAGGCCTGGCCTGGAAATGCCCCTGATGGCAGTGGAACCTTCCAAGGTGGTACCCAATCTGGAGCAGGTAACCTGCCCCTCTCTACCCTGCCTCCGTCAGCCCAGGGCTGCAGAGGTCAGGAAGGTCAGTGGACCCCACAGGGCCCCCTGTCCAGAGGAACCCCCCCCCCCCACCATCAGCAGATTAGGGGCACCCAGTCTAGTAGCCCTAGACAGGTGAGAATTCCTCAACACACTGAGGGATCCCCATTACCATTGTGTAGGGACCTCCCCCAGCAGGACTCTGTTGGGCAAGGGCAAACATGGGGCCCAAAGGTTCCAACCCCTGCCCAGTCCCTCCAGTGTTCCACCCAAAGAGACCCAACCCCCATCTGTAGGCAGACAGAGGTTGACCCTTAGAGCAAAGTACAACTCAGTCATGGGAAGTAAGGCATCCATGGTGACAAGAGATCTGAGGAAACTGAGGCCAACTTTATAAGGGCCTCCCTTCTCTACTCAGCCACCTCACAGCCTTCTACTTTGCCAAAACACACCACAGGCAGTAACTCCCCATGGTGGAGATCCTCTAATGCCCTTAGGGTGAGGAATAGCTTAGTGGACCATAAGACAGGGGGCAACCATGCTAGTGCAGGAGCTTCCTTATATGGCCACTTAGTCAATAAAGGCTCAGCTGGCCAAGGTTAGCCTTATCTCCTATCGTTTGGGGGGTTATGTAGGAAGGTGGAATCTGACTATATGGTTGCCCCCACTTTTTTCCTGGTGTTTTGCTGGTTTATGACTTAGTTGGACTGGGATCCTGCTATTCAGGGCCCCAGTCTATCTGCTTTCTCTCTAAAATGGTTTGCATGTACATTAGGTACATATTTAATTGTATTCTGGAGTGCCTTATCAGCCCCTAGTATATGGTATACTATGGGCCCGATTCACAGAACTGACTTAAGACAAAATCCTAAACTTACTACCATTTTGGTATTCACAGAAGGCACTTACTCATTTTGGTATTCACAGAAGGCACTTACTCATTTTGGTATTCACAGAAGTTAGGAGTCCTAACTTTAGGACTCCTAAATGCCTTCTGTGAATACCAAAAGTCTTAAAGTTAGGATTTTTCTCAGTTTAGGAGTCCTAAAGTTAGGAGTCCTAACTTTACTACTCCTAAACTGAGAAAAGTCCTTACTTTAAGACTTTCTGTATTCACAGAAGGCATTTAGGAGTCCTAAAGTTAGGACTCCTAACTTCTGTGAATACCGAAATGAGTAAGTGCCTTCTGTGAATACCAAAAGGAGTAAGTGCCTATTGTGAATACCAAAATGGTAGTAAGTTTAGGATTTTGTCTTAAGTTAGTTCTGTGAATCGGGCCCAACGTACCTAGGGCATAGGTACCTCAGAGACCTACCAGTGGCTGAAGCATGTATTATGCCACCCCTGGGAAGCACTCCAAAATGGCACCATAGGTCTGCTACTGCAGCCTGGGTAAGGGTATGCTTGCACCCCTTACAGTGGTATAGGCTACCTATATCCACATATATATACAGACACATATAAACCTATAAGTCACTCCTATGGCAGGCCTGGACAATCCTGAAGGCAGAGGGCTTGGTTTGGTGTGAGAGGATGCCCAAGCATGAGCTGAGCCCCTCTGCAGCTTTCGGAAATACTTCCTTAGGACTGTTCTGTGATACAGCCATACCATATACTCTTAAGTGCATTATAACCTCGCGGTAAATGCTAACTTTGGAATGGCTGCATCAAAACATGTCGTGTTTGGTGTCAAACGCTTTGGAATACTACCCTCCCCCCGCCAGTTCTGGTGCAAGGGGTAGCATTCCACCCTTCTAGTGGGAAAGACATGTTCACACTGGTCAAACCTGGTAGGACTTTCCTGAGCCCTCGCATCACAAAATGGATGCCTCTGCCACAGACACGGGTCTGGCCTCCTTCTGCTGAAGGAAACTCCAGCAGGGGAGGCCTGGACAATAGCTTTCCTGTCGAAGGGAGGTGTAACCACCTCCCCAGACAGGCAGATGTGTATTGGGGCTGGGCGGGAGCACTCTCTGGTGCTTTGAAGTCCTGCACTAGGGGCACGTTTGCTGTCCGTGTGCATAGTCCAGTTGAAACCGGTTGCAGGGGCGACCTGACCCTGCTCTGGTGCGAAACTGGACAAAGGAAATGGGTGTAACCACCCCTCTTTCCAAACCCTCTCATAGGTGAGTCCCTAGAGTATGTCCAACCCCCAAACTTAGTATAAGAATGGGAACCCAGTCCTTGAGACTTTACATTACCCTGGACGAAACTCTGCAACATATATCCTGGACCTTCGATGTTCTATCCTGACTAGAAGACTGAAGAAATCTCCCTTGGGGTCAAGGAGTGACTCCCCTGCTTGGCAGACACCAAAGAAGCAACTGACCGGTCTGCATCGCTGAAGCTCCCACCGGACGCCGAAGTTTTTGCATCACCAGAGGTGGATTTCCAGACTTCCCACAGGCTACCCTGAGTCCACAGCAAAGCTGAGGCCCGTGGCTATCGTGGGTGACGTAGAACCATGACCCCTGGACACCATGAGCTTTTGCAGCAACAGCATCTTCCTGGTCCTCCTCAAAGTTGTGCTTTTGGCTCCTAGTAGCCCCAGCACCTCCTGCACCAAAGATTGCTGGCCTCCACTCCACGAGTGACCCGTGGGCTAGTTTCAAGTGCGACTGCTTGAGGCTCCTTCGTGATCACTATTCCATTGGCTAGCAGGACCCCACGAAGGCAACTCCTCTTCTACTTGGGCTTTCCTGGTTGCTCCAGACATGCCCTGACTTACCTTTGCTGGGTGAGTCCCTCAGAGCTTGCTGGTCTGCACCGCAGTCCTTTCTCTGAATTCCTGTGACTTGCCGTTGCCAAGGCTTGTTGGGTCCAAACTGGTCACCGACACCGCAGCACTCGACAAACTTCATGGAGCAGCTCGAATCCGGCTCGTGGACTTCGTCGATGCCTCCTGGACCTCGTGGCTGAAGAGTCAAGACACACATTAACTCACCTGAAGCACCCGACATCTGTGGGCATTGGTTCATCCTGCCCTCGGTCACTGGCAAGTGACCCAGACTCTGTCCCCTCTGCTTTCAGGTTCCTCCCATCCTAGATCCAGGCTTGGATCTCTTCGGACACTTCTCCTCTTCATGGCAGCAGCAGTTCTTTGCACGCTTCCATTGAAAATGACGACGCGATCCGACACCAAAAGACACCTATGCACCCGGCTTCCCTGGGTGAGGTAACTCGAGTACTCCGGTGCTCCCGTGGGTGCTGACCCTAGAACTTCTTAATTCCAAAAGGGTTTGGTCCTGACTCGATTCTAAGTGTCCCTAATCTTTAAATTTCCAACCGCGACATTGCCCATAGAAGATAATGGGACCCCGTGGTTGTGTTCTCACACTGCATACAGTCCCTGTGGGTCCCCTGTGTCACTACCTTGGGTGGTTCTTTGGGGTCCCGGCGATTCTACAGGCTCTAGGCCTTGTGTCTAGTTCAGTCGTGGTTCTTATACCACTTTTTTGGTATATGGTTTGGTACGCCCCTAGGGCCCAAACGTGTATTTGTGCTATTACTGATGATTGCTCACTTGTAACTTAAGTACTTCGAACTCCAGTCTCATAAATAGACTAGAGGGGTGCGTTTTAACCTAAATACATATATTTTAAATATATACCTGGTGTGGTTGTCCTTTCATTTGATCATTCAAGAGATTATAGACTGGTAACACAAGCTGCTTTACATTCCTTCAAGACTTAGCCTGAAGGCTGCTCTCCATAGCTACCACTAGGATAGCTTTCAATAAAGGTTGTCTTTAACCAATTCACCATAAGGGGTTGTTTGGACTGATACAAGGTGCCCACTAGAACTAGTGGACAGCATATATCAGGCCACCTTTTCACATGATGCGCCCTGATGGCCAGTGAAAGGGGGCGGGATTGTGGGGCTTCTGTGTGACTGCTCTGCTGGGGGCGGGGCACTCGGACTTATTCATATGCGGGGGTGTGAGGCGGATTCCTGAACTTGATTACCTCGCAGCTGTCCTGAGTGGGGGCATCCTGCCCAGGAGAGCTTTGTGGGCGTAGAGTTTGTTCCATTGAAACGCACAAACCTTGTTGTGCATTTATGCCATGGGGGGATCTTTACCCAAACAGTGACAATAATCCCTCCGGGCGACACCACGTCATGGCTGCGCCAGCACACTGAGTTATCCGATATTGGCGCTCGAGCTGAGATGGGATGTTATGAGCAATCATCGCGGTCACTGGTGAGATCGAGTTTCTGGGGCTCCGTGTCCCTTTATGAGCTTGGTTCCATATATTACTACATTTAGGCTTTTCGAGTGGGGAAGATGGATGTACAGAAAGAGACTGCTTTCTGTGGTGCTTTTACGCAGGTGTGGAGCGCGCTTAATGTAAGGTAAGGCAGCCGCCTTACAGTGCTATCAGAAGGGTGCAGCGATGAGTGCAAGCCAGTCCTGGAGATTTGCATAAACTCGCTGCCGCAATCTTCTGGAATAACGGGGTGCAGCAAGAGAGCGGGCAAGAGACCATGAATCGTGGGCTAATAAAAGCCCAGTGCTCCTTGGCTTCACGGGACTGGCTCTCTCTCCCCCCACCATGGCTTGCAGAAGCCGAGCGGGTGATTCATCTCGGGGGGGGGGGGGGGGCATGCCAAACACGCAGCACTGCTATTTCCACTCCCCCCACTGAAGAAGAAACAAGCATTTTTTATTTATCAGTAGTTTCCGCCTCTTCGTTTGCAGTTTAGCGTGACATGATTAATGTCACCAGAGAAACTCATACCCCCCGTGTAGAGTATTCTCATTTTCCCGCCTGATCCGGGTCAACTAAAGATAATGGACCCATTCCAAAATGATGTATGGATGGTACCAGTAACCAGCCTATACGGTGAATTAAGCGATTGGCTGTTAAGATGTACTAACAGCTGTACCGAAGGTGTGTCTGATCCTGTTTGCCCCTCGCCTGGGCGGTGGGGGGGGGGGGGGGGCATTTTAACACGCTGCTCCTCGTGCGCTTGCATACCAGAACAAGAAAGGGGGCCATGGTTTAGTTGGGAGGAAGTGGGGGAGTCCCAATCATGCACTCATACAAATTGAGCACTATTCTATGGTGGGGGTAAGCATGTTTTAATTTTATTGGTGTATTTATTTAGGGTGGAGCAAGTTACTGTACAGTCTCAGCGCATTACATGTTGCCCGGGCACTAAAAACGTTTGGATTACAAATCTCTACAAACCCAATTCACAACTAAATGGCAAGACATATTTCTACTGTCTGTACAAAAGTGCGCTTCGTCCTGATTCCCAGTGAGCGACAAGGTCGCCTTGCACTTGTAACGATTGAGGTGTAATGACTGATAGAACGTTGTCCGAATTGAGGCATCCATCTAGCCTATACATAACCACAGAGCTGTGGTGTAACGACTGATAGAACTTAGTCAGAATGACGGCATCCATAGCTTACAGATCACCATAGAGCTGTGTTAAGGATGTAGCTAAACAGGGCACAAGTCCTAAACAAGCATTAAAAATGCAATAGGTCTCGCCTTTTATTAACTTAAAGCCATTTGCTTTGCTATACAATACCATTAGCAAAGCAAATGGCTTTAACTTAATCAAAGGCGAGACCTATTGCATGTTCAATGCTTGTTTATTTTTGCTCTCTTCACAAGTTCAGGGACAGCAGGAGTCGCACAGACTCCTTTTTACGGGAGTCTGATCCACGTGCAAAAATAAACAATTGTTTTTTCTTTGCTGAGATCTGATAAGTGCTGAGAGTTTTAATACTCTTTATTTTCACGGAGTTTTATATAGCGCAAACTTGACCCGGTATGGGGTATCAGAGTTCTTTACATAGCACCATTTGAGTTACATGAGGACACATTCATTTTTGTTAGGCACGGGGAGATTAAGTGATTTGCCAAGAATCACAGGATGTTCAGCGTAACTGCTGAGACTCGAACCTGGGTCCCCGGATTCGAGGTCGTCCGCCCTAGCCGTTAGCCCAACTCCTCTCTCCACTCTTTGTGCACATGACGCAGCTGCGAGGCACAGCACGTCAACAAGCCTCAAGAGAGCCTTGTATGACTTTTGTTCTGTTTCTAACTCTCCCTAACACCTATGAGGCCAGCGGTCGCAAGGGCATTGGCAGGGGTGCCAATAGGCATGCCAGGGGTTGCAGGTGCGACCCCTGGCAACACTTCAATGATGACCATGGAAAAATAAGGGTGAGTATTTAGCTTTCAGATCCAGTTTAAGTATGGCAATGAGTTATTCATAAGAGATACAAATGGCATCGCATAATGAAACTCCACGCCAGGCATCTGAAGGGACAAAAGCAGGCATGGACTACGGGCAGCACTTCATTTGTAAAATAAATATATAAGTGCCAGGGCTCTCGTCAGGAGGCCACTGCAGCCTGCACCACCCATTGTCCTGCCAAAGCCACCAGTGACAGAAACAACACAACTACGAGGTATCACACCCTACAAGTGTGACAATTCACCATTCAAGGTCCCCAAAGCTTAAAGAATGGTATGGGTAACCAGAAACCTTATTCCCCACGTTGTAAGGTGAAGCTCTGCTGGTTTTTGCATTGAACTCAACTGAGATCTTTGCACACATTATGAATTTTTTCTAGAGTTTTATATAGCGTGAACTAGACCCGAGACATCAGGTATCGGATTGCTTTACATGAGCACCAGTTTCTTTGCAAATGGACACATTCGTTCTTGTTAGGCACTGGGAGATTAAGTCATTTGCCCAGAATCACAGGATGTTGAGCGTTCTTGCCGAGACTCGAACACGGTTCCACACCTTCGAAGTTGACCGCACTAGCCGTAAGGCTACCTCCTCTCCCCGTATGAACTTTATTCTTTATTGCTGACTCCGATTATGTGATACTTTATGTATTTTGTTTAATAATTCTTTAAATAAACTTCTAAAATCTTGACATTCTTACTGAGAATGTGTCCACTCCTATTATTGACTTGAGATTGTCAGAGTAGAGACAAGTCCAATCGGGGAGCACCAAATCCGTACAGGGATTGTACATCTCCCTGCCTGAGCAGTTGGTGAGTATATGGTAAGGTTATGGGAGACTGGCTTGTGTGTCGATACTGTTTACCAAGTAGTAACCCCTAGCGCCACCGTGCAAGGAAAGGTCCAAGCTCCCTGTCTAGTGGTGCTCTAAGTAACACTGGCGATCGACATGTTTCGGCTGATTACAAAAACACAAATGATGTGGTGAAATGAACTGGGTGCAGGAACAGAAGTTGTAAAAAAAGTGAATTACTTTGAAGGAGTAAAGTACGACTGTGGTTCAAAGCCTTGGATGAAAAATGACAAATTGCCCTTTTGACCCAAGCCCCACATGGTAAGTCTGAATAGATGTGTGGCCTGACTCCCTACATCTTAGTGTAGTGATGTTGAGTGACCGGTCTGTGCCTAGTGTAGTGATGTTGAGTGACCGGTCTGTGCCTAGTGTAGTGATGTTGAGTGACCGGTCTGTGCCTAGTGTAGTGATGTTGAGTGACCGGTCTGTGCCTAGTGTAGTGATGTTGAGTGACCGGTCGGTGCCTAGTGTAGTGATGTTGAGTGACCGGTCGGTGCCTAGTGTAGTGATGTTGAGTGACCGGTCTGTGCCTAGTGTAGTGATGTTGAGTGACCGGTCTGTGCCTAGTGTAGTGATGTTGAGTGACCGGTCTGTGCCTAGTGTAGTGATGTTGAGTGACCGGTCTGTGCCTAGTGTAGTGATGTTGAGTGACCGGTCTGTGCCTAGTGTAGTGATGTTGAGTGACCGGTCTGTGCCTAGTGTAGTGATGTTGAGTGACCGGTCGGTGCCTAGTGTAGTGATGTTGAGTGACCGGTCGGTGCCTAGTGTAGTGATGTTGAGTGACCGGTCGGTGCCTAGTGTAGTGATGTTGAGTGACCGGTCTGTGCCTAGTGTAGTGATGTTGAGTGACCGGTCTGTGCCTAGTGTAGTGATGTTGAGTGACCGGTCTGTGCCTAGTGTAGTGATGTTGAGTGACCGGTCTGTGCCTAGTGTAGTGATGTTGAGTGACCGGTCTGTGCCTAGTGTAGTGATGTTGAGTGACCGGTCTGTGCCTAGTGTAGTGATGTTGAGTGACCGGTCTGTGCCTAGTGTAGTGATGTTGAGTGACCGGTCTGTGCCTAGTGTAGTGATGTTGAGTGACCGGTCTGTGCCTAGTGTAGTGATGTTGAGTGACCGGTCTGTGCCTAGTGTAGTGATGTTGAGTGACCGGTCTGTGCCTAGTGTAGTGATGCCTGTATAAAGGCTGTAGCTCTGTGGCCGGCTCACGAGAGACGCCTTCTTTACAATATTGCAAGATGGTGGCCGGAAAGGAGTCGTCAACTACAGTTCACTTCAATAGTTTCAGGTGTGCCTTAAAAGAGACCACAACATCTTCTCTAGGAATATGTTTGTTTCGTTTTTTTTACAATTTACAAATGTAGAATACAAGTAAATCGATCCCAAAGTACTTGTTACAGTAGAAATGACAAAAAAGGACAAATACATTTGTAAAACTATATATCGTATTTGCCTGCACCGTAATTCACAAAGTGCAGTGTATTCAAACCCTTGTATTTTTGAGTTTCTCAAGGGCCCATTAAATATTTTCCATGTTTTGTGCGCATTTCATCATGAGGCCCAAAATCACGCTGTTGAGCTTTACCATTGTGCATTGTTGAAACTACTTCCTGTTCCTTTTATGTCATGCTATGTCATGGGTATCCTGTCACTGAAAGCAGCATGGGTCGCGCCAGGGTCAAGGCTAGGTGAAAAGCCAGGTCTTCAGTTTCTTGCAGAATTTAAGAATTGAGAAGGTGATCCTGGTGTGCAGGGGTAGGTCATGCCAGGCTTTGGGCGCATGGTAGGAGAAGACATGACCCCCAGATCTGCTTCTGAGTATGCAGGGGATGTGTGCAAGTAGGAGTCCGGCTGAGCAGCGGTGTTGGGTACATATGGGGAATTTTATGACATTGTTGAGGTAGGTAGGACCACTGTTCTGCAAGGCTTTATATGTGTGCGTGGGGAGTTTGAAGAGCGCCCACTTGTGGGTGGGGAGCCAGTGGGGGTCTTTGAGGTGCGGGGGGAGTCTGAGTGTGAGTCTTGCCTCTGACCGGAGACTTCTGCTCAACTATGTGCTAATTACTACGTAGAGTTTGTTGCCAATGTAAAACTTGTTGGTGATGAGAGCCTGGGTGACGGTTGTGCGAGTGTTGAAGGGAAGCCTCTTGAGCATCTTGAGTGTTTGGAAACAGGAGGCGAAGGCTGCGTTTACTTGGCGTGTCACAGTGAGCTGGTAGTCGCCTATTATTGCGAGGCTCTTCACGCTGATGGTTGGGTTGGGTGTGGGTCTTAGTTCGGCAGGGTGGAGTTCAAGACCACCACACAGATTGCGGATTCTAGGACGGCACAAAGATAGTGGGCTCTATGACATCACACAGATAGCGGGCTCTAGGACGCCACACAGATAGCGGACTCTATGACATCACACAGATAGCGGGCTCTATTACATCACACAGCTAGCGGGCTCTAGGACACCACACATATAGCAGGCTCTAGGACGCCACTCAGATTGCGGGCTCTATGACATCACACAGATAGCGGGCTCTCTGACATCACACAGCTAGCGGGCTCTAGATCGCCACACAGATAGCGGGCTCTAGGACGCCACACAGATTGCGGGCTCTATGACATCACACAGATAGCGGGCTCTATGACATCACACAGCTAGCGGGCTCTAGGACACCACACAGATTGCGGGCTCTAGGACGCCACACAGATTGCGGGCTCTATGACATCACACAGATAGCGGGCTCTCTGACATCACACAGCTAGCGGGCTCTAGATCGCCACACAGATAGCGGGCTCTAGGACGCCACACAGATTGCGGGCTCTATGACATCACACAGATAGCGGGCTCTATGACATCACACAGCTAGCGGGCTCTATGACATCACACAGCTAGCGGGCTCTAGGACACCACACAGATTGCGGGCTCTAGGACGCCACACAGATTGCGGGCTCTATGACATCACACAGATAGCGGGCTCTATGACATCACACAGCTAGCGGGCTCTAGGTCGCCACACAGATAGCGGGTTCTATGACAACAAGCAACGTCAGCGCATGTCCTCATGTCTAATGGCAGTAGATTGGGCGCCACAAGTAGCGTAACATGCGCTGGTGCTACCTTTGACGTATCTGTACTTGGCTCAGAGGAGGAAGCAATGGGGCCAAGAAGCATCGCTTCAACGTCCATGATTAGGTATGTTTACCTTGTTGTATCTCCCCCTCTGCTTTCCCAAGCGGTGCCAGCGGCACCTTGTAGAGGGGTGCCCAGTGCACCCTCTGGCACCAGTGCCGCGCTGTGCAATAACCGCACTCTGTCAGTGGTGTACAGAGTCCATTGCGGGGCATTTTATTATGTTTTTATATTGTTTAAAAATAGTACGAAATGTTTGCCACGCATTCAATTTGTGATGTTTTTCCAACATTGTGCCTGGTGTACCTTTGGACTACTTTAGATCATTTTTATTAAACATGGCTTAGTGTTGATGTCAAAGGGTGATTGCTCTATTTACGTACGTTCACAAGTTTGAGGATTTCTTGTTTAAGTTACTATTTCCCCGAAAATTATATATAAACCATTTCAAGTGATAAATTCAATAAATGCAAAATTGAAGATTTTCAAATCAAACGTTTAAAAGAGGCTGCTGGGCATCGCCATGTCCCCGGTGCCACTGAATACATTAATCCCTCTGTTCCTCTTTAACACCTGTGGTTTCTTCTTTTGAGCAGATTTCATGTAAGATGCGGATGTGTGGTTTGTAGCATGCCTTCATCCGCTTCTTTAGAGAGGTCAGGGCTGCCTCCCTATGCACCACACGTTCCTGAATAACGAGGGTCTTGCTCGTCAGTTCCTAAATTCACCATGAAGCCCAGAGACCGCAGGCTTCTGCTGGGTACCAGTTAGCCCAAGTGGGACCTTGTCTGCTGCAGAAGCCGCATGAGTGGTGGCCAAGAACTGAACAAGATATATTTTGAGATCATAACATAGGATTGTAGCGTGCTGCTGGTTGGTAAAGCCCTGAGCCCGAGTTATAGGCCCAGCAGCAAGAGGGGGCATATAACGAGGGAGAGAGAGGGCCTTAACAACTGTCATTGGCTAAGCCGAAGGGCCATAAGGCTATTTGAATGTTCCACCCATTGAGGGTAGAATGCTCTACAATAAAAAAGAAAGAATAAACAAGAAAAACATTGGATTGTTGGAGCAGAAGGCCTATATCTGCCATTGTTGGCTCTGAGCAGGCGGCCAACTACGCTACGCTCGCGTAGTTTGAGTAGTTTGTGCTACTTCGCGCTACGCGAATTGCACGTAGCACAGTGCAAAAACGCGTAGCGTAGTTGCCATTTTTTGCTGGCAACCGCGAGCGAGCAAAATAACATCTTTTCCTCATTCGCGATCAGCAACATCAAGTTGGCGATCGCGAGCGTGAAAAATCAACCTCCCAGCGAGATTCTCAACGCGGGGAGGTCAGGTATCTCATTGCGAGTGGTCACGCATGCACGCGACCGCTCGCGATGAGAAACTACCAGTCCGCGTTGAGAAAGCTGCCGCTCGAGTAAAAATCTACTCGAGCGGCAGAAAACGACAGCTCGCACTGTGCGAGATGCCGTTTTCAATGATTGCACAGTGCGGACAAGCATCCGGCACTGTGCAATCATCCCGAACAGCGCACTACTCAGTTTGCGTAGCGCTACACGTATCTCGCATAGTGCGAAGTGCACTTTGCGTAGCTACACGAAGTGCTACTATGCAAACTACGCCCAGGGTTAGTTTCTTCAATGGAGCTCCTAGCATTCCAGTGCTCTAGTAATAGTTCCTGTGCCCAGTAGGGGGCGCCTTTGAACTGCACCAAGAGTACAGTTTCTGCTTCCTGACCTCGTCTGACCAAAGCAAACACCTGATGAGTTACTAAATACGGAAGCCAGGGCCGTAAAAAGTCTTATTTTAATCTACATAGGGTGAGCTTCATTTTAAACTAAAATAAATGTATAAAGCTTTGGGTAAACAATAATTCCTCATGGTTACTTTATGTTTATTCGCCAAAAAGTGAATGAGTAAATGTGTGAGTTGTTTGGAGTGAGATCCTGAGGGTGAGGTCTTTGCCCCAAGCCCCTGCCCTCTCTGTCCTTTTTTTCTAGCAGACCAGACCCCCCAATATTCCTTAATCTGATGAGGCCGAGTCTGAGTTCAACCTGGATGTAAGCTGCCCCCCCCCCCCCCCACACACATCTGACAGTTTACAAAACACCGGGCAGCCAGGGGGACTTGCCCGGAAGACACGTTGTATTCATCTGCTGGTCATTGGAAGACTTGGGGTTGTACCCACAGCACCATGGGGTCAAGGAAGTGCTCCAAGAATGCCCAGGAATGGACTCAGTCTGGAGGCTGTCAGTAGGCAGCGACTGTAGCGCCTCGACGCATTGGCACTCTGAGAATGCCTAGAACCTTATGTCCGTCTCTGGGGCTTCTTGGAGGTTCCGTGTCAGGAAAGAGAAGTGAGAGAGTGCTCGGTGCTGGAGACCTCGAGGGGAGGGGCTGGACCCCATCCCTGCAGCCTCAAGAGCCTCCCTCTGCCTGAGCCACGAGAGCCTGCGGCCAGAGAAAGGATGTTTCTTGCCTTCCTGCCCCTGTCTGTGAAGAACAACAGTCCCCGAGTCCTTCATGCGGTGGGATGCCCGCCTCTGCCTTCATGCCAGGTCCGCTCAGAACAACATTGTCCAAGTACTTCATGAGGACAGGATGACCGCCTCTGCCCTCCTGTCATGTCTGCTAAAAGGACATTCCCAAGTCCCTCGTGAGAGGGTTGACTGTCTGTCTTCCTGCCTATGTCTATTAAGAGGGCATTGCCCAAGTCCCTCGTGAGAGGGGAGACCTCGGGGGACCTGCTCTGAAGGCGGCAAATGCATGAATCACCGACCCCTCCCCCCATCATGAACTAGTCAGCCAGGGATTGGCCCCCAGCCTTGTGGGGTTCCTCGGCCTCATCCTCTAAGTGACCCTTAAAAGCTAGGACGAGAGCCGGTCCAGCGTGAAGCAGAGCCCACGACCGCCGTGTGAGCTTGAGTCTGTCCTGTGCCGTCTCTGGCCTGGCCGGTGTTTAGCTCACTGAGATATCCCGCAAGCAGTCTGAACCCAGGAGTGCATGTTGCGCGGCCTTAAACTATACTGTTCAGTTCAGTTGATAACTTTATTGCGGTCAAAAGACCATAAAAGTGCAAATACAAAAACAGCACATATAAATAATACATTAAATAGACATAGAACATTAGAAGAAGATTAAACTAAGAGTTAGCAACCACGAAAGAATTTAAGATCAAAATAATTTCATAACACAAATATCAGGTTAAGAATGATTGTCTCCTACGCCACATACCTATAAGATAGCGAGATACTGCAAATACAATAGGGGGGTGGGTATCATAGGTTAATGTTCTGCAGGCTTGGGAAAAATGGAGAAATTTAAGGTTCTTGCAGATTGGAGTCAGCCAGCATTTTCTGATCACTGAATAAGCAGGACAAAAGAACAAGACATGAGATATGTTCTCAGTTTTATAGTCGCAGGCAGGGCAAATTTCATTATTAGTCCTTGCCAATTTATTGGTAAATGACCTAATAGGCAAAGTGCCATGCCTTAACTGGAGATACAACTTCCTGGCCAACGGGGGTTCAATTGCGTCCATAAAATCCTCCATCCTAAAATCCAGTTTCACCAAGAGGAACTCAGTGGTCAACCTACCCAGGGTTGCAGAGCTCAAAAGGGTTTGAAAATTCTGCCTACGTATCAACTCATGGAGTTCTCGCTTGGGTACCTTAGGACAAAAGGTGTCTGGCATTTCCCACAAGTCCGGGGTGCCCAGCCTGATGCTTTCGGCCCTAATGTACACCAACCAAGGGATCTTCTTATGTTTGAGAGAGAGCCATATCTCGGCTAGTTCAGTTCTAAAAGGGGCCAGCTCTGGGACTGACCAGAGCCTCTTCCAGTACATAACTGGTCTTGCACTGACAGTTTCCTCAATAGAGTCCATACCAAGGTCCATTCTAAGTGGTATCAAAGGTGTACTAGCTGGCAAACCCACCAAGTTCCTCAGAAAAGCTTGTTCCACCCTATAAAGGGACAATAATTGTTTGTGCCCCCAAAGCTCAGCCCCATAGATCACTGCAGGTCTGGCTTGGCGACAATAGATTTCCAGCGCCGGGGACACTGGTTTAAAAGTTGACCCCTTTAATACCTTACTGATCCCCCCCACTAGCTGTGAGAGCTTTAATGCTGATTTGATAATCTGGGAATTCCACAAAAAATTTCCAGTGAGGGTAACACCCAAATAGACAAATGTCTCAACCCTCTCTAGGGGAGTGCCATTTAGCACCGGATTAGGGCGTGTCTGCTTCGGGGGGTTAAATATCATAAATTTGGTTTTTCCCAAATTAATTTCCAGTCCCCGCTACTCACAGAACTCCACATAGCCATTAAGTACTTTCTGGATACCCGATGATGTTTTAGATAGCAACAATGTGTCGTCAGCAAACATCAGAGCGGGTACCTTTCCTGTGGCCAATTTGGGGGCGTCGATGTCTGCCACGCCATTCAAATGGTCAACAAGACCATTAATGTACAGACTGAATAGCGTGGGGGGCCAATATGCACCCTTGGCGGACCCCTTTTTTAACAGGGAATTGATCTGTAAGATCGCCTTGCCTGCCACACCTAACCTGAGCGTAGTTGTTGGTGTGTAACCTAGACAGGATAGACAACAAGTAAGAAGGGAGACCTAGAGCTGCCAGCACTTTCCATAGTTTCGCTCGAGGAACTAAGTCGAAGGCAGCCCGTAGATCCACAAACACAAGGTAGAGGCTCCCACCCTCCACCTTAGCTGCCTTCCAATAAAGTACCTGCAGGCGAAATATTTGGTCTATGGTGGAAATACCGGTTCTAAAGCCTGCCTGGAATGTAGATAAGATGTCGTTCTCCTCTACCCACCCAAGGATCCTATCAAGAATAATCCTCCCCATTAGCTTTTGTGAGGTGTCGATCAAGCTAATAGGTCTATAATTTGAAGGGGTGAGGGGGCAACCCTTTTTGAAAACTGGGACGATCTCAGCGCCTAACCAAGTAGGTGGCACATCTGCGCCCTGCAAGACCCCATTAAACAACACAACAAGATAAGGAGCCCAGATTTTAGGCTGGGTTCGATAAAGATCCCCTGGCAGTTTATCCAGCCCAGGGGCTTTATTAGGTAAGAGCTTAGCTATGGCTGCCTCCACCTCCTTAAGGGTAAAGGATTCAGCCAAGCCGCCGTGCCTAGAAAATCCAGACTTCCCCACTAAATCATCAGACTCAAGGTTATTTGCGATTGGTTCCAAGTTTACACACCTTGTGGTATAAGTCTCAAGAATTCCATATAAACCACTGAAGTGATTTTTCCACAATTCCGGGGCAATATTCGGGCCAGGCTCAGAATTTGAACCATGCGGCCCAACAGCAACAATTGACCCAAATAATTTGAAATCCCTAGCTGAGAGTGCTGTACCCAGTTCCCCCCACGTAAAGGCCTCCCGTTCCCTCTTAGCATTCCCAATTATATTCTTGTACAAGCTACGTTGAACCCTAATGAAGCCCGCATCTTTGGTTTTTAGAGCTAACAGCAACGCTTTCTTAGCTTTACGACATTGGGCATTGACCCACGGGTGCTTCTTTGTTCGCAACTGACTAGTCCTCATCACCGGGCACAGGACATCCTTCAGTGCGGCCACCAACTGATTATGTATATCTAGAGCCCTGCCCCCAGACTCAGATCCCCCCCATTTCCGCAATAAACGGAGACGCAATTTCATACAATTTTGCAAGTTTACATGGGGAGTCTTGCAAATTAGGCCATTTAACCCTACGCCTACAATTGGAAATTATTAAAGATGATACAGTTCTAACTTGAGCAGGTGGGGTCTTGTTTAACCCAAAACTCCCTGGTTTGAGGGATAAAATCAGCGCATTATGGTCGCTGTCATGCCTGTCAAGAACCCTGAATTCCAGCAACCTATCCCAATGCCTGGCTTCCATGAAGACATAGTCAATCACAGAAGACTGATTTTGACGGTTAAAGGTATATCTACCAGGCCTGTCAGGCTCCAGCCTCCCATTGCAAGCGCGCAATGAGGTGGTCAGTACCAACGACTGTAGTTGCAAAACGAGAGGGGTCCAAACCTTAACTAAGGGCATCATAGGATCCGGAATAGACCAAGACAAATCGACCTCATCAGAGTCACCCAAAGAAGGGTCAATAAGAGGCTAAAAATGACAGTTGAAGTCTCCGCACAGGATTATAACAGTGGAGGAGTCAAACTTCAATAGCAAACCTAGCAAAGTTTTAATAGCCTCAGATTCCAAACCCCGCTAAACTGGCCTTGAATAAACATTAATCAAAGCTATTCTTTGCCTACTTAACGAGGTTAATAAAACACACTGGACATCAAGAGAGTTGGTGTCAATGAACGTTGCCTGGACACCCAGGTGAGTACCAACCCAGATAGACAATCCACCTGATGGTCTTCCTTTACCACTTGAAGTCGCTAAGATTTCAAAAATAGCAAAACCAGGAAATGAACTTTTATTTACCACCCGGGTTTCTTGCATCATGCATATGTCATATGATGAAATAAATGAACCCCAATCTGGTATAGGCAACTTATTCTTCAGTCCTGCCACATTCCAGGAAAGAATTTTAATTTCTGAGCTGTCCGGATGATTCTCAGGAGGTGCCCCGTCTCCCAGACCAGGAGCTTCAGTAGTAACATTTAAGTTCAGGACCCCCTTGGAGCCAACCAAGCCTTGTTCGGGCGGATCACTGTCCCCCAAAACAGAAGGTGTACTAATAGGATTCAGATTCGTAGCCTCCTTTTCCACTTTTCCGCTACCTAGCATAGATTCGTCAGCAAGTTGAATGTCACCTGGAATCTGGTTAAATGCCAGGGAATTAAGCCTAGTATCATAGTCAGTTGGTACCCCAATATCCATGAAACTAAGCATAAAGTTCCCAAGAGGCCCCGACTGTCAATCGCAGTCGTTCATGCCCGACAAAACATTAAATCTATTTGTCACCTCCAAAGGGGTCAGTGAGCCCATAGGATCAGTCCATCTAGGTCTAAAATGCCCAGGCGGAATAATGTCCCACCCACACTCTCTAATAGGGGCCGATAGATGAGATCTATAGTGAACAGACCAGTTGTCGGTAGGCATAGAATGAAAATTTGGTTGATAGTAGGCAGAGACCACTGAATTCAAAGGAGGACCCACCAAAGATCTTGGATAAAAGTAAATTAGATCATAGGGAATAATGGAGTTGTTTCCCTCACCCGGGGGCCAACTTAGAATAAATCTAACAGTTTCTTGATCTCTAAAATTAACAACAATAATGTCCCCCTGTAGATCCTTAGGTCTACTTCCTAGCCAAGGGAGACGCCGGACATACATAATCTCACCATTACGATTACGAGGAAGTAGTCTATTCTGACCAAGCCAATGCATGACTTTATGTTTTAGTTGGAAGTATCCCTCCCTTTTGCCTTCCACTAGTGCCGGAACTCCAGTGAGGACCACCACATATGGTACTGCTTCCGGAGGGAGTTCGACTGGGCGCCCCCTATGACTACTCCTTCTTCCTTGGTCGTTACCTGAGTGGGAAATACTATGTACCCTCTCGGCCGCTCTATCAGCATTCTGGACCAGTGGTTGTATGGGTTTTGGTATAGGTATATCAAAAAAGGGGGGGGAGTTCACAGGGCTTGATAGGTCCAACGTACGTGCCCCAAATGGTCTGTAACAAAAGAAGGTACGTTGTTCCTAAACAGGGTCATAGAACAGATGGGGAACAGAGTGCTATGTACAAGGCCCACTATAAATACAGGTAATCCTGCTGATTTAATAATGCAGGAAAATTGTTTCCTTTGGAGCTAGGGCCCTCACACACCCAGCCAGCAGGTGTCATGCTTCATCATTGGGCCTGCTCCTCGTCGGGTCGGCGCTGCAATACCCGACGGGCACCCAATGAGGGGCTCTTTGGCGGAGATCTTTTGTTCCATGCCGTATGGTGTCGTGGGGGTGAGGGACCTATAACGTGTAGATGTGATGTGTTAGTGAGTGCAAAGGTTAAAACGGGTCAGGAAGTCCAGTGCAAACCAGTTTTTTGTATGGGGCTCCCTGCCTGATTAAAAATAGAGAGTGTGTGGCAGCTATGTGACCATAGTGGATCAAAAAATATATAAGCGCCCTACTCTTACTATCAAGGTCAACATGTTTCATGCCTAATTGTCAGGGGGATCAGTGGCAATTCATCAGGACCATAGTGAATACTATCTACACATTGTGATCAGGTGGCATCACCTACCTATCACATGAAGAGCCCTCGGGAAAAAAACATTTACCCACAGGTATAGAGGACAATCTATCACATGAAGAGCCCTCGGGAAAAAAACATTTACCCACAGGTATAGAGGACAATCTAGTCATTAAAGGGTTATGTCTCAACAGTTGCCGGCTGATCAAGGACACACATGGTGGAGTGTCCTTGTTTGCAGTGGTGTCCGTGTAGTAAACCTACCCATACATCGCCGGAAACGGTCCATATATAGGTACCCTCTGCTTTATACTGGTAGTAGGTTCAATAATATTAGATGACTCCCTATTGAGATTAGTATTAGAAGAAACTGCCGATGTCGAGGGAGGCAATACCGTTTTCCCTAAACCCTTTATTAATTCAGTATTAATACCAATAGCCTGCTCAAGGGTCCCCAGTCTTTGCTCCAACCTAGTTAGTGTTTGATCTAACGGGAGAATAAGAGATTTAATAAGTGTCTCCATACCACCTAACAAATCAGTTGGTGATACCTCGTTTGGAGGGAGATTTGGGGGGGTGGACATAACTACCAATTTGTCTGTGGTTAGTGGTAATGATTTTGAGGTTTTACCAAAGTCAGCATGACTTAGTTTAGATTTGGGTGGCTCAACCCCCCTCTTCCTCCTTTTACTTTGTGGCAGACCCCACAACTTAGGTACCTCTTTCCTCCTAGTTCTATTTTTGTGAGTTGACTCTGCACCTTGTAGGCAAGGCTCGGGATGTATTTCTGCTTCATCTATGATTAGGTCATTAGCTGAATGCGAAATGTTAATAGGGGGAATTGCAGGCAAAACAGATGTAGGAGATTTTTCGCATAGGGGTACTATCTAGGTGGGATATATCAGGGTCCTCAATTATACTAACATTACTCGTGAGGGCTGGAGGAGCTATCTGCAGGGTATCTATAGGCAGAAAACTGCCTTTAATGGATTCAATCGAGCGCCGGCGCTCAGCTAATATGCGCTCCTTGTCACAATCTACGGGAGCCTTTGCAAAATAACCGTCCAGAGTCCCTCTACTCAGCCCCCCTACTGTCAATGTTGATCCTGTTATTGGACTCAGAGCCATAATGCACCTTCGGAGCTACAATAGATAGAGAACAACCTAACCAACGTGTCAGAGACGGGGCCCGGCCCGACCTCCTCTGGCCTCCGAGGGCCACAGATGGCCCGCCCTTTGCCCGGGCTTAGCCCCTGGCGCTCCCCCGCGCGCTCCCGCGCAGCGGTGAGTAATCCAGCTAAAATGAGGAGGGAAGGGGGCGGGTCAGGCAGGGAGAGCGGCCCAGGTGGAACGGGTGAGGCATGCAGGGACTCCTGGGAGTTGGAGTCCCTGATCCACCGCTCGCAGCCCTGCCTCAGCAACACACACCCCACAAGGATTCTCAGGAGCAAAGCAGCCCCTCCCCTAAGTCCAGCGCACTTTGCAAGCGCTACGAAGCGGGACCCGCGAAGCGGGTCCGGCGAGGAGTGGGCAGAAGCAGAACAAGCAGCAGGTCAGTACGCAGGGTCCACGGCAGCAGCAGAGCGTCCCCCTATACATATTTGGATTAATATGTCTCGGTTGCAGACAGAAACCGCTGGCTGTCTTCCTTCCATCCTTTCAATCTACATGGATTGTGATATGAATTAAAAGAGAGATCTCTTTAACAAAGCAAATCTCCGTGGCTAGACAATAATATGAACATAACGTGGTAATGACGGTGCCATGCTGTGTCTGGTACCAGCACTCAAAACACCCCCTGTGGAGTTCAGGCCTTGACCTCCTGACCCCGCTGACCCTCGAGGGCTCCTGCCCAGTAACCAGGCTAGGGGAGGTCCGTGCAGTGACCCTACAGACACTTCTGTAACTGGGGAGAGTTCTGGCAGGGCCCGTCTCTGGTTCAGATGAGTAGTGTACAGCGCTCTGACACCTTCGGGTAAAGTCCGCGCTTTATAAAAATGCATAAATAAATAGTGAACAACGCACATGTCCATCACCTTGCGGGGGCACCCGGATGACGCAAGCAGTGACCCCTACGTGTCCACGACACCCCTGCAGCGCCTTACTCCAGCCAGCCCGACTATTCCCTAATAGTCGAACAGTTACAGCGCGACTATGGGAGACAGAGCGACAAATCAGAAAGACGCGCCATGAGAGTTGTCTATTTCATGACCCCCCCCCCCCCACACACCCCTTGTGCCGCCTCGTTTCTAAAGCGTGTCCATAAATAGTGTTACAGCCACACAGCTCCACTTCCGGAGGAGTTCTAATGTAAGTGCTTTGAATGAAGAAGTGAATGAATGTATCGCCTTCCAGCTCTCACTTCCAGTAGAGTTCCAACGGAGCTTTCGATCGATGACTGAATGAATTAATACTTAGTCACCTCTAAGGTCTAAATACCCTCACAGGTGACAAGCAGCGCTCTACAAATTCACATTACATTACAGTACATACATTACAGTACATACATTACATTAAACTTATTAGCTCTGGCCAAAATAAGCGTTCTGTTGACAACTGTGCTTTGTTTGCAACAAAAATAAATGCGCGTCAGTGAGCCGCTCTGTAATGGGCATCACTAGCATCTTTTGTCATTAATATCCTGGCTGGGAGAAGGTGCCAAGAGGGAAGGGACTCTAAATATTCTCCAAACCCCCACGCCTGATTCTAATAATCCCACTGTGGATACTTGTACACGCTATAAGGCCGGCGTGACCAGAACAGTATGTTTAGAAATCATGTATTTGACTGCATTTTTAACCAGCAATGGGATTTACCTGCAATGTTTGAATAAGTTTAGACATATTTAAACACTGCCAATTTAATAGAATAATTGTAAAAAATTCTGGGGGGCCTCAACTATTTTTTTTCACTGGGGGGCGGGTTTGAAGACCACTGCATCTGAGCTCCTCCTCAATTTTTGAATTCGGCAACAAACTGAAGACCCGAGTCATCACCGAACCCCAACCCTGGCCCAGCCCCTATGGCACCAGCTTCAGCACCAGGCTGTGCCCCGGGGTGACCTCTGCACTTTACAAATACCAAATACACACAGCGTAACTGATGCAACTAACCTGACATGGAATCTAATGCATTCAACATTGTTCAAAGAGAAAGTAAGAGCCAGGGATGTCGGGTACCATGTGATGCCCCCCCCCCTCCCTCCATGCAATAGTGACCATGCGAACACAAGCAGCGTGCACTCACCTCGCCCCACTCCTTGTTCCCGATCCCCTGGGCGTACAGAACCACCACTGCAAGCAGAAGGGAATCATCTCAGGTTAAGAAGCTCTTGTGAGAAACATAAGACATGTCCATCTCAGTTCAGACTAAACGTGAACCAGGGGCTCTGGCTCAGGGCGGAAGGTAGCGAAATCCCATTACAATCTAATATTGCTCTTATTTAGATTTATAACAAAATAAATGAAACTATGGCAAATGTCTATTTACCAAAGTGTACACTGGCAAAAAATCAGTAAATTCATGCAATCAGCTAATAATATTTAATGTAATAATTAATTAACAATCCCAGCACACATTTCACTGTGTTAGTACAAAAATCATGCAAAGTTTAAAACTTCAAAGACGAAACTGGAAAACTCCTCAAAGTTCGTGAAAGTTGCGGAGTTTCCAAATGTCATGTTTTTGTTGATAGACTGAGGAGAAACGGCGCAAATAATTCCTGGACTTTAGAGAATGCGCTTTAAATGAGTTTTTATGTACTAAGGAGACAGATCACTTGCATTTGGGCTTTAGAGAACGTGTTCTGTATGTGGTATTTTTGTGCTGAGAGAAACTGCACTAATCTCTGCACTTTAGAAAAAGATCTCTGCAGGTGTTATTTATGTACTAAGAGAAACTGCACAAATCTCTGCACTTTAGAAAAAGTTCTCTGCAGGTGTTATTTATGTACTAAGAGAAACAGCACTAATCTCTGGACTTTAGAAAAAGATCTCTGCAGGTGTTATTTATGTACTAAGAGAAACTGCACTAATCTCTGGACTTTAGAAAAAGATCTCTGCAGGTGTTATTTATGTACTAAAGAGGAACAGCACTAATTTCTGGACTTTAGAAAAAGATCTCTACAGGTGTTATTTATGTACTAAGAGAAACTGCACTAATCTCTGGACTTTAGAAAAAGATCTCTGCAGGTGGTATTTATGTACTAAGAGAAACTGCACTAATCTCTGGACTTTAGAAAAAGATCTTTGCAGGTGTTATTTATGTACTAAGAGAAACAGCACTAATCTCTGGACTTTAGAAAAAGATCTCTGCAGGTGTTATTTATGTACTAAGAGAAACTGCACTAATCTCTGGACTTTAGAAAAAGATCTCTGCGGGTGTTATTTATGTACTAAAGAGAAACAGCACTAATCTCTGGACTTTAGAAAAAGTTCTCTGCAGGTGTTATTTATGTACTAAAGAGAAACTGCACTAATCTCTGGACTTTAGAAAAAGATCTCTGCAGGTGTTATTTATGTACTAAAGAGAAACAGCACGAATCTCTGGACTTTAGAAAAAGATCTCTGCAGGTGTCATTTATGTACTAAGAGAAACTGCACTAATCTCTGGACTTTAGAAAAAGATCTCTGCAGGTGTTATTTATGTACTAAAGAGAAACAGCACTAATCTCTGGACTTTAGAAAAAGTTCTCTGCAGGTGTTATTTATGTACTAAAGAGAAACTGCACTAATCTCTGGACTTTAGAAAAAGATATCTGCAGGTGTCATTTATGTACTAAGAGAAACTGCACTAATCTCTGGACTTTAGAAAAAGATCTCTGCAGGTGTTATTTATGTACTAAGAGAAACTGCACTAATCTCTGGACTTTAGAAAAAGATCTCTGCAGGTGTAATTTATGTACTAAGAGAAACTGCACTAATCTCTGGACTTTAGAAAAAGATCTCTGCAGGTGTTATTTATGTACTAAGAGAAACTGCAGTAATCTCTGGACTTTAGAAAAAGATCTCTGCAGGTGTTATTTATGTACTAAGAGAAACTGCACTAATCTCTGGACTTTAGAAAAAGATCTCTGCAGGTGTTATTTATGTACTAAGAGAAATTGCACTAATCTCTGGATTTTAGAAAAAGATCTCTGCAGGTGTTATTTATGTACTAAGAGAAACTGCACTAATCTCTGGACTTTAGAAAAAGATCTCTGCAGGTGTTATTTATGTACTAAGAGAAACTGCACTAATCTCTGGACTTTAGAAAAAGATCTCTGCAGGTGTTATTTATGTACTAAGAGAAACAGCACTAATCTCTGGACTTTAGAAAAAGATCTCTGCAGGTGTTATTTATGTACTAAAGATGAGCAGCACTAATCTCTGGACTTTAGAAAAAGATCTCTGCAGGTGTTATTTATGTACTAAGAGAAACTGCACTAATCTCTGGACTTTAGAAAAAGATCTCTGCAGGTGTTATTTATGTACTAAAGATGAGCAGCACGGATCTCTGAATTTAAAACAATGTAATCTAAGGATGTTACTTGTGTACTAAAGAAGAACAGTGCTAATCTCTGAATTTAAAACAATGTGCTCTATGGGTGTTACTTATGTACTAAAGGTGAACAGCACTAATCTCTGAATTTAAGTCAATGTGCTCTATGGGGTTTACTTATGTGCTAAAGAAAAACAAGATCAAGAGCTTAAGTGAGTTTGTATGCGAGCCACGTGCTTTTCTAGATCCTTAGTTTAGGAGCTGTGTGGTTTAGACTACTGATGGTGTAAGTGAGTTCACACACATGACACACACAAGTCCCACACGAGATCACGTACCAGGGTCAGACTTGGAGAAGGTGTCCATATCCAACAGGTTCCTGAGATGAACCGCAAGGCAGGCAGAAGAGAGGCCGCGCCATGTGGAAATGAGAAAAGAATAGAAAAATCAAAGTTAGATCAAAATAAAATGACTTCTGGCTGTAGGCGAGGCAGTTCAACTGCAATGCAATCTCAAAAGCACATTGGATTTAAGCGCTGCCATCCGATATACAGGGGAAAGCGTGATCCTGGGTATGATAACGGGTTGGCAATCTTCACGAATCCGCTCACGAAGGCGGAAGGCGAATGTCATTTCGCTTCTACGGCGAATGATACACAATGGACTCATGCTCAGTTATCGCACACTGATCTTCTGTCTTAGAGATGGGTTTAGACTCTGTATTCAAGCGCAGTATCCCTTAACTCCCAGCTGGGAACTGAGTACCAGAAATAAATTGGATGTTCCTTCATTATTATGATATTCTCAGAGGCACAAACAATGTCTGTAGTGAAACTGAGAATTATCTCTGATGCTGGTCTCTCTGAAAGACTCCAGGGCTGGGGCAGGGACAGTCCCATGTTAGGCTTTTGGCATGCCACACACCCTGTGCCAGTGATGTCATCTGGTTGAGCTACCCCCCATTATCGGTAATGACCAATCAGCATCTCTGAGAAGGTGGCCTCTGACCTCTGACCTGCTACCCTCAAGTCTCTGTCACCTCTAAAGATCAAGAGGCATCTAATGAAGTGGACATAGACAAGAGGGGGTGCAGACCTTTGGAGAGGTCCACTCTGATATGGATCCCCGCCCCCCTCCCTCTCCCACCCCTTGTGTGGTCCAGCACAACTCTGAGGTAGCCTTGGCCACCTGAAGCCCTGTAAGCAAGAGGTAGTTTACTTTCCAACTAGCCACCTAGAGTGCTGAGATGCTCTTGAGCCTAATAGCAGGCAAGGATAACGAATGCAGAGATAGCATCCTTTTGAGAAACTTAGCGAGGGTCTCTAACAATTACCACTGAGAAGAGTGAGGGAGGGGTTAGGGTTAGGCTCCCATTGGCCGAAGAGGTCACCTCATTACTAGGGCTATTTAAGCTGAGGGCTCATGGCATTTCAGCCCGGGCGTCTAGGTTAAGGGTGGAGAGGATAAGCGCAAGCGCAATTGCCTGTTTGAGAATGTTCAATACTGGTCGAGACTAGGGCCAGACATGCTGCCCAATTTAACATGCACTAGCACCCCCCCCCCCACCCAGAGTAACACACTCACAGCACATGTACTCTACTTATTTACTACAAACTAACCCTACACAAAGTTCAATGTCTCGGCACTCACTAGAAAGCTCCAGAAATGAAACCTATTCACCCTTCTATCCCAGCTACCACACATTTATGCAATCACCTACAAACAATACACAACTCTATCCTATACCACTAACAATCCATTCATCACTAACAAAACCGAAATCCCCACCATACTTAGCTGTATCCCATCCAGACACACACTCCTTCTCTATTTACTCCTAACAGTCCCCTATTAGTCACTCACAAACCTATACTCAGCCTTCCATCATTTCTCCAACCAACACCCTCCTCTTCTTTCTACCACAATAACACAACCATACAACACTACTTCATCACCTTTTACACACAACATACACTCTACTCACAAACACATTACCTCCACTCTTTCCTTACAATTTCCACTCTCAAACACATTATCTCCGCTCTTTCCTTACAATTTCCACTCACAAACAACGCTATACAAACAAATCTCTCTCAGAAACAAATACACCAGCACCTCATTTCACGACTCCTCTAAAACAAAACATAACAAGTACACCAGCACCACAAAATCTCTCACACGCAACACCTCATAATACTTTCCATCACAAACTACACCCACCTTTCAGACTACACAAATGAACAAATTCCAATGCCGAGCTTTCTCTCTTCCCCCACACCTAACACATACACAGCAACACAGCAACTCTCTTTTGAACCGCATCTCATCCATTGGACAATTTAGAACCTTACTACATGACCCACATGCTGCACCCCCCCCAACTCATACACCTTCAACCCTAAACAGACGTAATCAAAATAAGCAACATGCCATACCTCACAACTACGCTTCTCCATGTCTATTTCCCAACAAGGCTATACTATAAAAACAACACAGCTCACCAACTCACTCTCAATCACTGTCTCCACCACCTACATTTGCAGACCCATCAAAATGCTTCTTAGCCTGCTGGAGGATGAAGATAATACAGAACAGCTACATGATTTCTATCCTCATACAACTAATACCAACACTAAGGGCACACCTGCTACAAGCCCACAAAATACTGCTCACTCTTCTACAAAAAAAGTCAAACAATCACCAAAGCACATTCTCTAAAATGTCTACTAATAAATGCTTGATTGCTCTCTAAAATCACGTCTACGACCTTCCCACTGACACAAAACCTGACATACTATTCGTAACCGAATCATGATTGGGAGATGATGTGGCTCCAATCCCGCATGAAGCCCTTCCTCTAGGCTATCAAACGATCACCCAAAATTGTATAGAAAAAAGAGGAGGTGAACTAGCTGTTGTGTTCAGGCAAACAAAACATATCACTAAAACTACGACATCTCCATACAAGATTGCGAGCTTCTTTTCACCAGATGCAATCCTACACCATCTTCCTCCTGTAGCAACTTCCTGCTCCTTTACAGACCTCCACATAGCAATGCGACATTCCCCGACACTCTTCTAAACACGGTTTCAAACCTGATAGCACCACAATCCAACCTATGAATTCTGGGTGATCTCAATATTTGGTTTGACAAACCCAATATGACCCATCCGAAAACAATCATCACTGGCCTAGATGCACTGAACCTGCATCAGATCGTCTACAAATGCTCACACATTGCTGGACACATCCTAGATGTCATTTTTTCTACTACAGAACAAGTTACCTTTCAAACAATTACTCCGGTCACATGGTTAGCCCACCATTTGCTTGCTTTCCAACATAAAACAACACAAAGCGATGCACCTAGAACGACCTTACGAGCATCCAGCTATCGACCGCGGAACAAACTCAATTTGGAATACCTAGAAACACAACTAACATCCAGTACAGATCTAGACACAATCAATTCTGTTCAAAAACTATATGAGTGGCTACTGGAAGGTTTTGAAATCCTAATACCACTAAAAACGACACAACAGAACAAAAGAAAACAGGCACCTCGGAGAAATACAGAGATAAGAGAGATAAAACAAAAAATTAGAAAGCGGTAACGTGCAAGACAAACTTCACCTACTGAAACTTAACAGATTATACAAGTCAACTATCAAAAAAGCTGACAAAAGGTACTAGTCAGACAGAATTAAAAATGCTAAATGAGCAAATAAAGAATTCTCTAAAATACTCAATAAATTACGTAAACCAAATTGCCTAGAAGGAACTCATCCCATTGCTCAAGATGTCACAGACAAACTGGCAGATCATTAAACGGCCAAAGCAGACACATTGGACTCATATTTAAAACAAAGACAAAGCACCAGCACCGACCCTTTTCTGAAACAATAATCAAACCCAGCCTCTGAGTTCCTTCCAACACATTTCACACGATGAATTTATGGACCTGGTCAAAGCAAGCAGGCCTGCCGGCAGCCCTTCTGGCTTCTTTCCACCACAAACCTTCAAGAGAATTTTTCTAACAACCTATGCTGCCACACTTGTAAGAAGGATCATCAATTCCTTAAGTACCAGAACATTTCCAGAAGAACTAAAAAAGTCATACATGTGTCTATTATTGAAGAAAACAAACTAGAACCCCCAGAACCACTACAGACCAATTACAAATGGACCTTTTCTGGGCAAACTGACAGAAGGAGCAGCATTTGGCCAGATGTCACAATTCATTGAAGGTATTGCCATACTTTCAGACTCCCAAACAAGATTCCGTGCAGAGAGAGGCACAGAATCTGCCCTCGTTGCCATCTGGGATGACCTGAAGAACACAGTTGACCGCACTACTTCTCTTGGACCTCTTGGCTGCCTTTGACCCAGTTGACCATGACACTCTGATGCAAAGACTCTATGAAGCCGGCATAGAGGGGACTCCTTTAGACTGGATCGCGTCCTACCTTTGAAACTGAACTAATGTCATCTATACCCCCCTTTCTCGTCCAAATCATACTTCACAAAAGCAGGGGTCCCTCAAGCCTTTATCATCTCACCCATGCTTTTCAACATCTACATGAAGTCATTGCCAGCACTGATCAATCAATTTCACCGCACGTGCTATAACTATGCAGATGACAGACAAATAGTCTTTCAACTGGAATGCCCCAAAAACATTGGAAACTGGCCAATTTTAGTTTGTGTCGGAGCTGTGGATCAATGGATGACGTGGAGCCATCTCAAATGGAATGCTTCCAAAACTGAAATACTCACGTGTGGCGATTGGGAAAATGTTGAACCACTCACCGGCTGATGATCTGGGAACACCGCCCAAGGTATCGAAGGAAGTAAGAAACCTCGGAATGACCATGGACACCAAGCAGTCAATGAATGTCCATGTGGACAAACTAGCAAGATCAAGCTTTGTTACTATCAAAACTGCGACAAATCTTTCCCATCTGGGATTTCCACACAGGGTCCAGGCTACTATTTCTCTTGTACTGTATAAACTCGATTATGCCAATAGCCTCTACCAGGGATCACCTTTAATTATGAAAAGACTACGACAGATTCAGAACTCTGCTGCCAGACTACTCTTACATATAAAGCTGCAAGAACACATCTCCCCTGCCTTGAAAGCCCTGCATTGATTACCGGTCGCCAGAAGATCCACGTTCAAGCTGCTTTGTATCACCCACAATGTGTTGCATGGAACAGGACCGCTCTTCATCAGGAATAAAATCACCAAATACATTCAACAAAGGAACCTCCGCTCTAGAGTGGCACCTCGCCTCAATATCCCAACATACAAGAAAAAAAACATGGGTGGCACATCCTTCTCTGTTCAAGCAGCCAAACTATGGAACTCTTTACCCCCAACATCAGATCCACTCATAACCACCTTATCTTAAGATAACTAATCAAGAATTATCTCTTCCCCACATAACCACCATACGCAAACAGAAATATTAAGCATATCCCTCTGTATAGAAGCATTTATTTGGACTCTAGATATGTAATTATATATGTGTGTTGCTTTGTATAAACATGTATAATAATTATGTTTTTAAAAGTATATAGATATTTGTTAGTTCTGCTTAACAAATGTACATAGTACTTAGGGTTACACTATTCTATGGGCCCGATTCACAAAAGTAATCTGAGACAAAATCCTAACTTTACGACTTTTGGTATTCACAGAAGGCATGTAGGAGTACTAAAGTTAGGATTTTGTGTCAGTTAATCTTAAATTTTGGTCTTAAATTAAACTTAAGACGAACTTAAGTTTAAATGAGACAAAATCCTAACTTTACGACTAGGATTTTGTCTCAGTTTAACTCAAACTTGTCTTAAATTTCACTTAAGACCAAAACTTAGGTTTAACTGAGACAAAATCCTACATGCCTTCTGTGAATACCAAAAGTCGTAAAGTTAGAATTTTGTCTCAGATTACTTTTGTGAATCGGGTCCTATGTTTTTAACATGTACATACGTGACTGCATAAATAATTAAATCTTTTATCATAATTATTTATCTGCAATTGCTTTACTTTTGAATTACAAAAAATACAAAAAAATAAAAATTAACTACAACACTTGAAAGCCGGAGTATATTAAATGCATCGTTTATCTATGTAATACTACCTTCCTTCTAAATATATATACCTTCCATGTACTTATGATTTTTTTTCTGAAGTTTTATATAGCACGAACTTGAGCTGAAATCAGGTATCAGAGCGCTTTACATGAGCACCAGTTGCATTACATGAGGACATATTCATTTTTGTTAGGCATGGGGGGATTAGGTGATTTGTCCAGAATCACAGGATGTTGAGCGTCATTGCTGAGACTCGATATATTTATTACTTTTCTTCTAATTAAGCATATCCAATTCACTACCCTATTTCTCACCCTATACGACTCTCAATATATCCTCTACCTCATCTCTCTGACTCACCTCAAACATCATTCTACTACTCTTTCCAATGCACTACTCTATTTCTCACCTTGAACCTCTATCAATATATCCTCTACCTCCACTCTCTCATTCATCCCAGGCCCCATGCCACTAATATGATCCACAGGATAACCCTTTCTAGACTCTTCCCTCCTATGCCCCTCCTTGCATCATGTCATATATCTTCTACTATTCAGACCTCCCAAACAGGCCTCTCTAAACCCTTCCCTCCGACTCTTCCCACTCCAACTCCCTTTTACTCACCCAAGTCCCCCTCCAGCTGCTATGAACTAAAAACAAAAAGAAAATGACTCTACACCCTTCCCTCTTCTATCTCCCAATATTCCTTTTCAATCCAAACAACAGAATATCATGTCCACCACTCAAATTAATTTCTTATTTCCCTATACTAACTTCCCTGCACCTCACCTGCAACCTTCACTCATCCCAAACCCCCTCCTACAGCTATAACCCTTCCCTCTTTTATTCCTCCACTATTCCGTTTCAATCTAAATAACAGACTAACAGGTCCACCACTCAAATTACTTTCATATTTCACTATACTAATCTTTTATGGGTTCCGGAGTGGATTGCTACTCGCCAAACAAAGCGCTTCAACACCTCATCAGGGGGAGCAAGCTCTATATAAATGCAAACTTTTTCCCCTCTTCTATCCTTCCACTATCCTTCTCAGTCCAAATAACTGACTAACATATCCACCAAAAGAGTCCACTTGTTTGAATATGACTGTTCTATTGTTGTAATCCTTGAAGTTTCAGGGAAAATGATGAGGATTCTTAAAATAACCCTCAGCCACCAAAGTGACCCATGGTGGCATGCTTCATCAGCGGGTTCTTCCCGCCCAGCTGCGGGAGCGGGCGTGCTACAACCTACGGAGACGTTGGAGCACTTTGTGGGGTGTTAGACTATGAGGGAAGGGAGTGGGAGGGTCGAGAACACTAGTAATGTTAAAACGTACCTGGCTATCTGGAGTGAACAATTTATTAAATCCTCTAGCTGGTACTAATAAAAAATGGGGGGTCCTTTCCATAATTTTTGACAAAAGGACGTATTTTCTGTTTAGAAAACCGCACAAAAAACACAATTGTAACACCCACTCTTGTTCTGTTTGCATGTGAAACACAGCGTAATCAAGCAATGTGGGATAATGGTTTAATTTTGGGATATTCACGTAACAAGTGTAATGTGAAATTATACGTAAATTAAATATCGTCCAAGGCTAGTTTTGATTTGCGCAGTTATATATTTTGCTTTCGCTTGTAGCATTAGTGGAGGAAACACTGTGGAGCTTCCAGACCTCCCTGTGATCAGCAACACAGCAGGTGCCAAATCAGCAACAACAGCAAGCATGACAGCAATGACCACACTTGTGCAACAGCAGCAGCTACAGCAGCTATACAGATGGCAGGGATAACAACAGCAACAACAGCAGGCAGCACAGTGGAGACAACAGCAGCAGCCAGCAGCCAGCACTGTGGACACAACAGCAGCACCCACAGCTGTAACCACGCCAGGGGTTTCAGGAGCACTCACAACTGCAACCACAGCAGGGGCTTCAGGAGCACTCACAACTGCAACCACAGCAGGGGCTTCAGGAGCACCCACAGCTGCAACCACACTAGGGGCTTCAGGAGCACCCACAGCTGCAACCACACCAGGGGCTTCAGGAGCACTCACAGCTGCAACCACACCAGGAGCTTCAGGAGCAGCCACAGCTGCAACCACACCAGGGGCTTCAGGAGCACCCGCAGCCGCAACCACTGCAGGGGCTTCAGGAGCACCCACAGCTGCAACCACAGCATGGGGTTTAGGAGCAGCCGAAGCTGCAACCACAGCAGGGGCTTCAGGCGCACCAACAACTGCAACCACAGTAGGGGCTTCAGGAGCACCCACAGCTGGAACCACACAAGGGGCTTCAGGAGCACCTGCAGCCGCAACAACAGCAGGGGCTTCAGAAGCACCCACAGCTGCAACCACAGCAGGGGCTTCAGGAGCAGCCAATGCTGCAACCACAGCAGGGGCTTCAGCAGCACCTGCAGCTGCAACCACAGCAGGGGCTTCAGGAGCACCCACAGCTGCAACCATGCCACGGGCTTCAGGAGCACCCGAAGCTGCAACCTCCGCAGGGGCTTCAGGAGCACCCACAACTGCAACCACAGCATGGGTTTTAGGAGCAGCCGAAGCTGCAACCACAGCAGGGGCTTCAGGCGCACCAACAACTGCAACCACAGTAGGGGCTTCAGGAGCACCCACAGCTGCAACCACACCAGGGGCTTCAGGAGCACCCACAGCTGCAACCACACCAGGGGCTTCAGAAGCACCCACAGCTGCAACCACAGCAGGGGCTTCAGGAGCAACCAACGCTGCAACCACAGCAGGGGCTTCAGCAGCACCTGCAGCTGCAACCACAGCAGGGGCTTCAGGAGCACCCACAGCTGCAACCACACCAGGGGCTTCAGAAGCACCCACAGCTGCAACCACAGCAGGGCCAGTGCTTTTTAGCACTGAGGACTTGTTCCGGGATTTAAAATCAGCACAAACTGCACCACACACTGCCCCAGATGGACCGGCTTCTTTCTTCATTGCAAATAGATTTTCTACTCGAATGGCAGGATACTCAACGCAAACAGTAGCAACCTGTCATGACGCCCGCGTTGAAAAATCACACCGGGCCTTAATGCAGGCGAGACTAGTCATGACCATTCACATTGAGATAGCTGCCACTTGAGTAGAAATTCTACCCGAGTGGCGGAAAGAAGAAGCACCATCTGCTACATCGTGTCCTGCAGTTCGTGCTGATTTTACATCGCAGAACAAGCCCCCAGTGCTAAAAGTCAGAGAAGTGTTGAATTCCACATGCTTGTGGAACTCGTGGAATCTTGTGGAGTTTTTATGTAACTCCACAGAATTCCGCAGAGTGAAACTCCGCGAGTTCCGCCCACCCCTTTTAAATATGAGAAATGGTAATCCGTCATTTAATGCCATATGTTTGACCAAAATGTATCCACCCATCAAATCTTGATGCACAAATGCATTTCACCCTATAACATTCTGTAAGAACTGCTGCTCAAGTTCTGTTATTCCTATGTATTAGCGGTAGTAAAGTTTTACTTCAAATGGACCATTTGTGGTAAAAATGTACTGAAAATTGTTTGAAATTCGGTGAAGTGGGGTAATGGCATAACTTTGGGAATTTCGTGTAATGAGCTTAATGTGAAATTCTCCAAATTAATCAAATTACGCCGCTTTAATTTAAATATTTCCCAGGCCTACACGCACGGATCCAATTAGTGATAACAGCTGTGACCACAGCATGGACCACAGCACTAGAAACCACTCCAGTCACAGCAGCAACAACTGAAGACATAACAGCTTAAACCACAGCAAGAACCACAGCATTAGAAACCGCTCCCGTCACAGCAGCAAAAACTGAAGCCACAATAGCTTCAACCACAGCAGCAACCACAGCTGCAACATGAGGAATCATAGCACTAACCACAGCAGCTGCAAACAGAGCCACTGCCCCAGAAACAAAATCTTCAGCTTCCAACAGCAGGAACCACATCGCTGCTGACAGCTTCAACCACTGCAGGAACCACATCATTGCTGACAGCTTCCCACAGCAGAAACCACATCACTGCTGCCAGCTTCCCACAGCAGGAACCACAGCATTAGAAACCGCTCCTGTCACAGCAGCAACAACTGCAAGCACAATAGCTTCAGTCACAGCAAGAACCACAGCATTAGAAACCGCTCCAGTCACAGCAGCAACAAATTAAGCCACAATAGCTTCAACCACAGCAAGAACCACAGCATTAGAAACCGCTCTGTCACAGCAGCAACAACTGAAGACACAATAGCTTCAACCATAGCCGCAACCACAGCTGCAACATGAGGAATAATAGCACTAACCACAGCAGCTAAAACCAGAGCCACTGCCCCAGAAACCAAATCTTCAGCTTCCAACAGCAGGAACCACATCACTGCTGACAGCTTCAACCACTGCAGGAACCACATCATTGCTGACAGCTTCAACCACTGCAGGAACCACATCTTTGCTGACAGCTTCCCACAGGAGGAACCACATCACTGCTGCCAGCTTCCCACAGCAGGAACCACAGCATTAGAAACCGCTCCGTCACAACAGCAATAACTGCAAGCACAATAGCTTCAGTCACAGCAAGAACCACAGCATTAGAAACCGCTCCAGTCACAGCAGCAACAACTGAAGCCACAATAGCTTCAACCACAGCAAGAACCACAGCATTAGAAACCGCTCCGTGACAGCAGCAACAACTGAAGCCACAATAGCTTCAACTACAGCCGCAACCACAGCTGCAACTTGAGGAATCATAACACTAACCACAGCAGCTGAAACCAGAGCCACTGCCCCAGAAACCAAATCTTCAGCTTCCAACAGCAGGAACCACATCACTGCTGACAGCTTCAACCACTGCAGGAACCACATCATTGCTGACAGCTTCCCACAGCAGAAACCACATCACTGCTGCCAGCTTCCCACAGCAGGAACCACAGCATTAGAACCCGCTCCTGTCACAGCAGCAACAACTGCAAGCACAATATCTTCAGTCACAGCAAGAACCACAGCATTAGAAACCGCTCCAGTCACAGCAGCAACAACTGCAGCCACAATAGCTTCAACCACAGCAAGAACCACAGCATTAGAAACCGCACTGTCACAGCAGCAACAACTGAAGCCACAATAGCTTCAACGACCGCAAAAACCACAGCATTAGAAACCGCTCTGTCACAGCAGCAACAACTGAAGCCACAATAGGTTCAACTACAGCCGCAACCACAGCTGCAACTTGAGGAATCATAACACTAACCACAGCAGCTGAAACCAGAGCCACTGCCCCAGAAACCAAATCTTCAGCTTCCAACAGCAGGAACCACATCACTGCTGACAGCTTCAACCACTGCAGGAACCACATCATTGCTGACAGCTTCCCACAACAGAAACCACATCACTGCTCCCAGCTTCCCACAGCAGGAACCACAGCATTAGAAACCGCTCCTGTCACAGCAGCAACAACTGCAAGCACAATAGCTTCAGTCACAGCAAGAATCACAGCATTAGAAACCGATCCATCACAGCAGCAACAACTAAAGCCACAATAGCTTCAACCACAGCTGCAACATGAGGAATCATAGCACTAACCACAGCAGCTGCAACCAGAACCACTGCCCCAGTAACAACATAATCAATAATTGTAAACACAGCAGGAACCACATCATTTCTGACAGCTTCCCACAGCAAGAACCAAGTCATTGCTGACAGCTTCCCACAGCAAGAACCACGTTATTGCTGACAGCTTCCCACAGCGGGAACCACATCATTGCTGACAGATTTCCACAGCAGGAACCACGTCATTGCTGACAGCTTCCCACAGCAGGAACCATGTCATTGCTGACAGCTTCCCACAGCAGGAACCAAGTCATTTCTGACAGCTTCCCACAGCAGGAACCACGTCATTGCTGATAGGTTCCCACAGCAAGAACTAAGTCATTGCTGACAGCTTCCCACAGCAGAACCACGTTGTTGCTGACAGCTTCCCACAGCGGGAACCACGTCATTGCTGACAGATTTCCACAGCAGGAACCACGTCATTGCTGACAGCTTCCCACAGCAGGAACCATGTCATTGCTGACAGCTTCCCACAGCAGGAACCATGTCATTGCTGACAGCTTCCTACAGCAGGAACCACAGCTGGGACAGCAGCAGCAATCACAGATGTAACCACAGCAACAACCCCAGCTATCACATTGGCATCAGGGACTAAAGCATACACCCTATGCAAACCAACATTGGTCCGGCTGCAACAGGAATATTCCACCCTGAATGGGCAGGCGGTGTCCCTTCTGAGCAGAAATGCAAATAAACGTGGTCCATTTTCAGTCTGTTGGAGCTCATTACTGAGGTATAGCTCAGGTCCTGTGGCATATCAAACAAGGGCCCATGTAGGGTATGCTCTGTGCACGTAGGACATCTCAGTGACAACATAACATTGGCAAAGCCGATGGGTCTGGCTTTAATGTGCTAAAATATGTTGGCACAACCATGCACACGTGCACACATAAGAGAAGGCTGTTGTATTCAGAGGTACATTATGCACAATGAGGCCAGCATAGGGTGTGTCGCTTATTTTGCTTCAGGCATCACTGTCAATCAGAGCCCCATGCATTGGACACCTACAAGAGTCATATATACATGCACAGAGGCCTTCACAGATACACATACAAAGGCGCACACAACCACAGATACGTGCACACATACACAGACAGAGGCACACACAAACACAGATGCCTGCACATATACACAGACACAGGCACACACAAACACAGATGCCTGCACATATACACAGGCACATACAAACAAAGATGCCTGCACAAATACACAGATAGAGGCACACACAAACACTGATAAGTGAACACATACACAGATCCAGATGTACACCCATGTACATAGATATACAGATACACCTATACAGCTGTACACATATACATATATGCAAATACATGTTGATACACAGAAACACAATAACATGGACACACATACAAGTACACAGATTTATTGATTCACAGCTACACAGGTAAAGATATAAACACATATTAGATACATACATACCTACATAGATACAGAGAGAGGGATAAAACACAGGTACCAGAACAGATGTAGACGTACAGTAGATGAATACATAGACTTACACACAGAACTACACACGGAAAAACAGGTACACAGATACAAAGACATGTGCATACATAGGGGCACAGATACACAGATACACAAACCTGGAGCTACACATACCCACATACACAAGCACACAGATTCACGTATGTACACAGATAGTTACATACATTGACCTGCGCAGTCACAGATCACAGGTAGATACAGAGGTCCCTGCCGAGCTGCATATAGAGACAGGGCACATACATGCTACAGTGACTCATGGAAGAGAAGATACACTGATGCACAGACACACTGCTGCTGTCACACAAGGTATCTCAGGTACACTGATGTACAAACACAGGCACACTGATGCAGATACAGGTACACTGCTGCAGTGCCACTCACTGATACACAGACACAGGTACACTGATGCAGATACAGGTACACTGTTGCAGTGACACTCAATGATACACATACACAGGTGCACTGTTACAGTGATACTCACTGATACACAGACACAGGTACACTGCTACAGTGATACTCACTGATGCACAGACACAGGTACACTGATGCAGATACAGGTACACTGCTGCAGTGCCACTCACTGATACACAGACACAGGTACACTGATGCAGATACAGGTACACTGCTGCAGTGCCACTCACTGATACACAGACACAGGTACACTGATGCAGATACAGGTACACTGCTGCCGTGCCACTCACTGATACACAGACACAGGTACACTGATGCAGATACAGGTACACTGTTGCAGTGACACTCACTGATACACATACACAGGTGCACTGTTACAGTGATACTCACTGATACACAGACACAGGCACACTGATGCAGATACAGGTACACTGCTGCAGTGACACTCACTGATACACAGACAAAGGTACAATGATGCAGATACAGAGACACTGCAGCAGTGACGCTCACTGATATACAGACACAGATGCACAGACACAGGTACGCTGCTGCAGGGACACTCACTGATAACAGCTCAAGTACACTGCTGCAGTGACACTCACTGATACACAGACACAGGTACACTGATGCAGATACAGGTACACTGCTGCAGTGCCACTCACTGATACACAGACACAGGTACACTGATACAGATACAGGTACACTGCTGCAGTGCCACTCACTGATACACAGACACAGGTACACTGATGCAGATACAGGTACACTGCTGCAGTGCCACTTACTGATACACAGACACAGGTACACTGATGCAGATACAGGTACACTGTTGCAGTGACACTCACTGATACACATACACAGGTGCACTGTTACAGTGATACTCACTGATACACAGACACAGGCACACTGATGCAGATACAGGTACACTGCTGCAGTGACACTCACTGATACACAGACAAAGGTACAATGATGCAGATACAGAGACACTGCAGCAGTGACGCTCACTGATATACAGACACAGATGCACAGACACAGGTACGCTGCTGCAGGGACACTCACTGATAACAGCTCAAGTACACTGCTGCAGTGACACTCACTGATACACAGATACAGGTACACTGCTGCAGTGACACTCACTGATACACATACACAGGTGCACTGTTACAGTGATACTCACTGATACACAGACACAGGCACACTGATGCAGATACAGGTACACTGCTGCAGTGACACTCACTGATACACAGACAAAGGTACAATGATGCAGATACAGAGACACTGCAGCAGTGACGCTCACTGATATACAGACACAGATGCACAGACACAGGTACGCTGCTGCAGGGACACTCACTGATAACAGCTCAAGTACACTGCTGCAGTGACACTCACTGATACACAGACACAGGTACACTGCTGCAGTGACACTCACTGATACACAGACACAGGTACACTGATGCAGATACAGGTACACTGCTACAGTGATACTCACCGATACACAGACACAGGTACACTGCTACAGTGATACTCACTGATACACAGGCACACTGATACAGATACAGGTACACTGCTGCAGTGACACTCACTGATACAGACACAGGTACACTGCTACAGGGATGCTCACTGATACACAGATACACTGATGCAGATACACGTACACTGCTGCAGTGCCACTCACTGATACACAGACACAGGTACACTGATACAGATACAGGTACACTGCTGCAGTGCCACTCACTGATACACAGACACAGGTACACTGATGCAGATACAGGTACACTGCTGCAGTGCCACTCACTGATATACAGACACAGGTACACTGATGCAGATACAGGTACACTGTTGCAGTGACACTCACTGATACACATACACAGGTGCACTGTTACAGTGATACTCACTGATACACAGACACAGGCACACTGATGCAGATACAGGTACACTGCTGCAGTGACACTCACTGATACACAGACAAAGGTACAATGATGCAGATACAGAGACACTGCAGCAGTGACGCTCACTGATATACAGACACAGATGCACAGACACAGGTACGCTGCTGCAGGGACACTCACTGATAACAGCTCAAGTACACTGCTGCAGTGACACTCACTGATACACAGACACAGGTACACTGCTGCAGTGACACTCACTGATACACAGACACAGGTACACTGATGCAGATACAGGTACACTGCTACAGTGATACTCACCGATACACAGACACAGGTACACTGCTACAGTGATACTCACTGATACACAGGCACACTGATACAGATACAGGTACACTGCTGCAGTGACACTCACTGATACAGACACAGGTACACTGCTACAGGGATGCTCACTGATACACAGATACACTGATGCAGATACACGTACACTGCTGCAGTGCCACTCACTGATACACAGACACAGGTACACTGATGCAGATACAGGTACACTGCTGCAGTGACACTCACTGATACAGACACAGGTACACTGCTACAGGGATGCTCACTGATACACAGATACACTGATGCAGATACAGGTACACTGCTGCAGTGCCACTCACTGATACACAGACACAGGTACACTGATGCAGATAGAGGTACACTGTTGCAGTGACACTCACTGATACACATACACAGGTGCACTGTTACAGTGATACTCACTGATACACAGACACAGGTGCACTGCTACAGTGATACTCACTGATACACAGACACAGGCACACTGATGCAGATACAGGTACACTGCTGCAGTGACACTCACTGATACACAGACAAAGGTACACTGCTGCAGATACAGAGACACTGCAGCAGTGACGCTCACTGATATACAGACACAGATGCACAGACACAGGTACGCTGCTGCAGGGACACTCACTGATACACAGCTCAAGTACACTGCTGCAGTGACACTCACTAATACACAGGCATAGGTGCACTGCTACAGTGATACTCACTGATGCACCGACTCAGGTATACTGCTGCAGATACACTCACTGATACACAGACAAAGGTACACTGCTGCAGTGACTCTCAGTGGTACACAGACACAGGTACACTGCTGCAGTGACACTCACTGATATACAGGCATAGGTGCACTGCTGCAGTGACACTCACTGATACACAGACACAGGTGCACTGCTGCAGATACACTCAGTGATACATAGATGCACAGACCCAGATAGACTGATGCACCGACTCAGGTGCACTGCGGCAGTGACACTCAGTGATACACAGACACAGCTACATAGACACAGGTACCCTGCTGCAGTGACACTCAATAATACACAGACACAAGTTCACTGCTGCAGTGACCCTCACTGATACACAGACACAGGTACACTGCTGCAGTGACCCTCACTGATACACAGGTACACTGATGCAGTGACACTCAATGGTACACAGGTGGACAGGTACACTGCTGCAGTGATACTCAGTGGCATAGAGACACAGATGCACAGACACAGGTACACTGCTGCAGTGACACTCAATAATGCACAGACACAAGTTCACTGATACACAGATACACTGATGCAGATACACGTACACTGCTGCAGTGACACTCACTGATACACAGACAAAGGTACACTGCTGCAGATACAGAGACACTGCAGCAGTGACGCTCACTGATATACAGACACAGATGCACAGACACAGGTACGCTGCTGCAGGGACACTCACTGATACACAGCTCAAGTACACTGCTGCAGTGACACTCACTAATACACAGGCATAGGTGCACTGCTACAGTGATACTCACTGATGCACCGACTCAGGTACACTGCTGCAGATACACTCACTGGTACACAGACAAAGGTACACTGCTGCAGTGACTCTCAGTGGTACACAGACACAGGTACACTGCTGCAGTGACACTCACTGATACACAGACACAGGTGCACTGCTGCAGATACACTCAGTGATACATAGATGCACAGACCCAGATAGACTGATGCACAGACACAGGTGCACTGCAGCAGTGACACTCAGTGATACACAGACACAGCTACATAGACACAGGTACCCTGCTGCAGTGACACTCAATAATACACAGACACAAGTTCACTGCTGCAGTGACCCTCACTGATACACAGACACAGGTACACTGCTGCAGTGACCCTCACTGATACACAGACACAGGTACACTGCTGCAGTGACACTCAATGGTACACAGGTGGACAGGTACACTGCTGCAGTGATACTCAGTGGCATAGAGACACAGATGCACAGACACAGGTACACTGCTGCAGTGACACTCAATAATACACAGACACAAGTTCACTGCTGCAGTGAAACTCAGTGATGCACAGACCCAGATAGACTGATGCACAGACACAGGCACATTGCTGCAGTGACACTCAGTGGTGCCCAGGCACAGGTACACTGCTGCAGTGGCACTCAGTGGTACACAGACAGGTACACTGCTGCAGTGGCACTCTGTGGTGCCCAGGCACAGGTACACTGATGCAGTGACGTTCAGTCGTACACAGGCACACATGCACAGACACAGGCACACTGCGGCAGTGACACTCAGTGGTACACAGATGCACAGGCACAGGCACACTGCTGCAGTGACACTCTGTGCTGCCCAGGCACAGGCACAGGCACACTGCTGCAGTGACACTCTGTGGTGCCCAGGCACAGGGTGTCAAAGGTTCCCGAGCCTCCCCCATGAGCTCGGGTACTCACTGAACTCACGAGCAGCCGCTTTCGACGCGCCTCTTCATTACATTCCGGGGTGTCTCTGGATCACGCCCCCGGAATGGGGCTCTGGTTATTAACTTGCAATTAACATCTCTCTCAGGTCTGCTAATGACACCAATCAGCAGAACTCGCACAGATCTGGGAGGGATTCATTTAATAAGAGGCTGCGCTTTAAGAAGCTAATTACACTGGGAAGCATCAACGCTTCCGCGAGCGGTGGGACGTGCAGGACAGCTCCCTGACTCATGGAAACAACCTCTAGGCGCTGCGCGGCTGCTTCCTATGCTGCTGGGTCTTCACAGAGGTCTCTGCAGTGCAGCGCTCATAGGGCATGCATGCGTGGAGTGCCTGTTGCAGAGATCTGTCCGGCGCCTACAGAGCAGATTTCCAAATTGCAGCCGTCAAGCTCCTCACCTTTGTTGGGTCAGAAAAAAACAAGTGGCATTAAACAGAGTAATTGTAACACCTAGGCCCGGATTTACAAACGTGTCACACAATCAATCAATTAATCAATCAATCAGCATTTGTAGAGCCCAGCACTGTCACCCTTTGGGGTATCTGAGTGCTAAGGGCGCCTTGTCTCTGTTGAAAAGACAGATCTTGAGTCTTTTTCTCAGCCAGGGAGGGGGTTGTTCAGAGGTGGAGGGGCGGTCGTTCCAGGTCTTGGCGACGAGGTAGGAGAAGGAGTGGCCACCACTACTTCTGCGACAGATGCAGGGGGGGGGTGTGCACAAGGGCTAGTGAGGAGGAGCGCAGGTGTCTTGCTGGTAGATGGAATTTGAGTTGCTGGTTGATGTAGGTAGCTGCGAGGTCGTGGAGGGCTTTCTAGTTGTGCGTGAGGATCTTGAACCGGCATCTCTTTTGCATGGGGAGCCGGTGGAGGTTTCTGAGGTGGGAGGTGATGTGGGTCCGTTTGGGGAGGTCCACGATGAGCCTGGCTGCAGCGTTCTGTAAGATATGGTGTCATCTGAGGAGCTGGATGGAGATGCCAGTGAAGAGAGCGTTGCCATAGTTGAGGTGGCTGGTGACGAGGGATTGTCCGACAATCTTTCTGGTGTTTACTGGGATCCATCTTCAGATTCTGCGAAGCATGCAGAGGGTGTGGAAGCAAGAGGAGGTGACTGCGTTAGCTTGTAAGTTCATGGTCAGTTGTCTGTCGAGGATGATGCCGAGGTTACGTGCATGGTCTGTTGGTGTGGGTGTTGGTCCGAGTTCTGCTGGCCACCAGCTGCGATCCCAAATGGAAGTGGAAGTGTTCTTTCCAAAGATCAGTACTTCTGTCTTGTTGGAGTTGAGTTTGAGGCAGTTGTCTCTCTTTCAGTTGGCTACGTTAGTCATAGCATTGCAGAAGTTGGTTTTGACGTTGGAGAGGTCCTCCTTGAACAAGAGGATTAGTTGAGTATCATCTGCGTAGGAGATTATGTTGAGTCTGTGTGATCTGACGACATCTGCAAGGGAGGTCATGCAGGTGTTGAACATGGTGAGCCTTAGGGATGATCCTTGGGGTGCGCCCCATATGATGTCCTTGGACACGGAGGTGAAGGGAGGCCGTCAGATGCTCTGAGTGCACCCTGTAAGGAAAGAGGTGATCCACTTGAGGGCGTCTTGCTGTATTCCTATGTTGTAGACTCTTCACTCACCATGACTCCATATCCTCCGCATGCTTCAACACCCTGCGCATACTTTGCAAGACGTTCAAGTGGATCCCCCCCCCCCCCCCCGACTCCAGGAAAACCATAACTCACGCACTCATCACAAGCAGACTGGACTACAAAAATGCTCTCTACTTTGGAATCAACAAAAACTCCTCCGCAAACTCCATACCGTCCAGAACGCCACAGCCAAACTTATCCTCGACATCCCACGACATAACCACATCACCCAACACCTCCGCGACCTTCACTGGCTCCCCGTCAAAAGAAGAATAACCTTCAAACTGCTCGCAAACGCCTACAAAGCCCTTCACAACACCAAACCCCAATACCTCAAAGGCCGAATCTCCTTCCATGCCCCTAAGAGAAACCTCCACTCAGCCGAACTCGCCTTAACCACCGTCCCTCATTTCTACAGGTCCAGAGCCGGTGGAAGATGCTTCTCCTACCTCAAAGCCAAGACCGGGAACGAACTCCCCCTTTACCTCCAACGAAACCCGACACTGCACCAGTTCAGCAAGGACCTCAAGTCCTAGTTCTTCGGATGACCACCCTCCGTCAGCACCTTGATACCCTCACAGGTGAGTAGTGCGCTCTCCAAACCCCTGATCGATGGATTGACTCTGTTGATGATGACACAACTCACTCGAACTTGGCGAGCTGCATTGCGTGACAGGGAGCGTGCAGGACAGCGCCATATCTACAGAGACATGGCCCTATTCTGCTCTTTCGCTAGCACCGGCACACAGTCAGGCTGCCGAGAGCACCGCACACACCTTTGCACCATAGTGCAAAGATGTGTGCGTGAGTCTAGCATTGGGTTTGCACTGGAAGGTTAACCTACTATGGTTTAGACTAAGTTGAAAACTTCTCCCACATTGTATGTGTGCTGTAGACATGGAAAGTGGGAAAATTAGGAGAACTAAAAGCTTTTCTTCTTTTTAACGCCTGTCTTTAAGTGATCTCAATTGTTGATGCAAAATCTTGTCTCCTATCTGTCTACTATTGATAATAGTTAGGGTTTTGCATCAAATCGTGGGTGGTTGCACCGAACGCCCATGTTCCACTCATGACCCAGCCCTACCAGCCTTTCGAGGACATGTCCCTATGGTAAGTCTCCAGATGACCCTTCGCTCGAGTCTGCCACTGGCGAACAGACCATACCAGATGAACACATTTCAATATCATCCCTGTGGAGGTGCCCGGTATAAAAGGCAGGAGGGAGGCAGGTTCTTCTCGCTCCAGGCTCCCCACCGCTGCAAGAGACCAGTTTGGGTTCCCTTGAGAATGTTTCCGGAGGGATCTACCTTGCTTTAGCTGTTTGTTCCTTCAGCTGACCCCCACTGAGGTGCCCTCACCCTGTGCCCCGCTTGTGGCCACAAGTCTTTATTTTCAAAGCCTCAGGAACGCATTCTGTAGAATGGACTAAAAAATAGAGTTGAACACTCTTTTCAAAATGTCCTTGTGGGACAAACCTCTCCTGCTAGCCCCCCAAAGTGCCAGACAGGCCCCTCGGTGTATCATGGGCGGGCATTGCTAGCACTTTGAATCCTGCTCAGACCTACTCTGCTTGGGCGTTTGATCTTTTAAAACATTCATAACTAAAAAGATACATTCACTCTCCAAAACCTGTGCTTTTAAAATCATTTCACTCTACTGAACACTTCTTCTGCAAGAGCCCTTATGGGCTGCTCGTAAACTGAGGGATGGGGCTGATGCTCAAAGTATGAGACTGAAAGCATGTGTAATTTGGGGGATAGCACTGCTGTAAGTGGCAAGAGCCTGCACAAACTTGTTGACCAGAAGGAAAGCTTGGCTGTCTCGTTCCTCAGACTGTACGCTCTCTGTAATCTGAAGGATAGCTCTGCTGTCAGAGGCCAGAGCCTGTAAAAACCCTGTGACCAGAGGGATAGCTTCGCTGTCTGGTGCCTGAGCCTGTACGAGCTCTGTAATCCAAAGGATAGTACTGCTGTCAGAGGCCAGAGCCTGTACAAACCTTGTGACCAGAGGGATAGCTTCACTGTCTGGTGCCTGAGCCTGTACGAGCTCTGTAATCCGAAGGATAGCACTGCTGTCAGAGGCCAGAGCCTGTACAAACCCTGTGGCCAGAGGGATAGCTTCACTGTCGGATGCCTGAGCCTGTACGAGCTCTGTAATCCGAAGGATAGCACTGCTGTCAGAGGCCAGAGCCTGTACAAACCCTGTGGCCAGAGGGATAGCTTCACTGTCTGGTGCCTCAGGCTGTACGACCTCTGATATCCGAAGGATAGCACTGCTGTCAGAGGCCAGAGCCTGTACAAACCCTGTGACAAGATGGATAGATTCACTGTCTGATGCCTGAGCCTGTACGATCTCTGATATCCGAAGGATAGCACTGCTGTCAGAGGCCAGAGCCCGTACACACTCTGTGATAAGAGGGATAGCTTCACTGTCTGGCACCTGAGACTGTACGCTCTCTGTAATCTGAAGGATAGCACTGCTGTCAGAGGTCAGAGCCCGTACACACCCTGTGACCAGAGGGATAGCTTCGCCGTCTGGTGCCTGAGCCTGTACGAGCACTGTAATCTGAAGGATAGCACTGCTGTCAGAGGTCAGAGCCTGTACAAACCCTGTGGCCAGAGGGATAGCTTCACTGTCTGGTGCCTGAGCCTGTACGGCCTCTGTAATCCGAAGGATAGCACTGCTGTCAGAGGCAAGAGCCTGTACGCACTCTGTGACAAGAGGGATAGCTTCACTGTCTGGTGCCTGAGCCTGTACGAGCACTGTAATCCAAAGGATAGCACTGCTGTCAGAGGCCAGAGCCTGTACACACTCTGTGAAAAGAGGGATAGCTTCACTGTCTGGTGCCTGAGCCTGTACGACCTCTGTAATCCGAAGGATAGCACTGCTGTCAGAGGCCAGAGCCTGTACAAACCTTGTGACCAGAGGGATAGCTTCACTCTCTGGTGCCTGAGCCTGTACGAGCTCTGTAATCCGAAGGATAGCACTGCTGTCAGAGGCCAGAGCCTGTACAAACTTTGTGACCAGAGGGATAGCTTCACTGTCTGGTGCCTGAGCCTGTACGAGCTCTGTAATCCGAAGGATAGCACTGCTGTCAGAGGCCAGAGCCTGTACAAACCCTGTGGCCAGAGGGATAGCTTCACTGTCTGGTGCCTCAGGCTGTACGACCTCTGATATCCGAAGGATAGCACTGCTGTCAGAGGCCAGAGCCTGTACAAACCCTGTGACAAGATGGATAGATTCACTGTCTGATGCCTGAGCCTGTACGACCTCTGATATCCGAAGGATAGCACTGCTGTCAGAGGCCAGAGCCCGTACACACTCTGTGATAAGAGGGATAGCTTCACTGACTGGCGCCTGAGACTGTACGCTCTCTGTAATCTGAAGGATAGCACTGCTGTCAGAGGTCAGAGCCCGTACACACTCTGTGACCAGAGGGATAGCTTCGCTGTCTGATGCCTGGGCCTGTATGAGCTCTGTAATCTGAAGGATAGCACTGCTGTCAGAGGCCAGAGCCTGTACAAACCCTGTGGCCAGAGGGATAGCTTCACTGTCTGATGCCTGAGCCTGTACGAGCTCTGTAATCTGAAGGATAGCACTGCTGTCAGAGGCCAGAGCCTGTACAAACCCTGTGACCAGAGGGATAGCTTCACTGTCTGGTGCCTGAGCCTGTACGACCTCTGGTATCCTAAGGATAGCACTGCTGTCAGAGGCCAGAGCCTGTACAAACCCTGTGACCAGAGGGATAGCTTCGCTGACTGGTGCCTGATCCTGTACGAGCTCTGTAATCCGAAGGATAGCACTGCTGTCAGAGGCCAGAGCATGTACACACTCTGTGACAAGAGGGATAGCTTCGCTGTCTGGTGCCTGATCCTGTACGAGCACTGTAATCTGAAGGATAGCACTGCTGTCAGAGGCCAGAGCCTGTAAAAACCCTGTGGCCAGAGGGATAGCTTCACTGTCTGGTGCCTGAGCCTGTACGGCCTCTGAAATCCGAAGGATAGCACTGCTGTCAGAGGCCAGAGCCTGTAAAAACCCTGCGACCAGAGGGATAGCTTCGCTGTCTGGTGCCTGATCCTGTACGAGCTCTGTAATCTGAAGGATAGCACTGCTGTCAGAGGCCAGAGCCCGTACACACTCTGTGATAAGAGGGATAGCTTCACTGTCTGGTACCTGAGCCTGTACGACCTCTGATATCCGAAGGATAGCACTGCTGTCAGAGGCCAGAGCCTGTACGCACTCTGTGACAAGAGGGATAGCTTCACTGTCTGGTGCCTGAGCCTGTACGACCTCTGATATCCGAAGGCTAGCACTGCTGTCAGAGGCCAGAGCCTGTACAAACCCTGTGACAAGAGGGATAGATTCACTGTCTAGTGCCTGAGCCTGTACGACCTCTGATATCCGAAGGATAGCACTGCTGTCAGAGGCCAGAGCCTGTGCAAACCCTGTGACCAGAAGGATAGCTTCACTGTCTGGTGCCTGAGCCTGTACGAGCTCTGTAATCTGAAGGATAGCACTGCTGTCAGAGGCCAGAGCCTGTACAAACCCTGTGACAAGAGGGATAGTTTCACTGTCTGGTGCCTGAGCCTGTACGAGCTCTGATATCCGAAGGATAGCACTGCTGTCAGAGGCCAGAGCCTGTACAAACCCTGTGGCCAGAGGGGTAGCTTCACTGTCTGGCGCCTGAGACTGTACGCTCTCTGTAATCTGAAGGATAGCCCTGTTGTCAGAGGCCAGAGCCTGTACAAACCCTGTGACCAGAGGGATAGCTTCGCAGTCTGGTGCCTGAGTCTGTACGACCTCTGATATCCGAAGGATAGCACTGCTGTCAGAGGCCAGAGCCTGTACAAACCCTGTGGCCAGAGGGGTAGCTTCACTGTCTGGCGCCTGAGACTGTACGCTCTCTGTAATCTGAAGGATAGCCCTGTTGTCAGAGGCCAGAGCCTGTACAAACCCTGTGACCAGAGGGATAGCTTCGCTGTCTGGTGCCTGATCCTGTACGAGCTCTGTAATCTGAAGGATAGCACTGCTGTCAGAGGTCAGAGCCTGTACAAACCCAGTGACCAGAGCGATAGCTTCGCTGTCTGGTGCCTGATCCTGAACGAGCTCTGTAATCTGAAGGATAGCACTGCTGTCAGAGGTCAGAGCCTGTACAAACCCTGTGACCAGAGGGATAGCTTCGCTGTCTGGTGCCTGATCCTGTACGAGCTCTGTAATCTGAAGGATAGCACTGCTGTCAGAGGCCAGAGCCTGTACGCACTCTGTGACAAGAGGGATAGCTTCACTGTCTGGTGCCTGAGCCTGTACGACCTCTGATATCCGAAGGATAGCACTGCTGTCAGAGGCCAGAGCCTGTACAAACCCTGTGGCCAGAGGGGTAGCTTCACTGTCTGGCGCCTGAGACTGTACGCTCTCTGTAATCTGAAGGATAGCCCTGTTGTCAGAGGCCAGAGCCTGTACAAACCCTGTGACCAGAGGGATAGCTTCGCTGTCTGGTGCCTGATCCTGTACGAGCTCTGTAATCTGAAGGATAGCACTGCTGTCAGAGGTCAGAGCCTGTACAAACCCTGTGACCAGAGGGATAGCTTCGCTGTCTGATGCCATAGACTGTAGGCTCTCTGTAATCTACGGGATAGCCCTGTTGTCAGAGGCCAGAGCCTGCACAAACTCCACAATATGAGTGTTAGCTTTGCTGACAACTGCCTGAGCAGATATTATCTTTCTAATCTGAGGGATAGCTCTGCTGGCATAGGCCTGATTCATTACAATGCGTGTAAGCAGTGGATAGCCTTGTTCTCAGATGCCTGGTGTGGTGCGATTTCTATAACCTGAAGGAAGACTGTGCTGTCAGATTTAGTGATCTGAAACACCTGTACAACCTATAGGGTGACCTTGCAACACCTGTACAACCTAGAGGATGACCTTGTAACACCTGTATATCCTAGAGGGTGACCATGTAACACATGTATAACAAGGAGGGTGACCTTTTAACACCTGTATAAGCTAGAGGATGGCCTTGTAACACCTGTATAACCTGGAGGATTACCTTGTAAAACCTGTATAAGCTAGAGGATGGCCTTGTATACCCTGTATAAGCTAGAGGATGGCCTTGTATACCCTGTATAAGCTAGAGGATGGCCTTGTATACCCTGTATAAGGTAGAGGATGGCCTTGTAACACCTGTATAACCTGGAGGATGTCCTTGTAACACCTGTATAACTGGGAGGATTACCTTGTAAAACCTGTATATCCTAGCGGGTGACCTTGTAACACCTGTATACCCTAGAGTCTGACCTTGTAACACCTGTATAACCTGGAGGATGTCCTTGTAACACCTGTATAACTGGGAGGATTACCTTGTAAAACCTGTATATCCTAGCGGGTGACCTTGTAACACCTGTATACCCTAGAGTCTGACCTTGTAACACCTGTATAACCTGGACGATGACCTTGTAACACCTGTATAACTGGTAGGCTGGCCTTGTAACACCTGTATACCCTAGAGTCTGACCTTGTAACACCTGTTTAACCTGGAGGATTTCCTTGTAACACCTGTATAACAGGTAGGATTACCTTGTAACACCTGTATATCCTAGCGGGTGACCTTCTAACACCTGAATACCCTAGAGGCTGATCTTGTAACACCTGTATAACCTGGAGGATGACCTGATAACACCTGTATAACAAGGAGGATGACCTTGTAACCCCTGTATAAGCTAGAGAATGGCCTTGTAACACCTGTATAACAAGGAGGATAGCCTTGTAACACCTGTATAACCGAGAGGATGGCCTTGTAACACCTGTATATCCTAAAGGACAGCCTTATAACAATGAGGATGGCCGTGTAACCCCTGTATAACCTGGAGCATAACCTTGTAACACCTGTATAACCTGGAGGGTGACCACTCAACACCTGTATAGCCCGAGGGTGACCGTAACCTCTGATAACAGTGTCTGTAAGAGGGACACCTCTGCTTCACGCATGAGTTTGACACATTGGGGTTTCTATCTGGGACCTTGGGCTGTCCCGGTGCTGTTACCAGCCCTAGACTAAAGCGGCCTGGAACCTGGGAGCTCTTTGAAACATCTGGGGAGCTCCAGTCTCTGAATTCTGAACTAGTGGAATCCCTGTACCCTGAGGACGCCCCTGATACCTCGGCTTTCTACATCACAAAACTTTATTTTATGCAGCCATATTTGTTTACAATATATTTTTTCTGTAGTTGGGAGTTCTGACATCTATGGTGATTCCTGACTAAAACGAAAACTGTTTCCTCGCACTAGGAGGTGGGGCCTGGACCCTACTAGTATACGGTAAAATCACTTAACATGAACTGCTGCTAAAACCACTGTGCAAACTGCAGTGTAATAAGAGGTGCGCTCTGAATTTGTGTTTGCATGAAAAAACTGAATCGACAGAGCTCTGTAGAACCTCAACCCGTCACAGCAGCAAAGACCTCTCCGCTGCTGTGACGCCGAGAGATGCTGATAGGTCCTTCCATGCTTACAAATCTAAAGCTCTCCTTCAGCACTTTTAGAAAATTCTTTCTTATATATTTTATAAAATGCAGAGTTAATGTACACTGTTCTCGAAAGTGCTGAATATACCCCACATTTTATCCAAAATCTGCTGCTTTAGTCGTTCTTCTAGTCTCTCTTCTCTGCCTGTCTTATTTCCAGCATTTTAACACTAAATGGTCCACCTAGGGGCTCTAAGAATATGTCACTGTTCAGGGCCCAACAAAACCATAAACTGTCTCTGCCTAGAAGTCAATAACCCTAAGGCAACTTTGAATTTTGTGGAAATTTTCATCGTAGGTTTAAATGTATGACGTCTCCCTAGTAATGTCAACTTCTATGGAGAGTAATGGAGCCGAGTAAATGGATCCTCACACAAAGAATCTAACCAAACTGGACAATCTTCGGCTGTTGATGCTACATACCCCTGAACCATCTCAGGTTCTGCCACATCTCATGAGCTCAACCTGAGACCCAGGTAAGCTGGACACCTTCGGCTGTTGATGCGACATACCCCTGAACCTTCTCAGGTTCTGTTACATCTCATGAGCTTGTAGCTCAACCTGGGATCTAGGTAAGGCGGACATCTTCGGCTGTTGATGTTACATACCCCTGAACCATCTCAGGTTCTGTCACATCTAATGAGCTCAAACTGGGATCCCGGTAAGCTGAACACCTTCGGCTGTTGATGTTACATACCCCTGAACCATCTCAGATTCTGTCACATCTCGTGAGCTCAACCTGAGACCCAGGTAAGCTGGACACCTTCGGCTGTTGATGCTACATACCCATGATCCATCTTAGATTCTGTCACATCTCATGAGCTCAACCTGAGATCCAGGTAAGCCGGACACCTTCACTGTTGATGCTACATACCCCTGAACCATCTCGGATTCTGTCACATCTCATGAGCTCAACCTGAGATCCAGGTAAGCCGGACACCTTCACTGTTGATGTTACATACCACTGAACCATCTCAGGTTCTGTCACATCTCATGAGTTCAACCTGTGACCCAGGTAAGCCGGACACCTTCGGCTGTTGATGCTACATACCCCTGAACCATCTCAGGTTCTGTCACATCTCACAAGCTTGCAGATCAGCCTGGGATCCCGGTAAGCTGAACACCTTCGGCTGTTGATGTTACATACCCCTGAACCATCTCAGATTCTGTCACATCTCAGTAGTTCAACCTGAGATCCAGGTAAGCCGGACACCTTCACTGTTGATGTTACATACCCCTGAACTACCTCAGGTTCTGTCACATCTCACAAGCTTGCAGCTCAGCCTGGGATCCCGGTAAGCTGGACACGTTCGGCTGTTGATGCTACATACCCCTGAACCATCTCAGATTCTGTCACATCTCATGAGTTCAACCTGAGATCCAGGTAAACTGGACACCTTCACTGTTGATGCTACATACCACTGAACCATCTCAGGTTCTGTCACATCTCATGAGTTCAACCTGAGACCCAGGTAAGCTGGACACCTTCGGCTGTTGATGCTACATACCCCTGAACCATCTTAGATTCTGTCACATCTCATGAGCTCAACCTGAGATCCAGGTAAGCCGGACACCTTCACTGATGATGCTACATACCACTGAACCATCTCAGATTCTGTCACATCTCATGAGCTCAACCTGAGATCCAGGTAAACTGGACACCTTCACTGTTGATGCTACATACCACTGAACCATCTCAGATTCTGTCACATCTCATGAGCTCAACCTGAGATCCAGGTAAGCTGGACAACTTCATTGTTGATGCTACATACCCCTGAACCATCTCAGATTCTGTCAAATCTCGTGAACTCAACCTGAGATCCAGGTAAGCCGGACACCTTCACTGTTGATGCGACATACCCCTGAACCATCTCAGATTCTGTCACATCTCACAACCTCAACCTGAGATCCAGGTAAGCCGGACACCTTCACTGTTGATGCTACATACCCCTGAACCATCTCAGATTCTGTCACATCTCATGAGCTCAACCTGGGATCCAGGTAAGCCGGACACCCTCACTGTTGATGCTATATACCCCTGAACCATCTCAGATTCTGTCACATCTCATGAGCTCAACCTGAGATCCAGGTAAGCCGGACACCTTCACTGTTGATGCTACATACCCCTGAACCATCTCAGATTCTGTCACATCTCATGAGCTCAACCTGGGATCCAGGTAAGCCGGACACCTTTGGTTGTTGATTCAACATACCCCTGAACCATCTCAGATTCTGTCACATCTCGCGAGCTCAACCTGAGATCCAGGTAAGCCGGACACCTTCGGCTGCTGATGCTACATACCCCTGAACCATCTCAGATTCTGTCACATCTCATGAGCTCAACCTGAGATCCAGGTAAGCTGGACACCTTCGGCTGTTGATGCTACATACCCCTGAACCATCTCAGATTCTGTCACATCTCGCGAGCTCAACCTGAGATCCAGGTAAGCCGGACACCTTCGGCTGTTGATGCTACATACCCCTGAACCATCTCAGATTCTGTCACATCTCATGAGCTCAACCTGAGATCCAGGTAAGCCGGACACCTTCGGCTGTTGATGCTACATACCACTGAAACATCTCAGGTTCTGTCACATCTTATGAGCTTGTAGCTCAAACTGGGATCCAGGTAAGCCCGATACCTTTGGCTGTTGATGCGACATACCCATGATCCATCTCAGGTTCTGTCACATCTCATGAGCTTAACCTGAGATCCAGGTAAGCCGGACACCTTCACTGTTGATGCAACATACCACTGAACCATCTCAGATTCTGTCACATTTCATGAGCTCAATCTGAGATCCAGGTAAGCCGGACACCTTCACTATTGATGCTATATACCCGTGAACTATCTCAGGTTCTGTCACATCTCACAAGCTTACAGCTCAACATGAGATCCAGGTAAGCCGGACACCTTCACTGTTGATGCTACATACCCCTGAACCATCTCAGATTCTGTGACATCTCATGAGCTCAACCTGAGATCCAGGTAAGCCGGACACCTTCACTGTTGATGCGACATACCCCTGAACCATCTCAGATTCTGTCACATCTCGTGAGCTCAACCTGAGACCCAGGTAAGCCGGACACCTTCACTGTTGATGCTACATACCCCTGAACCATCTCAGGTTCTGTCACATCTCACAAGCTTGCAGCTCAACCTGGGATCCAGGTAAGCCGGACACCTTTGGTTGTTGATTCAACATACCCCTGAACCATCTCAGGTTCTGTTACATCTCATGAGCTTGTAGCTCAACCTGGGATCCAGGTAAGGCGGACACCTTCAGCTGTTGATGCAACATCCCCCTGAACCATCTCAGGTTCTGTCACATCTCACAAGCTTGCAGCTTAACCTGGGATCCAGGTAAGGCGGATACCTTCGGCTGTTGATGTTACATACCACTGAACCATCTCAGGTTCTGTCACATCTTATGAGCTTGTAGCTCAACCTAGGATCCAGGTAAGGCGGACACCTTCGGCTGTTGATGTTACATACCACTGAAACATCTCAGGTTCTGTCACACCTCACAAGCTTGCAGCTCAGCCTGGGATCCTGGTAAGCTGGACACGCTAGGCTTCAGCTGTTGATGCTACATACCCCTGAACCATCTCAGGTTCTGTCGCCTCTCACAAGCTTGCAGCTCAGCCTGGGACCCCGGTAAGCTGGACACCTTCGGCTGTTGATGTTACATACCCCTGAACCCTCTCTGCTTCCATTGCCTCTCATGAGCTTGTAGCTCAACCAGGGATCCAGGCAAGCACGGTGTTTGCTCTTGCTGTTCGAGAGTCTTACACAGTGATGCAGGTGCTCCTTGCTGCTGTGTCAAATAAGTACTGGCAAAACCAATAGGCTTCACTTTCAGGACCTATTGGCTTTGACAACGCCTTTCAGTAATGCTGTAGAGCAGTGATACTCGAAGCACAGCCTGGGGGCCGCATGTGGTCCTCCTGACCTTTACATGCAGTCCACTCATCAACAGCACCACTGGGCTCAGCACTAACAAAAAAAGATGTGAAATTCACTTTGAAATAAATGCTTTCCTGTTCATTTAAGTAAAGAAAGGAAATGCTAGGGTGACCTGCAGCGCTTAACTTTAGGAATACTTATATCCTGGAGGTAATTTCCCTAAGACTCCTCTGAGATAATGCTCCTGTGAGCTGATAATACATGGGATTTTGTGTTTCTCATGAAAACCTGGCTTAAAGATAGTTCCAATCCGGACCTTGCCTTGGTCATCCCCCGGGGTATCGGATCTCATGTGCAAACTTGAGTGGAGGAAAGATAGAAGGCGGCATTCCTGTTATTTTTAGGGATACCTGGGAGGCTTCAACCTCCACACTGGGCCATATTGGCAATATGGCAGCTCTCATCTTGTGCATCAAACCGATCGCCACATTCTCCTTCGCTGGTGTGCTCATTTATAACCCCCTGGCTGCCCCAATAGCTGCCCCCCGCAGCTATGCAATTCCATTGCCCATCTATCCTGACAGGATGCCCACCTCACCGTTTTGGGAGACTTTAACCTCCACGTAGACACCTCGAACTGCCCCCAAGCCTCTCAAGTAATCCAGACCATGGCTGGTGTCAATTTGACTCAATACGTCACCGCCCCAACCCATAAGACAGGCCATACATTGTACCTTCTTTTCCAACATCCCCTGTCTCCAGACATGCCTCCCTACCCATCTGCTGTGGACGGTCATCTCCTTGTTCCATTTTCGTTCTATGGTCCACGTGACCAGCTTGAAGCCGAGTGCGCTGCCGAAACGAAGAGAAATTGGCGGATCACCCAGGATTCCTTTGTGCCTCCAACCCACTCTTTCCTCATTTACAGGCAATCCTGATAGTGCCGCAATCCTATTTAATACATGGATCTCCTCAGAACTGGATCCTACTGCACCCCTGAAATTGTACTCAGCAAAAAGAGCCGAGCCGACGGCACCTTGGTTTGCCTCTGCCCTAAGAGCAGAGAAAAGCCACCGAAAAACCTTGAGCAGAGCTTGAGAAAGTCCTACAATTCAGAGGCTAAACAAGCGTACAAGGCAGCCCTCAGAAACCTTCGTAAGCTCACTCTGACCTCCGCGAGGGATCCCTGTGCAGCGCAGGTTACCTCTGACCCCAACTCATCCAGAGAAGTTTTAAAATCGTCGTGTCCTTCACTTTTCCTGATGTATTTAAAAGACCATTCTTCCTTCCCTCGATCTCTCCTCTGATCTATCGAACTTTATCGATGAAAAGATCCAAGACTCGACTCTACCTTCCCAGGAACTGCTGGCCCTATCGACACAGCGGCACTGCCCTCCAGGCACTCACGCGTTTTCTCTGAATTCTGTCTTATTTCGGTAGCGGACTCTCTTGAGGAACTACTAAAATGTAAATCGGGTTCCCCGGAGGACCCAGTCACCCTCATATTCTTAGTTTGTCTGCACACTCAATCAATCCTTATCTCAGTATGATCTGGAATGCCTTGTTGACATCTGGCATTTTCCCCTCAATGTGGAAACAGGCGTGCGTGCTACCCCTCCTAATAAAAGCCAATGCGGACCGAGTGAGCTCGGCGACTCTAGGTCCATCTCCCTACGGCCTGACTCTGCTGAGATCCTGGAGAGATTTGTGGATCACCAACTGTCATCCTTCATGGAGGCAAACGATCTGCTACATGACACTCAATCTGGTTCCGTGTTGGATACAGCAGGGAGACTGCCTTACTGGAAGTGTCGGAGTTCATCAGAGTAACTGTAGACTGCGGCTCCTCAGCTATGGTGGTTTTGCTGGACCTGTCGGCAGCATTCAACTTTGTGGCACACTCCGCCTTGTTGAACGGTCTAAGTCTACTCGCCGATCAGGGCACAGCTCGATCATGGTTCACATCTTTTTGGAAGAGCGTTCCCAGCGGGTTCTTCTCCACCCTTTTTCCTCCTCTTCCAAACCCCTTGTCTGTGGGGTACCCCAAGGCTCGGCACTTAGCCTGCTGCTCTTTAATCTCTACCTAGCTCCCTTGGCCACTCTCATTGAATCCCGGGGAGTTACGGTAGTCTCCTATGAAAACAACACGCAACTACTGTTCTCATTCCGAGATCATTCTGTAGCGGCCTTACTTAAATTCAAAGACTGACTAATAAAGAATCTCAAATGGATAGATTCAAACTTTCTTAAAGTAAATGCAGATAAAACATAGGTTATTTTCTTCAACCAGAAGCCCCCTCTCCATGCTAGTTTCTGGTGTCCAGTCGAATTGAATCCACTCCCAGTGCCAGCCTTATCGGCCAGAAACTTGGAGATCTTGTTTGACTCTGATCTTTCCTCCACCGCTCAGATCAGGCAGGTCTCATCGATCTGCTTTCTGAAGTTCTGGCCAGTCAGGACGCCAAAAAACAGCAATCCACACTCTTGTGAGATCTCTTTTCAGCCTTGATATTGGTCCACCTGCCTATCTGATCAATAGGCTTCGGATCATCCAGAAAGCGTCGGCGAGACTGGTCCGGAAGGTCCCTTTCCACCATCATATTTCGCTGCATCTGAGATGGCGTCACTGATGTCCTGCAGTAAAAAGGATTCTGTTGAGGTCTCTCACCAGAGCATTCAGAGACCTGGCAGACAAAGACCCTTGTTGCCTAAGAAACAGACTTGGACGACACCAACAGGAGAGACCGCTGAGATGTAACCACCTCCGACTTATGCGTATCCCAGGTTTTGCAAAGTCCGACAGGGTGATAGACCCTTTGCAGTATTGGCTGCAAAACTTTGGAACTCCCTGCGTACCAAACTCCGCAGGGCAGAGATTGAGCACCACTTCAGGAAAGATTTAAAAACCTGACTCTTCCATCAAGACTAGATTAGACTGTCCGGTCCTGTGTTCAGTCTCTGCTTTTGTGTGTCAGGACCCTTCTTGAAGCAGCGAGTGCTTTACCAATCCCAGTAATTGATGATTGATCAATTGAATACTGTCATTTTTAAAGGTCTCTTGCAGCAAAAGTGTAAATAAATGATGTCTCTTCAAAATTCAAACACTGTGGCTTTCAAAAATGAATTTAGAAACATTTATTCTTCCCCACCACCTTGACAACAATGACAATAGTGAACTAAGACACAAGTCAGTTGTTACGTGCACTCTTTGGGTCGCCTGGGTTCCTATTATACATAAACAACAATATGGCTTCCTACATCAAACACAAGAGAAGGCTATGTAAAGAGCACACCCTGAATTCATGTGTTTGAGGTCCTCTTATGTGTGATAATGAAGAAAAAGGGAGGGAAAGTGAAAAAACATTATTGCCCAGGGTCACACAATATGGTTAAGTGAGGAAGCCGGGATTAATCCCAGGTTTTCTGGTTTCACATTGTGCACTTCAGCCACTAGATGTATATGCTTTGCTTTGCTGACACCCACCTTACCGCCAACCACCCCCAACCCCCAAACCACTGACCACCACCCTGCAGGCATTAATGCGGCCCACGGCCACATCACAAACCAAACTTATTGGCCCCTGGGAAAAGGTTTGTGAGGAGCGTGCTCTCCTGAGTTGCTACCGCTCAGTCAGCGCCAGGACGCTCTTTGGAGTAACAGTGCGCTTTGCAAATACTCCCACATAGACATACCCATGCTGTAGAGAATCAGCAAGACGCTGTTCAGCACGGTCAAAAGGGAAAAAAGAACAGCAAAAAAAGGTGCAATGACTCGGCTGCAGTAGCAGTGTCTTTCCGTAGACACGCTCATGCAAGAGGATGTGTGCAAGCACAGGCATTATTACGCACGCATGTACACAAAATGACGCGGGTGCCATTTATTTATTTCAAATTTAAAGTTAAACAAATGATAAAGGTGTGGTGGGAAAGTGCATTTTTATGAAAGTGGAGGAACTGGCAGCACTATGCTGCCTGATCCACCACCACACCAAAAATACATATATATATATATATAATCTTTTTAAGAAGACACTGGGCATGATAGGCAATGGGGGATCGGGTGGTGGGAGGCAACGGGGGAGCGGGTGTTGGGATGCAATGTGGTGGGTGATGGGACCCAGCGGGGTGGGTAGTAATGGGGAGCAGGCGGTGGGATGCAACGGGGAGTGGGTAGGGAGGGGAATCACAGCGCACTAGAGATAACAAAAAGGGGGTGGGAGGTGAAACACGTAACCAAGAAAGCATTACAGAGCAGAGCTGTTTGGCAGGAGGAGACGTACTAGAGAGAGAGTTTGCAACACGAGGGAGATAGCAACATAGAACATGGGGTGGGCATTCAACACACCTAGGAGATCTGGAAAACACATGTACTGTCATGGCTTAAGCAAAAAGAAAGAAGTAGTTCTATTGAAGTGAGCAGTGGAAGGATAGAAGACAGCCAGTCAGAGAGATGATCAGGAGGGTATGCTCCAGGGAAGGAGAAGCGCAAGATGGACAAGCTGGGGCAAGGAAAGCCGTCAAATAAGAAAGAAGCAAATTGGAGTGACAATAAAAGCAACCAGTAACAATGGGCGGGGCGTAAGCCCGCAGCAGGTCTTTTGAAACCAGACTTCTAGCACTGCCTGGTAGACTTGACCTATAAGCCATTCAGAACAAACATAGAATAAAAAACTTGAATTTCGAAACATTTTAGAGGAAATTATTAAAAATAGAAACAAAGATGTGGACTAACATTGCAAAGCATCAGTTAGGTTTCCAGACTCCACGCAAGTTCAAAAATAAGCAAAAATTCAAACGGCTAAAAGCCGCCAACATTCATCACTTTAATATCTCCATTTATTTTTTGTTTTTCAGTTTATCTTCTGTCACGTTCTTCAACTAACAGCTAAAACTTTACCCTGGCGTCTGCCTTCTTTCTCCCTCTTTGCTATTCTCAAACACAGTGGTACTTAACTTTATGACATCTGTGAACCCCCACTTAATCATCGCTGGAACCCGGGGACCCCCGAAGGATCATTATTGGAATCTGAGAGCCCCCAGTGTGTCATTAATGTAAGCCGCAGACCCCGGCATAAACATCTGTGATGATTTGAAACGCAAAACAATACACAAAAGATGCCATTTATCAAACTAATACATATTTAATAAAATATTTATTTAATTTGCAAAAAAAATATTTTTTTTTTTAATCTGAATTTTAATTTTAATGGGGAGATTTGAGGTTTTCTGACTTTAGTTGAGGCCGCTCATTCTCCGTACTATATTCTGTTTGCTGCTCCCACAAATCAATCAGAGGATACTAACATCATTTGTAGCTTCCAATTTCTTCATATTTATAGGATATTTTAACATTTTCAACGTTACATTTTGCTGCTTCATTTATATACACTCTAATATTATTTCCTTTTTTAAGCAGTGGCCCCCCTCCCCCGGGTCCCCGGACCACAGGTTTAAAAACCACTGCAAGAAGAGGGGTGCCTTTTATCTTTTTACTTTATGTGACCGCATTGGCACGACTGCTCCATATAAAGGTAGCATGTGCCCCAATCTCTCCCACTCAAAGAATAGGACATTTGTGTGTTTTTCCATTTCCCTTTAGGACATTTCAAATTACCACGTGCACTTTTCTCTGTTGCAGTTGAATATAGGAAGTTTTAAATGGCAGCCCGGCACCTGCATGTTACAGGCTACAAGAAATCAACTAGGACTAGTGACTACCTAAACTAGTGCCTGTTCAGTCCCCCTACACCATTGTATGTATGTATGTATAGGATTTATATAGCGCAGGAATCACCCCCAGAGGGGTTCACCAATCTTTGTCGAAGGTGGGTGCACACTTCATAAGGTGTGGCGAACTCACCTGACCCTTCTCTTCACAGAAGAAGCTGAACCTGTTTCACCAAAGGTAGAGAGGACCCCCCCCCCCTTCCCTGGTGCGTGCACCATGAACCTCGGCACTTGTGAAACGCACGCGTGCACACAGGGCCATCTGCATTTACTTCCAGCTCTCTCGGAAGTAATTGCTTTGTAAAGCTGTTCTCTCAACAGCTTCCAGAAATTAACACATCTGCACCTCCCTGCAGAGCTGAGAGGTACCAGCTTCAGCCTTACTTCCTTTGTGTAAATGCAATTTACACATGCTGTGGGCTGTCACCCTTCTGTTCCCAGGCTGCTGTCTCCCATGGACTGCACCTGTTAAAGGTAATTGGCTGTCGATGGTTGTTTAGGGAAAGGCAGCTTTAAGCTTTTACAGTGGAGCGAGCAGCCCCCGAGGTGGGGGCTCCCCCTTTTAGCCTCGTTGAACCTCCGCTGACAGGCTGAGCAGCGAGCTTTAAGGGGTCGAGGTTCCTACAAATTGGGTTCATGGATTATTTTCTGAACACACACGTTGTGGACTGGGAGGCGGTGTCTCGGCCCCTATCGCCTCCTCCCCCCACACCCCCTGGATTTGCGCTGTTGTTGCTTTTCGGGGTGAAGAATCGGTCGAGTCCATGGCCCGCTCCAACGCTGGTGGCGCCCTGTGCGACAGTGTTTGTTGGCACCCCCCTCCAGTGACCACCGCTGCCACAGATTTCCTCCCTACCACCCTTTAACAGTGCCCCTCGAGTCTCCATAACCAGTCTCTCAGATTCATTTAGTTTTATAGCGCCCCTCATACCAGTGTGAGGTGTCAGAGCACTTTACATCATACACACATTTAACAGAGACAATCATCAGTGCACAGGAAATGTTACATAAGACAGCGGGTTACAAGGTGTAGGAGTCGCGTGTCATCCATACTGGTGGGCAGTATAGTTTAAGAGTCATTGGTCTGGAAAAGCACAAATACAGGGGCAGATTTACAAGAAAGTGGCGCATCTGTAAAGATGCGTTACTTTCCCTGCGCCAATCTGAGAAACCCTTGCACCACTATGGATGTGCCGCATTTACAATACGGCGCACCATGGCGTAAGGATTGACAGATGCGTCAGAAATTCTGACGCATCTGTTGACGCAAAAGTCACGCATTGCTGGAGTCGTGTTGCCAGCACGACGCAACTCCAGCAATGCAGGGGAGGCCTATCCGCATTGTGCTGCGTCACTCCTTACGCCTGCTTCAAGCAGGCGTAAGATATTGACGCATTTGCACCCTAGAAGTGGCGCAGTGTCACTTCTACGAGGCTTTTTTGCGTTGGAACGCCCACCCTGCATACATTATACCTGACACAGATATAAGGTGATGCAGGGCTTTACAACGTGACGCATCTCCCTAGATGCGTCACCTTGTAAATGGGCCTTATTTTTACGCTGCTGGTGCATCACAAAAAGTGACGCAACTGTGGCGCAAAAATGACGCAAGGGGCTTGTAAATCTGCCCCTTAGAATTTAAAATATAACACTAATTGTTAGGGGTTCCCTCTAATGATAATTCACTTCTACCCAAATTAACCCTTTTTGCAAGATTAGGTCAAGGAAAGACCAGACAAATAAACAAGTAGGTCTAATATACACCTTGCAGTTTGCATGCAGCTCTTTGATGGCAGTTAATAGCTCATTGTTCTATATTAGGATTTTAACTTGTAAACTGCAAGTAACAAAGAGATCTCTCTGAGAAAAGCAGTAACCCGTTGACCTATTAACATTATGTGCACTGTGTGATCGGCATGGCACACGTTCTTTGCAGCAGGCATATTAACCCACTGAGCTACCTTACAAGTAGTCAAACTTCCACTAGATAAAACTCTGTCTCCCTCCAGGAAGAATATTAATCACTGGAGTTATCTTGACATTTTTATTGCTGTTTCAAAGTTGCTGGAGGCAAGGAACAGGGCCGCAGGTGGTTTTCAAGCCATATTATATTTGCAAACGAGGCGCTCCTACCCCAAGTCAACACCCGGTGCGATAGCACCGATCGCACCGCCTTAGAGCTGGCCCTGGTCGAGGCTTTCGCTCCTCTGCATTTTCTCGCCTTTTGATTAGTTGGTCATAGACCAACAACGTCATGATCAGTCAGGAACAGGGCCCCCTCCATACCAGTGCCCGGCATCACTGGGTGCCCCCGACTCAGATGATGGCCGATCGCGCCTTTACAAAAGAAGCATTGGTCTCGCCTTTAGAATGAGAGTGCAAGGTATTGGCTTTGCCAATGTTTGTTCGGATAGGATTGTTTAAAACAAGTAAAAGAAAGAAAATTCAAAATGCTGGAGGAAAAGCAAAGCTTTGTCCCATGGTATCTCAGGATAGTACACTGCATTCAATACTTCTAGTCTTTAAAAATGCATGGTTTATTTTTCAAATACTTTTCGCTCAGGAAACTGAACAGAATTTAAAAACAATAAGCAAGTTTAAAGTAAAATGCTTGGCAAGGCCTACTTTACTTTTCACGGGACTCAGAACTGAAACATGCTCCTGCCATTTAGTGCTCTGCAGTAGCCCAGGGAGCAGATTTATGGGCCTTCAGGAGAAGAGATATGTTCTTTTCAGTCATGCTAAGTACACCTTCTGCCTCAAACACCAGCTGAGTGAGTGCAGCCGCCAGCTCTACACTAGCAAATACAAGCCTTTGTGTGCTGAGGCCTGAGCTTCAATGCAATATGTAGAACGCAGAACACAAAACTAAATTACACCCTTGAAACCTGCTCTTTACCCATACTGAGGCCAGAATGTGCAGCTTGGACGGGTGAGCAGGAACACAGAGATGGAGGTGGGTATTTGAGGGGAGGAAGCATCACACGAAGGTGAGAGCAGGAGAACACATGTTCTCTCATTTAGTTCTGAATGAGAAGGAAAAAGGAGAAAGGAGCTACCTAAATATGCGCAGTGAAGGATGCAAGTCAGCCAGACAAAAGGCTTGGAAAGAGGCTGTGCTTCAAGGGAGGCACAAATACAAGAAGTTGAAGGCAAGCCATCGAATAAGGCTCAAGCGAATGAGAGTGACAATAAAGCCATCCAATGGTAGCAGGAGGTAGGTTCTGAGCTCGAAGGTTCGATTGGTCCACAGGAGGCTCCTGCCTACAGACAGTTACAAACTGTCCAGTAGGCGAGACCTAACACAACTTACACTATCTGTAGCAAGTGTGCAAACTCAGCATGTCACTGCACGCCCTTCAGGCAGTATGGATTCAGGGGGTAGTGGTGCACTCAGCGCTTCAGGTTTATTCACGAGTGCCTCTCCGGCTCTTAGGTGGTGACTCAAGCCCCCATAAAGTGGAAATTGTCAAAGATTGCAGCTGTACTTCCGGAGCCCTTAGAGCGGGCTGTTACTGTGTGCCCTCACAGCCACTGACAGCATGCCACCTCCTATGCTGTCACTCTTTCTGTAGGGACTCTATAGGTCTACCATATAGATAGGGTCAATGGGCAACCTGTCCATGGTAAGAGACTGCCCCCTCCCAAGAGTGGCCCATGCATGGTCTACAATGGGCAACCTGTCCAGGGTAAGAGACTGCACCCTCCCAAGAGTGGCCCATGCATGCTCTACAATGGGCAACCTGTCCAGGGTAAGAGACTGCCCCCTCCCAAGAGTGGCCCATGCATGATCTACAATGGGCAACCTGTCCAGGGTAAGAGACCGCAACCTCCCAAGAGTGGCCCATGCATGGTCTGCAATGGGCAACCTGTCCAGGGTAAGAGACTGCCCCCTCCCAAGAGTGGCCCATGCATGGTCTACTATGGGCAACCTGTCCAGGGTAAGAGACTGCCCCCTCCCAAGAGTGGCCCATGCATGGTCTACAATGGGCAACCTGTCCAGGGTAAGAGACTACCCCCTCCCAAGAGTGGCCCATGCATGGTCTACTATGGGCAACCTGTCCAGGGTAAGAGACTGCACCCTCCCAAGAGTGGCCCATGCATGGTCTACAATGGGCAACCTGTCCAGGGTAAGAGACTGCCCCCTCCCAAGAGTGGCCCATGCATGGTCTACAATGGGCAACCTGTCCAGGGTAAGAGACCGCACCCTCCCAAGAGTGGCCCATGCATGGTCTACAATGGGCAACCTGTCCAGGGTAAGAGACTGCCCCCTCCCAAGAGTGGCCCATGCATGGTCTACAATGGGCAACCTGTCCAGGGTAAGAGACTGCCCCCTCCCAAGAGTGGCCCATGCATGGTCTGCAATGGGCAACCCCTCAGGGAAAGAGACTGCCCCCTCCCACGTGTGGTCCATGTATGGACTCCGATTGGCAACCCTTCCATGGAAACAGACTGCACCTTCCCACGACTGGTCCATGCATGGTCTCAAATGGGTGTGCTGGGAGGGTACAGCGTAGAGTAACCGTGCGTCACCTCGGGGGTGATACTCAGTTACTGTTCCCCCAGGTCCTGTTTCGTCTGAATCTGTAATATGGTGCTGTCACATTGAGAAAGGCAATCCCACATTTGAATGGGGCCTCCCTTACATGCAAATACGGTAACACACACTTTACGTTCCACAAGTGATTATTTTGATACAATACAATGATTATTGCCGAAGGGCCAAGAAAGATATTTGCCACGTCTTCTACAATATTTGGCAGCGCTATACGAGGCGCAAACACCTGTTCAGCTTGTAGGGCCATGTCTGTCATTCAGCCTTTACTGGTCTACATCTGATGTTCGGCTGGAACGGGGATGAAACTTTAGAGTCCGTAATTCACCAGTTATTCCCCTGGTCCTTGAAACCACTGCCATATGGAACTTGTTCCCAATCCTCAGCCACATGGACTCCGAAGATCGTCCAACACCAGATACGTGCAAGGGATGAGCACAAGAGGACTTAACCGATACATGTCCTGCCCGAGAGGGTGCATCGCGGACGAGACCGCCTATCATCTCTTCTGGGAGTGCGCGTACACATGGGACCTGCTGAAGGCCCTAGGCACGGAGCTTAGGGCCTGGGTAACTATGTTATGCATCACCGCAGACTCAGTGATGTATGGTTTGTTCCCAGGGACACACACACTGGGGGACTCTCCTGTGTTATTTGAAAGGCGTTCCTCTGTTTTCCAGAAACCAACTGGTAGGAGGGAAGAAGGAGACATCGACGCTAGTGTGCCGAAAGATAATCCACAGCCTCCTGCGTGACTACGCTGCACTGGACAGATCAGAGGAAGACAATGACACCAGAGGACACAAAGGGGTCCCCCTGCCCTTACCTATTGAGGGGGCCCTGGAGGGGCCACTAACCTGTTTTGTCCTTTTTTCTTTAACCCAGGAACCGGATGGTGACAGGGGAGAGGAGAAAGCGGGTGAAGACATGTTGAGTAAATGTAGTTATTTACTGTATGTATTTGACAAACGTGACCTTTTACCTGCACAGGTAAAAGGACAATGGGATAGCTTGTGCACTTGTTATCAAGTTTGTTGCCAACAACTTACGAATAATAGGGTATTGTGGAAGGTGACGATTGACGTATCTGAACCAGAAACAACACCCTGACAAGAGGAAAAAAATTGTTCCAAATCTTAGGGTCACGCGGCACCAGGGCCTCGGTGTTAGATACTGGCCAGAGTGCAGAGGAAGGCTCTTGAAACTGGTGCTGCTAATGGGTATAGCGCCTCTTACTGGTGGTTAGGAGAAACGCTTTTTAATGCAAATCCTTTGTCAGTCTCCAAGGCAGAAGTTTACGTTTTTAGGTCTCGGCTGCGAAAGGCTGCGCTTGCGCAGTCTCGCTCCAAGATTTAATGAGTTGGAGTGACTTTGAGAAGAGGGGCTTGCACCCGCCCCTCTTCTCTCCTGTTCTCCATTGGCTGGCCTCTTAAATGCTGGCCAGCCACTGGAGAAGAGGTCCAGTCACTCCGTTGAAGCCCCGTCCTTTTCGGATCGGGGGGCGTGTTTTTTGCGAGAAGTCTCAGGGAGGAGACAACAGCAAAACACGCCCCCCAATCCGAAAAGGACACTCCCTTTCTCCGAGGCATTTTCTGCTGTGCCTCGGAGAAAGGCGGTGGTGTCCCGGCGCATTTGTTAATTTCCAATACTTTGCCTATGGGTTTTGTGGACAGCCTGCTGTGAATAGACTCGCTTGTCTTTATTTTATTCCTACGTAATGTGCCGTGCTGCTTATGGCGGCGCTGGTGATAGTGCTGTAAGCTGTTGGGGTGAGTGAGACTCGTAATTACTGTTTTTGGGCTTCTTTTAATGTTAAAATCGTTACGAAACATCTCCGAAACTCACCTCAGGGAGAGGGCGGGTTTAAAGGCTGGCAGTGGGAGGAATGTGGGTCTTTGTAAATACTTTAGGTGGAGCCGTTCCTCCGATTTTTTCATTGCGGAGATTAGTCCTGCAAGAATCTTCTTCTAGATTTTAAGTGTACATGATCATATTGAGAAAAGTCTAATGGCGCACTATACGCTGAGACTTAGGTTACTAGTTGTACCTAGATGTTCGAGTGTTTAACATTCCACTTTTGTCCCCGTCCTCTACAGATCGCTGGTGCCTTACAGCTTGGCTCGCGGCACCCGCTTAAACTGCGCAGCCAGGCTGTTAGCCACCACCCTATCCCCTTTTTTTGCCATGCCAACCTAACTCTAATGGCCGCTGTTTATTGATGGTGGAGCGAGCTGATTTGATTGACAGACGCGCGGGCTAGATGAGCGGCGAATGCAGTATGCTTCAACCAATGACTGCTTGGCAGGGGTGGGTTCGTTTGCTAGCTTTAAGGGCGAAGACACCTTCACCCGCAGAGCAGAGGACGCTGGGATTAGTAGTCGTTTTTTGGTAACACTTGCCTTTGTTCACCTGTCTGGCTCAGCTGTCACTTGGATTATCGCCTTCAAGTTAAAGATGTACGTCTCATTGTACAACTGTTTTATGTTAAAAGTGTGGGAGGGATGCTAACAAAGAAAGTATGTGACCGTGCAGCTAGTCCTTTGTCTTGACCGGTATTTTTCTTAATGTCACATAAATAATCAGAGATGTGCCGAGAGTGATAGATAACAGGACTGCTCGGATATAGCCAGTTGCTAATACGTAATTTAGCAAAGGCAGTGGAATTCTTTCACTTTATATGCAATTGACGCGAATTATTCACAACAACCTTCATGAACGCTCAACAACTAACGTCTCGAGCATGGTCAATAACTCCTAGATAGCTGCTGGCTATTTCTGTTCGCTCACAGTTGCAGCCCTGCAATTTTTATTAAAGATAATCGTCATAACACTTTTAAAAATAAAAACAGTAGCTAACATGGTTCAGCTTTTAAGGCGAGTAATAATTTATTTAATGTTTATTTGTTGGTAAAATGTAGTATACTTTGTTTTTTACATAATTTTTTTCTACCCATTACTAAGTGGTTTACTGTCGTTAGTTTACATTCGCACTGCGATCCATTTCGGGGAGAGGGAAATGTTCTACGAACGTTTTTTTTCTTTTCAACCACCTATTCTATCTTCATCCTCGTCCAAGTCAGTAGAAATGAACAGGCAACGATGTAAAACAAATGAACGTGCTTGGTTTACTCACATTCTTGTTTCTACTTCAGCACAGAAACTGGGACTAAGGGAGTGATCTGCAAAATGGTTCCCATGGTCATTACTTGCTGTGTGGATAGAGAGATATTGGTAAAGAGCTTCTGCCTGGGTTACTGAGAAGTAAACGTGGGGTTCCATATAGTGGAATTAGCAAGCAACGTCTGCAGAATCAGTCTTAAGTGTAATTAAAGGGTCCTTTCCATGGTGCTGAAGTTATGTTGAGAGAAAGTAAGGGGCCTTATAAAATCTCCTCATCGAGATTGGTCTAACTTGTACCAAAGAAGATATTGAAAAGCAATAGTGTTATCAGGTGTTGGTGTGAAGTAAAATGATTCATTTTAATCTAATCAGAAGAATACTCATACTCAAAGTTTTGCCCATAAGGTATTTCTGGGGACCAAACCAAATGGTACCTTAGTCGGCAGATCTTCCCTTTGGAAAAAATGTATAAGACTGTCAGATGCAGTGGTCATGGATTCACTTGTAGCCAGTCCGGTAGGCTGTACTTATACGGCTGAAGACAGTATTCTGAAAAACTAAACTAATAAAAAGAGAAAAATCTGCTCTTTAAAAAAAGGATCTCCTCTGACTGTGATCATGGGGCATACATGGTACAATCACTTATATCGGTCTTAAGGATTGGTATAACACCATTCCTGATGGTGATGTTTGTTCTCTTTTCTAGAAGCTATAGAAAAACAAATTGAATCCTTGGAAATTTCTTTTGACATGATAGCTGCTATATTGGCTGCAGGAGCAACTATAGTGGCAAGGAGGAACCTATTGTGAGAGTGGCACTTGGTCTCTCAAAAAAAAAAAAAAGCCTGATTTAAGAAAACCGTTTATAGTTATTAAACTATTTGGTGCAGAATTGGAAGAGAGGCTTCATTAGTCATTCAAAGAAATAAACGCTTCATTTTGTAAGTCTGCAGGTGCCTTAACAGCCAATTCCTCTTCTGAATCTTTGTTTCAACATTCACCAAGAAGGTCTGCTCAACAACCACAATCAAACAAGCATATTGATACAGCAAGTAACATGCTACCTACAACAAGTTAGGACTATTGGCTTTGTCAATCGTTGTTAGTTGCATAAGATAAATTAGCAGTAACTGTGGCTTGTATATAATATTGAGAAAGCATCCACTTGAAGCCCTAGTGACACCACGACAATGTTACTGTTCCTGAGTTTCAAAAAGAGACAACAATATAATCATGCAGTGGCTGAACTCGACAGATTAAGAAATATATCCCAAATTATATATAACAGTCGGTAGACGCATGCCTCTACAGTGTTCTATTGTATTTTGAAACCAGAATTGCTCAAGTTCGTATCCTTTCAAAGTTCCCTTTTCAAACAATCATTATCAACGCCAAGTCTGGCCCTGGCACGGTAGTGCGATTTTTGTTTAGTATTAATAAAATTTGACACTTCAGAGAGCAGTTTCAGCAGAGAGGACAAAGAAGGAATGGGCATGGGATCCAAATACTCATCATGCATATTAGTCTGGGCCAAGGGCATTTTGCGATGCTGCAGCGTTTTCCTCATAATTATGGGTTTGCCAAACTTCCCAAATAATGCTCGCATAATAAATCTCGCTTTTGAGAGTGATTAAGCTATTGACATTGTAAATAACAATGCCGTTTCTTTAAATGCAACGGTCTCGGCATTGTTAAAGTTAGAGCTATTGGCTCATTGCTCATGACAATGCCGTTTCTTGAAATGTTTGAAAAACAAACACATAAACAAAAATAATGTCATGAGCAATGCCAATAGCTCTAACTTTACCAAGGCCGAGACCATTGCATTGTAAATGCTTGTTTCTTTTGATTGTCGCTGGTAAGCGGCTGAGTGCCAGGCGGGCAACTAGAGCCAAATTTCGGGGGGGGGCTGAAAAAGATTTCGGGGGGGGGCTAAGTCTTCCAGCCATAGGCCATGTGTCTCAGCCGGGCTGACACACATGAGGGGGGGGGGGGGGGGGGGGCTGAAGCCCGGTGAGCCCAATGGGTGTTGCGCGCCTGCTGAGTGCAACGTGATATCATGTTGATGGAGGAAACCACACGTCTTCATGGTTTAAAGAAGTGAAAGGAAAACATCAAAATGGTTATGTTATGTCGATTTGTATAGCGCAGTAATCACCCGAGAGGCTATTCACCAAAATGGTGAAAGGAAAGTAAATACACACCTTACGGCATCTCAGACCTGTGCACCGAATTCAATAGTTTCAATCATTATAAATGACTTTGTTTATTTTTCTGGGACTCTGGCTCCTAGCCATGTCCCAGCGTTTGATCTCATCTGGTAACAAGTTGTGGCGATAAAGTCAGGGGCACAATGGTGTTTGACGGGGAGGGGCCGGGTCACTGCGCCGCGGCTTCAGGTGCGAGGCTTTCTTTGTGTTTACCTGCTGGAGCGCGGCGTCACTACAATGCACTACAAGGGCCCGGAGAGGCGGTGCAGGAGCAGGAGGAGGCGGTGGTCACATCAATCAAGGAGGGGAAGGGGCTGGGAGTGACATCTGCGGCTGGGTGTGTGGGGCAGGTCCAGGCTGCAGAGAGCTTGTGGCGGGGGGCGCTCTAATATATACCTGTTGCTGCTGACGTACTAAGGGTCCTTTTATCAACTAGAAACAAATAAGTGGTGTGAAAAGCAGGTGTGGAGGGATATTGAGGGACTGGGGTAAAAAAAAGAGAGGTGGGGGCAGGAGAGGTGTTAGTATCTTAAATTTGTGTGTATTCTTTTACATGGAGAGGTGGAGTGGGCACTAGGGGTGGGCGATAAATTCTGCTCCACTGGTGGAGTTTGCAGAGTTTTGCCCACTCCGTGTCACGCTTGTAAAACGGAGTTCAAGCAAAACTCCACCAACCGTCACGTGGCCGAGTTTTTCCTCCACATGGCTCGCCAGGGTTAAGTTGGCGAGTGAGAATAGGCATCCAGTCCATTAATAATCTCTTCTGGTCATGACCCGCCAAGCTTCAGCGTCCTGTCAGTAAACACAATCTTCCCCCAACCCCCAGGCTGGCTACGTCAGCCTCAGAGCCGGTGGCAGATACCTGCATGAAACTCCTCGGCAAGCATGGCACATATGGCCCGGTCACTCTGGGCCTGGCAGGTAAGGTCCTTTCGGGAGAGTTTAACTCGTGACCCCCTATGACTCATGGAGAGCGACTGCCTGATAATGTTAAGTACAGTCTGTTATTGTAAATTTCCATCTGAGATTGATAATTACACCCCAGTATCTCCTCGCTGCGTTAACAGCAAACTTGGAATTGGGGCCCTGAGTGTAATCAATAACCTCGGAATCGAACACTCATCAGTAATATCAGCAAACCGAGCAAATGTGTTAAGAGAATCTAAAAATCTCTGTTTCTCTTCATTATAATGCAGCACAGAAACAAAGCGAGACTAGCCTCAAAGAAAAGTTTGGGGCAAGAAGGTCGCCCTTCCTGCACAAACTCTAACTTTAATCCTGGCACTATGGCACAGGGTGCCTGCATTGGCACTAGCAAGGTACAGGTGCATCGGCGCATGGAAAGGGTAGAACTGGGCTATTTCTTTAAAGATATGGCAGCGTTCACGCAACGCAACAGCTTAACTCGCTGCGCTGTGTAAACTCTTTGAAAAATACTGATCAGTGTTAGAATTAGGGTGCATGGAAAACACACGCATGGGGCATTCTTTACCAATGGTATTCCAAACCATGGTCAAAAATAAGCATGGGGCCGCACACGTCAAGGGTAGGTTTTACCTGTTTATCACTTGTCAAAATGAATACTACACACCACAGCTGGGCAGGCAGAGCAACTTCAGGCCAACTTCCAAGGGTCCAGGACACGGGTGGCACCACCTGGAAACGGGGGGGGGCAAGGCTCCCAATAGACAGAGTCCAGTGTTGGGTTCAAGGTGGGTGGGTCGTTTTGCGTCCCAGAGGCTCTGATCAGGAGCCAGCCAACTAGCCCTTGGAGCCACTGTGGTGGTCCTGGGTTGAGGATGCAGGTCCAGTCCTTCTCAAGCAGGCTGCAGGGCAGCAGAGTAGCCGTCATTGTTGCGGCCGAGCAGCACAGCCGTCCTTCTGAGTCTTCCACAGGTCCACAGGTCCACAGCTGTCCTTCTGAGTCTTCCACAGGTCCACAGGTCCACAGCCGTCCTTCTGAGTCTTCCACAGGTCCACAGGTCCACAGCCATCCTTCTGAGTCTTCCACAGGTCCACAGGTCCACAGCCGTCCTTCTGAGTCTGCCACAGGTCCACAGGTCCACAGCCGTCCTTCTGAGTCTTCCACAGGTCCACAGGTCCACAGCTGTCCTTCTGAGTCTTCCACAGGTCCACAGGTCCACAGCCGTCCTTCTGAGTCTGCCACAGGTCCACAGGTCCACAGCCGTCCTTCTGAGTCTGCCACAGGTCCACAGGTCCACAGCCGTCCTTCTGAGTCTTCCACAGGTCCAGAGGTTCACTGAAGAGTTGAATCTGAGGGTTCAATGTATATACTTGGTGCCAGCTTTGAAGTAGCAGAATGCTAACAGCTGTTATTTGCAATGGTTTTTTTTTTGCACTATATTTTATGAAATGTGTCCTCGTGTAAAAAATTGACTTGATTACGCATTTTGCACTAAAATATAGTGCCACAATTTTGCACAAATACATAAAAGCAAATTATGTGAATTTCGCACACCCCCACTAGTGGGAGGATTTACATAATCTACAATACTATCTATCATGTATGCACACATTATAACACCAAAGAAAATAGTTGGAAAGAGAAAAGTACCTTCGAAAAGATCAAAAAAAGCCCCTCTCTGATCTCTAACATGTTTTCTTCTCTTTAGAGCAGTCAATTCTCAATCAATTTCACTCTGTATTCTTTTCCTCGACTTCACCTTGCTTTCCTCAACTTCTCATTAGGAAGGAAGATACGGTTCACTGGGTTTCAATGTTTTCTTATGAATAACATAAATGGAATGCATCAACTCAGTAATAAATGCTGCCCTTATTATAAGTGGAGGAAGGATAGGGCGTGCAAGTGTAGGGTACGGCTCACAAAACAAGAACAAAGGTGCCTGGTTTCAAATTCTGAATTCTAAGCACCTTCAGGAACAGACCCGGACTGCGTGGACGGGTGACGGGCACTCAGAGCGAGGCGCCCATATTGAATCTTAGTGAGGAGTTGTTCATATACTACGGGCACCTCAAAAAGATGATGGACGGAATGCTGAACACTGGTCCCAGGAGGTTTGTTTCCGGTCCAGGGAGGACCTGGCCTGGCAGTTCGGGCTGGACTGTTCCCATTGGGCACAGGGTCAAGACTGATTAGCATATGGCTGGGTCCAAACTGGAATGGCGTGGTGAGCAAGAAAATGATGGATTTAGGTCCAGATCTCTATACTGGGGTGAATGTATGACATTGTTCTGCATTCTGTCCATCAATAGATCTTTTTGCATTTGTCACCCCGAGTGGGACGGGTATGCTCAGATGTGAGTCCTGTGCTCTGCATACCACTGGAGTCAAGATATCCTGGCTGAAGAGGGGTGAAGCCCCGAAACCGGTCCTAGGATGCTTGTTTCCAGTCCAGGGAGGACCTGACCTGGCAGTTCGGGCCATACTTTTCCCATTGGGCACAGGGTCAAGACTGATTTGCATATGTCTGGGTCAAAACTGGAATGGCATGGTGAGCAAAAAAACGATGGATTTATGCCCAGATCTCTGTACTGGGGTGAATGTATGACAATGTTCAGGATTCCATCCATCATCTTTTTGTTTTGTTCATATACTAAAGGCGACATGGGGTCCAAGTACTTTTAAAACCAAACTACAGCCTTCTTTCCTGATTTTATATTATCATCCAACTATTGCCCACTTTTTCTACTTCTTCATTAAAACAACTCTCCGCATTGGCTCTTAGTACAAGTTCCCTGGGTTTTGGTGTGAGATGACCATTGCTTGGGTATTTAAGGTGAAATGGGGCATTTGAACTGAGTGTGCTACCTTAAACTAATTTCTGCCCCCCCCAGACCCCCTCCTGGTGATCCAGCTCCTAACACAAGATGATGGCTTCTTTAATCCATTGGGTGAAAGTCACAGCTAAAGGTTTCTTGCCCATATGACCATGACCAGATATCAGAAGCTAGTGAGCTGACCTCTAGAATGAAGTCACCCATTTAAAATACAACTGCCCTCCCTGCTGTGGGTAGGGTGTAGCCAATGTGTAAAGGCCCCATTGCGAGGAAGAAATGGTTCCCCTGGCCATTATTTGAACTGAGAAATACAGCAATAATCAGCGTTCAGTGGGCCCCTCAGGCCTTTAGGCCCGGTGCCACTGCACCTGCTGCACCAATGGAAGCTACACCCCTGGCCGTAGGTCTAAAAGAAGTGAAGGTCTCCCAGTGAGGAAAGAACCAAGGATGGAAGAGTCTCCTCGTAGCTACAGCGGTAAGAGCATCTTATCTTAAAGATAAACTCTGGAGCGCGTGCTGGTGTCTGGTAAAAATGGTAAGTACGTTTCTGGTCTTAAAAGGGTCCCCCGCAGATGTCATCACTGCGAAGAGCAGAGTCTTAAGAGAGAGAGGGAGAAAATCCCAGTAGACCCCAGAGAAAGATGTGAACTCCTACAGCCAGAGTCAAGTCTGATGGTAGAGGAGTGGAAGTGACCAGCAGAGAGAAGCCAGGAAGCTCTCCAGGGGATTAGATGCTCAAGTTTCGTTCTGAATGAATCCTCCTAGGGTTACCCGCTGACACAGATCACTCCGATCTGAGCCCTAAGCGTACAAATACTGAAAACCAGGGAGAAAACCCCAAACCCTCATAGGGTCACAGGACAAAGGTGGCGGGCCCCTTTCCGAATACCAGGAAGAAGGGGATGGCCAATGTTTAGCACAAAGTCTGATTGTGCGTGAACATCTGGACTCCTGAACTGCTGGTCCCTCCCGCGAGGACCAAACCTAAACTGGCCACCATGGGAGGGCAGGCGGGGTGACTTCTCCACCTACCTGTGGTCAGTGTTTGTCTCTTCTTGGGTTGTAGAGTGCAAGGAGCTCAGGTCCATGTGAGTGACCCCCTGCCGAAGCACCGGAACAAGGAGTAGAGCGATGAGGCAGGAGACACATGCAAAAGAGATGACCAAGGACATTAGGGACTGACTATGAGGGTTTCACGTGGGTGCACCTCCTTGTTCACCCTACCTCTCCCCGTATGCCTTCTTCTTCCAAGCGTCCACATCTCCTAAGTTAATAAATGAGGCATAGCTGTTCCACTCTCGCCCCTTCTCCACTCTGATGCCCAATGTGTTGTAAAATGAGGTCATCATCTGAAATTTACAAAACTCTTAGACTAGATTGCAAACAAGCGTGCGTTGTCCCAAAACTGGGCAAGTCCTCGAATCCAAATTAATTTTAGACGTGTTCCCTGCCAATAAAAAATAGATCTCTATGATAGGATCCGTCTAAAAAGTGCCAGTGAAGCCGTGCAAGTGCCCGCTCCCACTATGGATGACAGCGGCACTTGTCCAAGGCTGGCCAGGAAGGGGCATCCAGTAACTGTTTTCAATCATGGTGGGGGCAGTGGTCCAAGTGGGCAGCATCTATTGGGAACGACATTCCTGACTTCACAAAAACAGCTCCCTTGCTTTTCTTTAAAAAAGCCATCATGCCAGAATGGTTGATGCGGACCTTGGGGGGGCCTCCCACTGAAAGAGAAAGGGGGGTCGTCTCCTGTACTGAGAAGCCGAGGGAGAGACGGGCAGGTAAGGCAGAAACAAGCCTTCTCACCAGTGTGCCTGCTGCCCGAAAGAAATGTACATGTGTGCAGCTGATTCATCAGTCCATCTAAAGGCCACATGGACGCCAGTAAATGGGTTATTTCGTGGAATCCTTTGAGGCTCACTGTGACAAAAATGTATGCTTTTTGAGAGGTAATGTATGGATGTTACCAGCTGACTTCTGGAGTGCGTCTTTCAAATGAAAAGTTATTTAAAAAAGGTTTGCACCAAGTACAGTCTGATTACGTATTACTAAAAATATATTTTGAAAGCTCTTGTTTTATCCTAAATGCTAAGGGGCAGATTTATAAGCCCCTTGCGCCACTTTTGCATCACTTTTAACATGGGAAAAGTGACGCAAAAGTGACGCAAGGGGTTTATAAATCTGCCCCTAAATGTCTGCCCCTTTTGAGGCAGCCTGTTTTATACTCAGTATAAGACAATTTTAAAAGAATGCTGTGCTCGGTAACAGCGTATACCATTGCAGGACAGTACCTTGTAGCACTATAAACACGCGCTACTCAGAGCACCAACAGCGATACAATTCTGTGACTGTCTGTTTACACACACACACACGCACACGCACGCACACACAGACAGACCCACACACACAGAGAGAGACACACACACACACACAGACACGCACGTGCACGCACACACACACACACCTCTGCAATGATCAAATTAACCACATTTTCATAACGTTTCAGGGTGCATTAACTCTGCACTTCCCACCATAAGAGTTTCAGGTAGCCAATCACCCAATTACAAAATCCTTTTCAGTTAATACTGCCTTAACACCACCTATACCACATACACGCCCCTCACATGCAATTACTGAGTGACTTTAACCACTAACGAATCTCCTCATTAACCATCTAAGTTTGTCAAAACAAAGAGCCGCAACACCCACACCACACAAGCGATCACAAACGACACAGCATTCAATAACCACAACTAAACAACATGCAGTCGCAATGTCACTTGCCAGAAGGAAATGAAAAAAGCCCCCCCCCCCCCACACACACACAAACATATCTCAAAACTGTCATTTCTCTAATGAAATAACCTCCCTTCCACCTCTACCGAACGCCACGAGCACAGTGCGCCCCCAAACCAACCATGCCAATATGCCCTCTGCTCCCCACCTCCACCCAAGTGTAGGTCATAAAGAAGAAAGAGACGCAACAACTAAAATGCTACTTTTCAAAGCAAAGTCGATGAATGGACATTTTTTTACCCTACTCTCAGTAACAAAATCCTACCTCAGCTTCATTGCAGAAACATGTCTGAGTGGAGATTCTGCACCCTCATGCCACAGAGCCAGCTCTCCAGGTTTTATGATCTAAACAACAATCGAACTGGCATGATTGGAGGAGTCCTGGCTGTCACCCATAAAAATAAACACCAAAAATAACAACCATTGAAAAGCTCACTATGGACGGCTGTGACTCCTTGATGATGCCACCCAACTCCAACTATTACCTATTCCTTCTTCTTAATGCATAGACCACCGCACTGCTATGACCATTCTAAAGATGTCTTACTCGATACAGTAAACAACACCCATCTGGACCACGCAGACGTATACATTCTAAGAAACCTCAGCAAATGGTTTCACTAGAAGAATTCAACCACAACCACACATCTTACAATCAACTTTGAAGTCTTCAACCTACCACAAATCATCCCTGGCCCAACTCAATGTGCAAGACACACTCTAGATGTCATATTTGCACCCTCAGGACAAGTCACAGTTATACACAACACCCTCATACGTGGGTGCGGCTACAACATAATCACTTTCAGCATCAAGACACCTATCAACGACAACACGTAAAAGACACCAAAAACCCCCACCAACAAATGCTCGTACAAGCAATGGAAGAAACTAGACAACCATCAAGTCAGCACTCACCTTAAAAAAACAATAAACATTTCGGGCAAAAAACACATACACACCTTCTACAAATGGATGTTCCCTGCACTGGACAAACAGATACCAAAATAAAGGCATCGGTGGTTAAAAGCAAAAAAGAGCACCACATGGGTTAATGACAACATCAAAAGAGTGAAACACACCTCTACATGCTACAGAGCAAATGCAGAAAATCTGGAGATGAAACAGACAAATGCAGCCTGCGGCACCAGACCGTGGCCTACAAAAGAGCCATCGAAACCACAAAAAAGACACCATTTTAAAAATGAGTAACCAGAAGGCCTCTACAGTTCACAGCTCGATGGTCGCCTTCGCGCTATAAATACACGGATGATGACTCACCATCTAAAGCTCAGTACAGTAAAGACAGAGATGATGACCTGTGGTCAATGGCAAAAGTACCAGCGTAGCGCCATATGCCCGAAGGAGCTTCAAGCCACTCCTACATGTAGGGAAGTTAGAAACCTAGGAGTAACCATGGATTGACACCTAACTTTGATATCGCGTGCTAACAATGTCACAAAGAGTGGTCTACACAATGAAAACACTATGTCACATCTTCCCATACCTTGCACACCGACATAAACTGCAAGCCATCCTCACACTTGTACTATCCATGCTTGACTATGGCAACATCCTTGACGCACACATATTCATCACTCGCAAAATATAACTGATCCAAAATGCTGCGGCACGGATTCTCCTCAGCCTTCACACAGAGACCTCATGACTCCAGTCCTGCCATCGCTCGACCGGCTACCTGTAACCCGAAGGGCCATGTTCAAGGCACTCTGTACTGTCCACAGAGCCTCCCTGGGAAAACTGCAGCTAAATCTACGAGTTCTACTCAAGCAATAGCAAACACTGCTTGCACCACTTATCACAATACCAAGCACTGCTTGCACCACTTATCACAATACCAAGCACTGCTTGCACCGCTTATCACAATACAAGACACTGCTGGCACCGCTTATCACAATACCAAACACTGCTGGCACCGCTTATCACAATACCAAGCACTGCTTGCACCGCTTATCACAATACCAAACACTGCTTGCACCGCTTATCACAATACCAAGCACTGCTTGCACCGCTTATCACAATACCAAGCACTGCTTGCACCGCTTATCACAATACCAAACACTGCTGGCACCGCTTATCACAATACCAAACACTGCTGGCACCGCTTATCACAATACCAAGCACTGCTTGCACCGCTTATCACAATACCAAACACTGCTGGCACCGCTTATCACAATAACAAACACTGCTTGCACCACTTATCACAATACCAAGCACTGCTTGCACCGCTTATCACAATACCAAGCACTGCTTGCACCACTTATCACAATACCAAGCACTGCTTGCACCACTTATCACAATACCAAGCACTGCTTGCACCACTTATCACAATACCAAGCACTGCTTGCACCACTTATCACAATACCAAGCACTGCTTGCACCGTTTATCACAATACCAAGCACTGCTTGCACCGCTTATCACAATACCAAGCACTGCTTGCACCGCTTATCACAATACCAAGCACTGCTTGCACCGCTTATCACAATACCAAACACTGCTTGCACCGCTTATCACAATATCAAACACTGCTTGCACCGCTTATCACAATACCAAGCACTGCTTGCACCGCTTATTACAACACCAAACACTACTTGCACCACTTATCACAATACCAGACACTGCTGGCACCGCATATCACAATAGCAAACACTGCTTGCACCGCTTATCACAATACCAAGCACTGCTTGCACCACTTATCACAAATTTTACCAAGCACTGCTTGCACCACTTATCACAATACCAAGCACTGCTTGCACCGCTTATCACAATACCAAGCACTGCTTGCACCGCTTATCACAATACCAAGCACTGCTTGCACCGCTTATCACAATACCAGACACTGCTTGCACCACTTATCACAATACCAAGCACTGCTTGCACCACTTATCACAATACCAAGCACTGCTTGCACCACTTATCACAATACCAAGCACTGCTTGCACCACTTATCACAATACCAAGCACTGCTTGCACCACTTATCACAATACCAAGCACTGCTTGCACCGCTTATCACAATACCAAGCACTGCTTGCACCGCTTATCACAATACCAAGCACTGCTTGCACCACTTATCACAATACCAAGCACTGCTTGCACCGCTTATCACAATACCAAACACTGCTTGCACCGCTTATCACAATATCAAACACTGCTTGCACCGCTTATCACAATACCAAGCACTGCTTGCACCGCTTATTACAACACCAAACACTACTTGCACCACTTATCACAATACCAGACACTGCTGGCACCGCATATCACAATAGCAAACACTGCTTGCACCGCTTATCACAATACCAAGCACTGCTTGCACCACTTATCACAATACCAAGCACTGCTTGCACCACTTATCACAATACCAGACACTGCTTGCACCACTTATCACAATACCAAGCACTGCTTGCGCCGCTTATCACAATATCAAACACTGCTTGCACCGCTTATCACAATACCAAGCACTGCTTGCACCGCTTATTACAACACCAAACACTACTTGCACCACTTATCACAATACCAGACACTGCTGGCACCGCATATCACAATAGCAAACACTGCTGGCACCGCTTATCACAATAGCAAACACTGCTTGCACTGCTTATCACAATACCAAACACTGCTTGCACCACTTATCACAATGCCAAACACTGCTTGCACCACTTATCACAATGCCAAGCACTGCTTGCACCACTTATCACAATACCGAACACTGCTTGCACCGCTTATCACAATACCAGACACTGATTGCACCGCTTATCACAATACCAAGCACTGCTTGCACCGCTTATTACAACACCAAACACTACTTGCACCACTTATCACAATACCAAGCACTGCTTGCACCACTTATCACAATACCAAACACTGCTTGCACCACTTATCACAATACCAGACACTGATTGCACCGCTTATCACAATACCAGACACTGATTGCACCGCTTATCACAATACCAAACACTGCTTGCACCACTTATCACAATACCAAACACTGCTTGCACCGCTTATCACAATACCAGACACTGCTGGCACCACTTATCACAATACCAGACACTGATTGCACCGCTTATCACAATACCAAACACTACTTGCACCACTTATTACAACACCAAACACTACTTGCACCACTTATCACAATACCAAGCACTGCTTGCACCACTTATCACAATACCAAACACTGCTTGCACCACTTATCACAATACCAGACACTGATTGCACCGCTTATCACAATACCAGACACTGATTGCACCGCTTATCACAATACCAAACACTGCTTGCACCACTTATCACAATACCAAACACTGCTTGCACCGCTTATCACAATACCAGACACTGCTGGCACCACTTATCACAATACCAGACACTGATTGCACCGCTTATCACAATACCAAACACTACTTGCACCACTTATTACAACACCAAACACTACTTGCACCACTTATCACAATACCAAGCACTGCTTGCACCACTTATCACAATACCAAGCACTGCTTGCACCGCTTATCACAATACCAAACACTGCTTGCACCACTTATCACAATACCAAGCACTGCTTGCACCACTTATCACAATACCAAGCACTGCTTGCACCACTTATCACAATACCAAGCACTGCTTGCACCACTTATCACAATACCAAGCACTGCTTGCACCGCTTATTACAATACCGAACACTGCTTGCACCGCTTATCACAATACCAAACACTGCTTGCACCACTTATCACAATACCAAGCACTGCTTGCACCACTTATCACAATACCAAGCACTGCTTGCACCACTTATCACAATACCAAGCACTGCTTGCACCGCTTATCACAATACCAAACACTGCTTGCACCGCTTATCACAATACCAAGCACTGCTTTCACCACTTATCAGAATACCACCTTACCATAAGAAATCTGCTGGAGGTACTGCTTTCTCAGTGCAAGCCGCCAAGCTCTGGGACTCATTACCAGCCAGCATTCGGAGCAGCCAGCAGCATCATCACTTCTGAAGACAGTTGAAAACATGGCTATGTCCTAGAAAACTGAACCACTGAACATCCCGGCAAAAGAGCCCAGGCAACAGTCGCACCCTCAAGGGCACTGCTCAGCTTACAGCCAAAAGAGCTCAGGCAACAGTCGCACCCTCAAGGGCACTCCTCAGCTTACAGCCCAAAGAGCCCAGGCAACAGTTGCACCCTCAGTGGTACTCCTCAGCTTACAGCCCAAAGAGCCCAGGCAACAGTCGCACCCTCAAGGGCACTCCTCAGCTTACAGCCTAAAGAGCCCAGGCAACAGTCGCACCCTCAAGGGCACTCCTCAGCTTACAGCCCAAAGAGCCCAGGCAACAGTCGCACCCTCAATGGCACTCCTCAGCTTACAGCCCAAAGAGCCCAGGCAACAGTCGCACCCTCAAGGGCACTCCTCAGCTTACAGCCCAAAGAGCCCAGGCAACAGTCGCACCCTCAAGGGCACTCCTCAGCTTACAGCCCAAAGAGCCCAGGCAACAGTCGCACCCTCAAGGGCACTCCTCAGCTTACAGCCCAAAGAGCCCAGGCAACAGTCGCACCCTCAAGGGCACTCCTCAGCTTACAGCCCAAAGAGCCCAGGCAACAGTCGCACCCTCAAGGGCACTCCTCAGCTTACAGCCCAAAGAGCCCAGGCAACAGTCGCACCCTCAAGGGCACTCCTCAGCTTACAGCCAAAAGAGCCCAGGCAACAGTCGCACCCTCAAGGGCACTCCTCAGCTTACAGCCCAAAGAGCCCAGGCAACAGTCGCACCCTCAAGGGCACTCCTCAGCTTACAGCCAAAAGAGCCCAGGCAACAGTCGCACCCTCAAGGGCACGCCTCAGCTTACAGCCAAAAGAGCCCAGGCAACAGTCGCACCCTCAAGGGCACTCCTCAGCTTACAGCCAAAAGAGCCCAGGCAACAGTCGCACCCTCAAGGGCACGCCTCAGCTTACAGCCAAAAGAGCCCAGGCAACAGTCGCACCCTCAAGGGCACTCCTCAGCTTACAGCCAAAAGAGCCCAGGCAACAGTCGCACCCTCAAGGGCACTCCTCAGCTTACAGCCAAAGGAGCCCAGGCAACAGTCGCACCCTCAAGGGCACTCCTCCGCTTACAGCCACAAACTACAAACAACTCAACCAACAAACTGCTCTGATCTGCGGGTGAGCTCAGAAGGGTTGACCTATGGCTGGCTGTGTCATTATATAGTTAGGTACTTACATATATCGCATCTCTAGTCCACAGTAAATCTAAAGCCATCATATGCAGTGGTCACCAATCAACTGTAACTTATGCCTCTCACATAAGACATATCTGCAATGAGGGTTGTCCATCACCAGCACTGTCCAACCAAAACAACCAGACATCACCAAACGAAGAGGCATCGAAGAAGAGAGAGGTCTGTCACACATTGTGGGTTATTCGGAGGACTTTAATATAGTTCCTCATTGCAAACCCCAAACATCTCTACAATCTGACGAGTCTTTACTTCTCACAAAGACATTCAGATACGGGATGATAATGAGAACAGACCTCTTCACTCGTCTCTCTCTCTAACCACGCCAGCTCAGGAGGACCAGAACTCAACACAACATCTCAGAGTAGACAACCCAGTGCAGGAACCAGCTCAGTAGACCATCCCACAAGAAATACCACGACGGGACCTCCAGAGCTGGCCATAGCTACCAGCGGACTATAAGCCATAAAACTGAGGGTCTGTCTTCCACATTTCATCATCCACCACGCTGCTACACGCTGAGTCCCATAACACACCTCATGGTCATCATGCACAACATGAAACACTTTCCACACACAATCAAAACAAATACAACAAACTATATGATACATTGCCCACCGATTACTTTAACTTACATTTACTTTCATCTGAGATGTGTGCGTTATTTTTTATATGTATTTACCTGAAGGTGAAAGGGCAAGGAAGTGAAGAATTTTGTGCTCCTGTTAGCCATGTCTCTGGTTCCACCTCATGCTCACTGACGCCACCCCATGCTCACCGATGCCACCCCATGCTCACTGACCTCACCCCATACTCACTGACCTCACCCCATGCTCACTGACCCCACCCCATGCTCACTGACCCCACCCCACTCTCACTGACCCCACCCCACGCTCACTGACCTCACCCCATACTCACTGACCTCACCCCATGCTCACTGACCCCACCCCATGCTCACTGACCCCACCCCACGCTCACTGACCTCACGCTCCTTGACCCCACCCCAGGCTCACTGACATCACCCCATGCTCACTGACCCCACCCCATGCTCAATGACCTCACCCCATGCTCACTGATCTCACCCCATGCTCACTGACTCCACCCCATGCTCACTGACCCCACCCCATGCTCACTGACCCCACCTCACGCTCACTGACCCCACAGTCCTTGACCCCACCCCAGGCTCACTGACCTCACCCCATGCTCACTGACCTCACCCCATACTCACTGACCTCACCCCATGCTCACTGACCCCAACCCATGCTCACTGACCTCACCCCAGGCTCACTGACCTCACCCTAGCTCACTGACCCCACCCCATGCTCACTGACCTCACCCCATGCTCACTGACCCCACCCCATGCTCAATGACCTCACCCCTGCTCACTGACCTCACCCCATACTCACTGACCTCACCCCATGCTCACTGACCCCGACCCATGCTCACTAACGCCACCCCATTGCACTGAGGATTACAGGTACCATAGTTTTTACTCTGTGTCTTCATGGTGTCATTTCTCCATGTGCCTAGAAAGAGCCTCCATCAGTCCAGAGGCTTTAGCACAATAAAAACACATGTACACAGAGCTACAGAGCATGTCTGCCTCGAGGAGGATCTCGTGTGAACAGTGAAAATGCACAAGATTGGTTTAAGATGGCTGACAGGCTGCTTTAAGCATCAGAGGCGCAATGGTTAGTAATGCGTAAGAGAGTCCATGCCAGGCAAAAATAGTTCTTCTTTGCACTATTTGTGGGCTTGACACCCCGAGGTGCAGTGACACGTTTTTACTCTGTTAGGATAGGACTTACCTGAGGTTTTCATAGTTGGTGGTTGTACGCCAGGGATCTCTGCTTGAGATCTATAGTATTCAGGGATTTAAGATCCTATTATCAGTCAACGACTCTGTTTACGGACCGTGACTGTTTGCTCATGCCCAAATGCGCTCTGTGTGTGAATTGTTTTTTAAAGAAACTGTAACTTTTAAACACTGTCAAAATTGTTTTAAAACTCATTCTTTACCTGCTGCTTCCGCCTTTTTGCACCGTCATTTGCACTTTAGTTGGCTGGTCCCCGTTCCGCCACGGCTTGTGCCGGTTGAGCGGAGGGACGTGAGGCCATTTCCGGGGCGCTCTGTGTGTGACGAGCGACTCCCGGCCTTCAGGTTAGCATCCCAGTTGCTCGCCCCGCCCACTCCGCCTACATAACGCGGATCAGGGCACGGACGCGCGCAGTGGCACGCCGGCGGCGCACCAAAGGCAAACCCGTCTGCGCCCGTCCGCGCCAGACCGCCGCCAGACGCCCAGATTCTTTGTTTGGTTCTCCAGGTAACTAGTGTGGCGACATGTTGCGCTACTCCAGTATGGAGCTGCATCTTCTAAACCCCTTCAAACTACTTATGTCTAGTAAACATCCATACTCTGTCGAGACCAATAGGAAAGCTCCTCCAGTAATCCACAATAGTGAGGCAACAGTTATACGTCCTCATGAATTAAACAACCTCTGTCCGAGAGCTATTACAACCGCTCCTAACTCTCTATCAGCCTTATACCTAAATGCTAGGTCTATACCTATACACGAGCTTGAACTTTGGAGTCTGCTAGATGAAGAGAAGCCTGGAATATGTTTTATCACGGAGACCTGGCTTCATGGCTCATCTTCCGCGAATGTTGCTGCAGCGTTTCCCCCCCAATATCATCTGACAAGGCTTGACAGAGAGTCGGGCAGAGGTGGCGGTATCGCAGTTGCAACCAGGGCCCCACTAGGGATCCGAGTATTAGAATCACTCTCCTCAGCTATGCTAGAGATTTTGATTTTCACTATTGACATTCTAGACTCGGAAACCTGGAATGGGGCGCTGATTTATAGACCCCCTGGTCTAAAGACGCACTTTGTTAACCAGCTGTTAGAAACTATCACGCCACATGTATTAGCCGCAGATAATTTTATCTTACTTGGAGACTTTAATTACCATGCTGAGCTGCCGCTAGACTCTGATTCGGCCCACTTAACTGGGGCAATGCACACACTAGGATTAACACAGAGGGTAATTGGCCCCACTCATCTAGCAGGCCATACATTAGATTTAATATTTACGAACTCCCCTAAATTAAATATTGAATCTCCTTGCCCAGTATTATGGACGGATCATTCCATTCTTAAATTTAGTATGCCTATAAACATACGTCGGAAAATCAGCTCAAAGAAAAGTATCTGGATCCAGCCGTGGCGTAACTCACTACGGATACTTTTCTAGCATACTTCGAACCTCCATCGTTAGGTAAGAAGGCTGATACGGTGGATTCTGTTGTCAGTAACTTTGAATCTTCCATCTCTAAGGCTTTGGATAGAGCCGTTCCTCCTACTAGGTTTCAAGTAAAAAATAACGCCTCACCCTGGTTTACTGCTGCATTAAAAAATGATAAACAACTACGTCGGGCTGCTGAACGTCAGTGGAGGAAAACTAAAACTGAGGAACATCGTAGGAATTACAAGCACCTTCACTCAACCTACATTAATAACATCAAATTAACAAAAAAGGCGTATCTCACTCAGCGCATAAACAATGCTGCACATTCCAGTAAAGAACTTGATAAAATACTGAAGGAATTTACCGCCCCCCAGGTCGAGCAATCCTCCTTCTCGCCTACACAAGAGTGGGTCGATTCTGTTTCTTTGTTTTTTGATAACAAAATCAAAACAATATATGCCTCATTCTCTCATCAGGTTGATGACCACAGTCATCATATTACTAATGTGAATGAATCCATTTCCTTGCTGGAACCTTATAAGGCCCCCTTACTAACAGAGTTTGAACCTATAACAATCACCGAAGTAACTGAAAGTTTACGTAGGATTAAGTCCGGCTCTCCAGCCAATCCCTTTCCCCCCCGTTCCTGTGCTAACATTTTACCGCTGCTTGCTGATGTTTTAACTACCATCTTTAACCTGTCATTAAATCAAGCCAAGGTTCCGCAGAGATGGAAACTTGCGCAGGTCAAGCCTATTCTCAAAAAACCTTTGGCTGACCCCAGTGCACCAGTAAATTACCGGCCCATTTCATTGCTTCCCTATTTTGGGAAGGTACTGGAGCACCTAGTTAATAAACGCTTTACTGCCCATCTTGAGATCCACGGTCTTCTCGATCCCTCCCAATCAGGCTTCCGTGCTGCTCACAGCACGGAGACCGCAGTTATTGAAGTAGTGGATAACATTAGGCTTGCACTGGACCATCGAGAATCCGCAATCTTGGTTCTTTTGGATCTGTCTGCGGCTTTCGACACCATCTCCCACAGAATTCTTAAACATCGTCTCTGGGAGGTGGGCGTCATAGGGAAGGCTTTGGACAGGTTTGAGAGCTACCTGGCCGATCGTTTTACTACGGTTTCTGTGGATGAGATGGTCTCCCGCACCTATCCAGTAACAGTTGGGGTTCCGCAGGGATCTATTCTCAGTCCTATGCTGTTCAACGTATATTTAACCCCTCTAGCGGGTATCATCAGATCATATGGCTTTGAGACCCTGTCTTATACTGATGACACCCAGCTGCCCATTACTTAAATGGTGTTCAATCCCGTTTTAAGAGCTGCATGATCCGGGTCAATGACTGGATGAGCCTAAACATGCTACAGTTGAATGGCAGTAAGACGGCGGTTATCCTTTTTGGAAAAGCGGAACAGCTCTGGACTCGCGACTGGTGGCCGACAGAGCTGGGTACCTGTCCCCTGCCAAAGCTGGCAGTCCGCAATCTGGGTTTTGCTATAGACAACTCCCTGTCTATGAATGCCCATATCAATCAAGTGCTTGGGATCTGTTTTGGGATCATGCGCAAGCTGCGAAAGATCTTTAAATGGTTACCCATTGAAGCAAGGAAACCATTGGTCCAGGGACTTATTATCAGCCGACGCAGCCGTCTTGACTATGGTAATGCCCTGTTTACTTCACTTAATCAAGACCTACTTTCCAAACCTCAAGTTCTTCAGAATACGGCTGCCAGGCTGGTTCTTAATCTCCCCTCCCGTACTCCATCTGCTCCGACTCTTAAAATTCTGCACTGGCTTTCGGTTCGCCAAAGAGGGTGTTTCAAAATCTTAAGCATTACACATAAGGTAATGCATGGTATTAGTCCCCAATATCTGGCACAAAAACTTCAATGGTATGTACCCAGACGTTCTCTTCGGTCAAGCACAAAACTCCTTCTTGTTCAACCACGCATTCGAACGATCCGCAATGGTGGCCGCTCTTTTTCATACTTAGCTCCTTTGCTTTGGAACAAACTTCCACTGGAGCTGCAATCCATAACGGACCATCTACACTTTCGAAGGAAGCTTAAGACTTGGCTTTTCTCTCAATAAAGTTTGGTATTTGAGTGCTTCGGTCACTGTCTGTCTCTCTGTCTTGGCTGCTAGCGCCTTGAGACCTTTTGGTGATTTGTGCGCTCTATAAAAACGTTTGACATTGACATTGACATTATCAGAATAACTGTACTCTGAGTTGATTCCTCTATTGATGCTTAAGTTTTCCAGACCATCACCATTGCTGGTGTCGTGGTGGGACGCCTAGACCTTTACCATTGCTGGTGTAGTGGAGGCCCAGCCAGACATTCACCATTGCTGGTGTTGTGGTGGCACGGCTAGACCTTCACCATTGATGTTGTCATGGTGGCATGGCTAGACCTTCACCATTGCTGGTGTCATGGTGGGAGTCTTACAACTTCACCACTACTAGTGTTTTGGTGAGACAGCTAGACTTTCACCATTGCTGGTGTTGTTGGGGGATGGCTGGAGCTTCACCATTGCTGTGTCACGGTGGCACGTCTAGACCTTCACCATTGCTGGTGCTAGGGTGGGACAGCCAAACCTTCACAGCTGCTGGTGTTGTGGTGGGACGGCTAAAACTTCACCATTGAATGTGTGGTTGTGCCACAGCTAGACCTTCACCACTGCTGGTGTAATGTGGGACTTCACCTTTGCTAGTGTTGTGGTAGGATGGCTAAACCTTCATTATTGCTGGGGTGATGGTGGGACAGCTAGACCTTCACCATTGATGATGGCGTGGTGCCATGGCTAGACGTTCACCATTGATGATGGTGTGGTGTCATGACTAGACATGTACCTTTGCTGGTGTTGCAGTGGGGCAGCTAAACCTTCACCATTGATGGTGGGACAGCTAGACGTTCACCATTGATGGTGCCGTGGTGCCAAGGCTAGACTTTCACCATTGATGGTGTTGCGGGGGGATGGCTAGAAGAAAAGACATTCTTCGGGCCAGAAATGGGGCAGGTTTATGTCTTCAAATGAAGCTGAGGGTGACTTCTGGTTCATCTCGAGGGCTCTAAAGTGAGGCTCAGAACATGCCATCTGGGGCTTGTGTGTCGGACAGAAATCTTATGTTGTGAAAGTCAAACTATTGTCTCACTGGGCGTCGAGATTCTATTGCTAACATCAAATGGGCGATAGCGCTGTAAACAATATTTAGGACACTATATTTTTGCCAGACAGTATTTTGGTTACAATATTCGGGGCCCATACCCATGGAAAGGGGGGTGTTTGCCCCAAAGGTCTCTCCAGGAAGGAAGCCCTGATGCCAAGACGCAGAGAGAAGAACCGTGACGCGAGTGGCAAACCCTCTGCTTTGCGCCTGGCAAGGGTCACTAGTTAGGGTACCTTGTGGGCACATTAACTGTAGGTGGCCCGGGCATAGGGCCAGCGAATCTAGGCACATCACTATGGCGTCACTGACCAGCATCGGATTGGTAACTAGGGCACTCGGGCAATGCCCGAGGGGCTGGTATCCGAAGTCCAGCTGTGGGCTGCTATTTTGAGCAGCCTGAGGGTCCGATTTGGGCGGTTTCTGACTTGTTCGGATGCCGCCAGGGCCCAGTGGGTGCCCGAGTGGCCTTTCTGGAGGCAGACGGGCGTCCATTACCCCCCTTTTATCAACGGCAGAGGTGACACTCACTCCCTCTCACTGGGCCGGCCCATTAACATATGCATACTGAGCGGGGCAGGGGGCCTGAGCAGAAGTGGCCTCACTTGTTTTCAGGTGTGTTTCACCCCTGTAAACGAATCCATGCATTCTTTATACCCCCCCCCCCCCCCCCAATAAAATGGCGCGGAAGCAGTGTTTTGCGGACAGGCAATATGCGAATGTCGGCCACGTCTTTTTCGCGTGCCCGGGCCGATCCCACCCTGTCACTGGCAGATGTAGCCGAGGGCTGGCTGATCACTGTGCAGCTATTTCGGTGTTTCTCAGAATTAGACACTGTTTGCTGCCTCAGTGCAGCCTGTACAGACTCACGCAGGCGTCGCTCAAGGGGGCGGTTGAATGTGTTAATGCCCCCCCAGCAGCCTGACCCTGGGCACCGAGGAATTACTATGACTAATCAAGTCCCTTGTCAGCTCGCACGAAGCAGCGCTCCGGCGGCCCCCCACCTCCACCCTCGTACCCTCTCACCTCGCCGCCTCCCACGCATGATTGTATTCCCCGTGCTCCCGTGCCCGCGGCTGGACTGTGGAAGGAGACATTTCTAACCACCTTCCATCGAGCAGCTGCGAACCATGTCCCATTCACCAGCGCCGTCTGGGCCGGCTTTAGGACAATGCGCCCGGTGCGGCCGTACTGGGCGCTGGCCTGTGGAGAGGACGCTGTTCTAAGGTGGGGGTGCTGGGTTTGGCAATAATTTATGATTGGAGAGATGAGGGGCATTTTTGCCCGGTGAAAGTGAGAGAATCGGAGGAGGCGTTCATAGGGTGTGGGGCGGCAAAAATGCAGGTCGCACCAGGCGCCACCAGCGCTAAAGCCGGCCCTGCACTGTGTGACCGGGGTGTGCGTGATGAGAGGGAATATCCCGCGCGCTGGAGTACTTGTTAATAACACTTTTTTATAGAGGGGATATAAGAGCACCATTACAGTGCACGTCACAGGCTCTCAAAGCAACGCTACATATTATATCGACCTTGAAAGGATGAAAGACTCGGTCAATCCTGCGTGTATTCAAACACGCGACTTGTGGGTTGGCTATAAATCTGCACAGCGGGCACTTTGCTCTCTGAGTTCATATAGAGAATTTGAATTTCACAAATGCGCAACAAAACCTGGCCTTAGCGCAAACAGCACTTATGAGAACCTGGCATCGGTTACTTTGTCCACAAACTTCAAGCGCCAGGGGGAGGGGGGAGTTGATTTTTTCTGGCAGGCAGGGCTCAGGGTACACTCACTATCTAATGCAAAAGACAGATTGTGGGTCGTATCTGTGCAATGGACACGGTCAGCAGGGTGGGGCCAAGGCAGGCCCGGTTCGAGAGGGTAGGCCAGGTGGGCCAGGCCCACCCAAGAAATACCCAGGCCCACCCAAGGCCTTTCAGGACTGAAAAACAAGCGTTTTTCACCTTAATATTTCACAGGGGCGCGCTGCCCTGTGGGCTCTCCCTTATCGTGTATTTGTGTAATTACCAGACACCTGGAGAGTCAGAGACATGCTGGGACAGGGACACCTGGAGAGTCAGAGGCATGCTAGGACAGAGACACCTGGAGAGTCAGAGACATGCTTGGACAGTGACACCTGGAGAGTCAGAGACATGCTGGGACACAGACACCTAGAGAGTCAGAGACATGCTATGACACAGACACCTGGAGAGTCAGAGACATGCTGGGACACAGACACCTGGAGAGTCAGAGACATGCTGGGACAGAGACACCTGGAGAGTCAGAGACATGCTGGGACACAGACACCAGGAGAGTCAGAGACATGCTGGGACACAGACACCAGGAGAGTCAGAGGCATGCTAGGACACAGATACCTAGAGAGTCAGAGACATGCTAGGACACAGACACCTGGAGAGTCAGAGACATGCTGTGACAGAGACACCTGGAAAGTCAGAGACATGCTGTGACAGAGACACCTGGAGAGTCAGAGACATGCTGGGACACAGACACCTGGAGAGTCAGAGACATGCGGGACAGAGACACCTGGAGAGTCAGAGACATGCTGGGACAGAGACACCTGGAGAGTCAGAGACATGCTGTGACAGAGACACCTGGAGAGTCAGGGACATGCTGGGACACAGACACCTGGAGAGTCAGAGACATGCGGGACAGAGACACCTGGAGAGTCAGAGACATGCTGTGACAGAGACACCTGGAGAGTCAGAGACATGCTAGGACACAGACACCTAGAGAGTCAGAGACATGCTGGGACAGAGACACCTGGAGAGTCAGAGACATGCTGGGACACAGACACCAGGAGAGTCAGAGGCATGCTAGGACACAGATACCTAGAGAGTCAGAGACATGCTAGGACACAGACACCTGGAGAGTCAGAGACATGCTGTGACAGAGACACCTGGAGAGTCAGAGACATGCTGTGACAGAGACACCTGGAGAGTCAGAGACATGCTGGGACACAGACACCTGGAGAGTCAGAGACATGCGGGACAGAGACACCTGGAGAGTCAGAGACATGCTGGGACAGAGACACCTGGAGAGTCAGAGACATGCTGTGACAGAGACACCTGGAGAGTCAGAGACATGCTGGGACACAGACACCTGGAGAGTCAGAGACATGCGGGACAGAGACACCTGGAGAGTCAGAGACATGCTGGGACAGAGACACCTGGAGAGTCAGAGACATGCTGGGACAGAGACACCTGGAGAGTCAGGGACATGCTAGGACACAGACACCTGCTGTGTCAGAGACTTGCTGGGACAGTGACACCTGGAGAGTCAGAGACATGCTGGGACAGAGACACCTGGAGAGTCAGAGACATGCTGGGACAGAGACACCCGGAGAATCAGAGACATGCGGGACAGAGACACCTGGAGAGTCAGAGACATGCTGGGACAGAGACACCTGGAGAGTCAGAGACATGCTAGGACACAGACACCTAGGGGCCGATTCACAGAACTAACTTAAGACAAAATCCTAAACTTACTACTTTTGGTATTCACAGAAGTTCGGATTTTGTCTTAAGTCTGTCTTAAGTCTGTCTTAAGTCTGTCTTAAGTCTGTCTTAAGTTTGTCTTAAGTCTGTCTTAAGTTTGTCTTAAGTCTGTCTTAAGTTTGTCTTAAGTCTGTCTTAAATCTGTCTTAAGTTTGTCTTAAGACAAACTTAAGATAAAATCCTAACTTCTGTGAATACCAAAAGTAGTAAGTTTAGGATTTTGTCTTAAGTTAGTTCTGTGAATCGGGCCCCTAGAGAGTCAGAGACATGCTGGGACACAGACACCTAGAGAGTCAGAGACATGCTGGGACAGAGACGCCTGGACAGTCAGACACATGCTGGGACACAGACACCTGGACAGTCAGAGACATGCTGGGACACAGACACTCGAAGAGTCAGAGACATGCTGGGACACAGACACTCGAAGAGTCAGAGACATGCTGGGACACAGACACCCGGAGAGTCAAAGACATGCTGGGACACAGACACCTAGAGAGTCAGAGGCATGCTAGGACACAGCCACCTAGAGAGTCAGAGACATGCTGGGACAGAGACACCCGGAGAGTCAGAGACATGCTGGGAAACAGATACCTGGAGAGTCAGAGACATGCTAGGACACAGACACCTGGAGAATCAGAGACATGCTAGGACACAGACACCTAGAGAGTCAGAGACATGCTGGGACACAGACACCTAGAGAGTCAGAGACATGCAGGGACACAGACACCTGGAGAGTCAGAGACATGCTGGGACACAGACACCTGGAGAGTCAGAGACATGCTAGGACACAGACACCTAGAGAGTCAGAGACATGCTGGGACACAGACACCTAGGGAGTCAGAGACATGCTGTGACACAGACACCTGGAGAGTCAGAGACATGCTGGGACACAGACACCTGGAGAGTCAGAGACATGCGGGACAGAGACACCTGGAGAGTCAGAGACATGCTGGGACAGTGACACCTGGTGAGTCAGAGACATGCTGGGACACAGACACCTGGAGAGTCAGAGACATGCTGTGACACAGACACCTGGAGAGTCAGAGACATGCTGTGACACAGACACCTGGTGAGTCAGAGACATGCTGGGACAGTGACACCTGGAGAGTCAGAGACATGCTGGGACACAGACACCTGGAGAGTCAGAGACACAGATGGACACTGACCCCAGGAAAGTAAGAGACATGCTAGGACACAGACACCTTGAGAGTCAGAGACATGCTGGGACACAGACACCTGGAGAGTCAGAGACATGCTGGGACACAGACACCTGGAGAGTCAGAGACATGCTGGGACACAGACACCTACTGAGTCAGAGACATGCTGGGACACAGACACCTGGAGAGTCAAACACATGCTGGGACACAGACACCTGGAGAGTCAGAGACATGCTGTGACAGTGACCCCTGGTGAGTCAGAGACATGCTGGGACAGAAGACACCTGGAGAGTCAGAGACATGCTGGGACACAGACACCTAGAGAGTCAGAGACATGCTGGGACAGAGACGCCTGGACAGTCAGAGACATGCTGGGACACAGACACCTGGACAGTCAGAGACATGCTGGGACACAGACACTCGAAGAGTCAGAGACATGCTGGGACACAGACACCTGGAGAGCCAGAGACATGATATGACAGAGACACCTGGAGAGTCAGAGACATGCTAGGACATCGACACCTGGAGAGTCAGAGACATGCTTGGACACAGACACCTGGAGTGTCAGAGATATTCTAGGACAGAGACACATGGAGAGTCAGAGACATGCTGGGACAGTGACACCTGGAGAGTCAGAGACATACTGGGACACAGACACCTGGAGAGTCAGAGACATGCGGGACAGAGACACCTGGAGAGTCAGAGACATGCTGGGACAGAGACACCTGGAGAGTCAGAGACATGCTGGGACAGAGACACCTGGAGAGTCAGGGACATGCTAGGACACAGACACCTGCTGAGTCAGAGGCTTGCTGGGACAGTGACACCTGGAGAGTCAGAGACATGCTGGGACAGAGACACCTGGAGAGTCAGAGACATGCTGGGACAGAGACACCTGGAGAATCAGAGACATGCGGGACAGAGACACCTGGAGAGTCAGAGACATGCTGGGACAGAGACACCTGGAGAGTCAGAGACATGCTAGGACACAGACACCTAGAGAGTCAGAGACATGCTGTGACACAGACACCTAGAGAGTCAGAGACATGCTGGGACAGAGACGCCTGGACAGTCAGAGACATGCTGGGACACAGACACCTGGACAGTCAGAGACATGCTGGGACACAGACACTCGAAGATCCAGAGACATGCTGGGACACAGACACTCGAAGAGTCAGAGACATGCTGGGACACAGACACCCGGAGAGTCAAAGACATGCTGGGACACAGACACCTAGAGAGTCAGAGGCATGCTAGGACACAGACACCTAGAGAGTCAGAGACATGCTGGGACAGAGACACCCGGAGAGTCAGAGACATGCTGGGACACAGATACCTGGAGAGTCAGAGACATGCTAGGACACAGACACCTGGAGAGTCAGAGACATGCTAGGACACAGACACCTAGAGAGTCAGAGACATGCTGGGACACAGACACCTAGAGAGTCAGAGACATGCAGGGACACAGACACCTAGAGAGTCAGAGACATGCTGGGACACAGACACCTGGAGAGTCAGAGACATGCTAGGACACAGACACCTAGAGAGTCAGAGACATGCTGGGACACAGACACCTAGGGAGTCAGAGACATGCTGTGACACAGACACCTGGAGAGTCAGAGACATGCTGGGACACAGACACCTGGAGAGTCAGAGACATGCGGGACAGAGACACCTGGAGAGTCAGAGACATGCTGGGACAGTGACACCTGGTGAGTCAGAGACATGCTGGGACACAGACACCTGGAGAGTCAGAGACATGCTGTGACACAGACACCTGGAGAGTCAGAGACATGCTGTGACACAGACACCTGGTGAGTCAGAGACATGCTGGGACAGTGACACCTGGAGAGTCAGAGACATGCTGGGACACAGAAACCTGGAGAGTCAGAGACACAGATGGACACTGACCCCAGGAAAGTAAGAGACATGCTAGGACACAGACACCTTGAGAGTCAGAGACATGCTGGGACACAGACACCTGGAGAGTCAGAGACATGCTGGGACACAGACACCTGGAGAGTCAGAGACATGCTGGGACACAGACACCTACTGAGTCAGAGACATGCTGGGACACAGACACCTGGAGAGTCAGACACATGCTGGGACACAGACACCTGGAGAGTCAGAGACATGCTGTGACAGTGACACCTGGTGAGTCAGAGACATGCTGGGACAGAAGACACCTGGAGAGTCAGAGACATGCTGGGACACAGACACCTAGAGAGTCAGAGACATGCTGGGACAGAGACGCCTGGACAGTCAGAGACATGCTGGGACACAGACACTCAAAGAGTAAGAGACATGCTGGGACACAGACACCTGGAGAGCCAGAGACATGCTATGACAGAGACACCTGGAGAGTCAGAGACATGCTAGGACATCGACACCTGGAGAGTCAGAGACATGCTTGGACACAGACACCTGGAGTGTCAGAGATATTCTAGGACAGAGACACATGGAGAGTCAGAGACATGCTGGGACAGTGACACCTGGAGAGTCAGAGACATGCTGTGACACAGACACCTGGAGAGTCAGAGACATGCGGGGACAGAGACACCTGGAGAGTCAGAGACATGCTGGGACACAGACACTCGAAGAGTCAGAGACATGCTAGTACACAGACACCTGGAGAGTCAGAAATATGCTATGACACAGACACCTGGAGAGTCAGAGACATACTAGGACATCGACACCTGGAGAGTCAGAGACATGCTAGGACACAGACACCTGGAGTGTCAGAGATATTCTAGGACAGAGACACATGGAGAGTCAGAGACATGCGGGGACAGAGACACCTGGAGAGTCAGAGACATGCTGGGACACAGACACCTGGAGAGTCAGAGACATGCTGTGACACAGACACCTGGAGAGTCAGAGACATGCTGGGACACAGACACATGGAGAGTCAGAGACATGCTGGGACAGTGACACCTGGTGAGTCAGAGACATGCTGGGACAGTGACACCTGGACAGCCAGAGACATGCTGTGACACAGACACCTGGAGAGTCAGAGACATGCTGGGACACAGACACCTAGAGAGTCAGAGGCATGCTGGGACACAGACACATGGAGAGTCAGAGACATGCTAGGACACAGACACCTGGAGAGTCAGAGACATGCTGGGACAGTGACACCTGGAGAGTCAGAGACATGCTGGGACACAGACACCTGGAGAGTCAGAGATATGCTGTGACACAGACACCTGGAGAGCCAGAGACATGCTAGTACACAGACACCTGGAGAGTCAGAGATATGCTATGACAGAGACACCTGGAGAGTCAGAGACATGCTATGACACAGACACCTGGAGAGTCAGAGACATGCTAGGACACAGACACCTGGAGAGTCAGAGATATGCTATGACACAGACACCTGGAGAGTCAGAGACATGCTGGGACACAGACACCTGGAGCGTCAGAGATATTCTAGGACAGAGACACATGGAGAGTCAGAGACATGCTGGGACAGTGACACCTGGAGAGTCAGAGACATGCTGTGACACAGACACCTGGAGAGTCAGAGACATGCTGGGACATCGACACCTGGAGAGTCAGAGACATGCTAGGACACAGACACCTGGAGCGTCAAAGATATTCTAGGACAGAGACACATGGAGAGTCAGAGACATGCTGGGACAGTGACACCTGGAGAGTCAGAGACATGCTGTGACACAGACACCTGGAGAGTCAGAGACATGCGGGGACAGAGACACCTGGAGAGTCAGAGACATGCTGGGACACAGACACCTGGAGAGTCAGAGACATGCTGTGACACAGACACCTGGAGAGTCAGAGACATGCTGGGACACAGACACATGGAGAGTCAGAGACATGCTGGGACAGTGACACCTGGAGAGTCTGAGACATGCTGTGACACAGACACCTGGAGAGTCAGAGACATGCGGGGACAGTGACACCTGGTGAGTCAGAGACATGCTGTGACACAGACACCTGGAGAGTCAGAGACATGCTGGGACACAGACACATGGAGAGTCAGAGACATGCTGGGACGGTGACACCTGGTGAGTCAGAGACATGCTGGGACAGTGACACCTGGACAGCCAGAGACATGCTGTGACACAGACACCTGGAGAGTCAGAGACATGCTGGGACACAGACACCTAGAGAGTCAGAGGCATGCTGGGACACAGACACATGGAGAGTCAGAGACATGCTAGGACACAGACACCTGGAGAGTCAGAGACATGCTGGGACAGTGACACCTGGAGAGTCAGAGACATGCTGGGACACAGACACCTGGAGAGTCAGAGATATGCTGTGACACAGACACCTGGAGAGCCAGAGACATGCTAGTACACAGACACCTGGAGAGTCAGAGATATGCTATGACAGAGACACCTGGAGAGTCAGAGACATGCTATGACACAGACACCTGGAGAGTCAGAGACATGCTAGGACACAGACACCTGGAGAGTCAGAGATATGCTATGACACAGACACCTGGAGAGTCAGAGACATGCTGGGACACAGACACCTGGAGCGTCAGAGATATTCTAGGACAGAGACACATGGAGAGTCAGAGACATGCTGGGACAGTGACACCTGGAGAGTCAGAGACATGCTGTGACACAGACACCTGGAGAGTCAGAGACATGCTGGGACATCGACACCTGGAGAGTCAGAGACATGCTAGGACACAGACACCTGGAGCGTCAGAGATATTCTAGGACAGAGACACATGGAGAGTCAGAGACATGCTGGGACAGTGACACCTGGAGAGTCAGAGACATGCTGTGACACAGACACCTGGAGAGTCAGAGACATGCGGGGACAGAGACACCTGGAGAGTCAGAGACATGCTGGGACACAGACACCTGGAGAGTCAGAGACATGCTGTGACACAGACACCTGGAGAGTCAGAGACATGCTGGGACACAGACACATGGAGAGTCAGAGACATGCTGGGACAGTGACACCTGGAGAGTCTGAGACATGCTGTGACACAGACACCTGGAGAGTCAGAGACATGCGGGGACAGTGACACCTGGTGAGTCAGAGACATGCTGTGACACAGACACCTGGAGAGTCAGAGACATGCGGCAACAGTGGCACCTGGTGAGTCAGAGACATGCTGAGACAGAGACACCTGGAGAGTCAGGGACATGCTAGGACACAGACACCTGGAGAGTCAGAGACATGCGGGACAGTGGCACCTGGAGAGTCAGAGACATGCTGGGCAGAGACACCTGGAGAGTCAGGGACATGCTGTGACACAGACACCTGGACAGTCAGAGACATGCGGGGACAGTGGCACCTGGTGAGTCAGAGACATGCTGAGACAGAGACACCTGGAGAGTCAGAGACATGCGGGGACAGAGACACCTGGAGAGTCAGAGACATGCGGGGACAGTGGCACCTGGTGAGTCAGAGACATGCTGTGACACAGACACCTGGAGAGTCAGGGACATGCTAAGCGGGGCTCGTGCAAGATCAGCACCAGCATGTTGTAGGCGCTATATTGTGGTGTCTCTACCCTCAAGCCCACACACCTTGCTTGTACTGGCTCAGCCAACACAGGACTGTTCCGTATGCCAGTACCCTCACCCTGACACACTGGTAGAGTGGGCGGCACGTGGGAGCGCTCTAAGGCGGGGCTCGTGCAAGGTCAGCACCAGCGCGTTGCTGGCGCTATAATGTAGTGACACTTTGCTATCGCTCTGATCACGGTCTGGAGCAAGAGGCTTTTTTACTTTAAATATTTGAATACTTCTTTTTAAATCCTTGTTATAGTTTGATTGTACTGTATTACTGTGTGTTTTACTCTTGGGGGCACGTACGAGCTGTGGTCAATGCTCGGGGGGACCTCACGCTTCTCCACGCAATCCAGGTCAGCGCTCTAGTTTAACTTGCTCTGACGTGCACATTCGGCATTATACTCAGCCGCTGGCGCCTCCGCGCAGCGGACTCGCGCAGCGGGCGTGCCGCTGCCGCGCCGAAGTCGCGCCTAAGGCAAGCCCGTCCGCGCCAGACCGGGTCCAGGGGCCAGGACCCCTGTCAAAGTCACTCCAGATGTATATCGGTATACTAGGGAACACCTTACCAGGCTTAGAGGTGAGACTAGGAGTGAATGTGTGCATTTTATGTCTCCAGTTGAATGGAGTACTTCATGCCCTCATTGTCATTTCAAGTTTCATCCTATCATACCTCCTCTGGTTGATGGTGAGGTTAAGGAAAAAATTGCGATGCTACTAGTCAATTGTCGCTCTCTCTCAAAGCACGCGACTGAAATTTACTTACTCCTTGAAGATTTGAGCCCAGACGTTCTCTTTTTGACCGAAACATGGTCAAATAAGGACTCAGACGCTGCTTTAGTTCAAGCTCTTCCCCCCAATTATGCCATTCTTAGGCAAGACCGTGATAGCGGCCGTGGTGGGGTAATTGCTGTCATCTATAAAAATAAGTACAAATGCAGATCCACAAGCAATCCTGTTCCTGACTGCGAGAGCTTAGCTTTTACAGTTAGTTTCTCCCCCACCTGTACCCTTTCAGGAATGTTAATATATCGTCCCCCAGGAGCACTGGGCGACTTCTGTAAAGAACTCCCAGATATTGCTGCCAGTTGTGCCAGTCTTTCATCAAATTATTCGATTTCTGGTGATTTTAATATACACTTCGATGATCTGAACTCCACTGTTACTCAGGACCTCATTGAAAGTTTGGAAACGTCTTAATTTAAGCAAATTGTATCCGGCCCGACTCATAATTTAGGCCACTTTCTTGAACCCTTATTCACTAATCTTCAGAATCTTATAGTGGCTGAGACCATTCCGGTTCCCTGGTCGGACCACTTTTTACTATCCTTTGTCTGGAACCCCCAAGATTCTCTGCGGCCTTTCTCTAGAACTAAAAAATGCGGTCGCATCTGGTCTAAACTTTCAGTTGATAGCTGAGTAACTGATTTAAAAAACTCGATTCCCATTTCACATCCTAATCCTACAGTCGCTAATGACAATCTTAATAGTTGGCTGGATTCCTCCCTGGATTTAGTCCTTCCGAACTCTATAAAAATGAAATAAAAGCCGCTCAAGTTAGTTTCTATCATGAAAGGATTGTTTCCGTGTCTAATTCCACCCGGGAAATTTTTAAGATTGCAAAATCTCTTGTCACACCTCCCAGTCCCCCCACTGATTTTGATAGTGCCCAACACCGATGGGATGAAATTGCGAATTTCTTTTCTACTAAAATCCATAATATCTACAGGACCTTTTTGCAAACTAATCCTGTTACAGATACTTTCCCTCTTAAACAGCAAGCCGTGCGTGAAGAGTCCCCCCCTTTGACTCTACCCTCCCTGCAGATACTTCTTAGTCAACTAAAATCATGCTCTCCTGTTGATTCTGCTCCCCCGGCCGTTCTACATCTGGTTTCAGAAATAGTTTCCCCAGTCATTCAGGACGTGATAAACATGTCCTTCCTAAGGGGTCAGGTTCACCCCCCCTATGGAAACAGGCAAGAGTTAAAGCTCTTTTGAAAAAGACAAACCTTAATCCTGAGGAATGGGCCAACTACCAGCATGTCTCCCTGCTGCCTGGAATAAGCAAACTAGCTGAAAAATATGTTAACTCCGTACTGGCAGCTTTTCTGGAGAAAATCAACTGCCTACATCCCACTCAGACAGGTTTTAGATGCCAACAGGGTACGGAGACCGCTCTTCTTGCTGTGATAGAAGAATCCAGAAAAGTTTGGACAATGGAGGCTGCGCTGCTCCTATTTTGTTAGATCTCAGCGCAGCCTTTGATACTGTTAATCACCAACTTATGGTCCCAAGTCTCAGGGAGGTGGGGGTGGCAGGAATCACCCTGAAATGGCTGCAGTCCTTTCTTGAAGACAGATCTTTTGCTGTCTACGAGGAGGATGCTTCTTCAGAGCAGATCCCTCTGCAGTGTGGAGTCCCCCAGGGACCGTCTCTAAGTCCCACCATGTTTAACATCTACAAGAGATCTCTTGCAGATGTGGTGCTTCCTTGGGGGATCCACATTGTCACCTATGCCGACGATACTCAGTTGGTGGTTTCCCTTGGTCAGCAAGATAAATCTGTGCCTGGTCTAACATCATGCCTCGGGCAGGTCTCCGAGTGGATGGACATGTCATTCCTAAAACTGAATGGAGCAAAAACAGAACTTAGGCCACTCTGCCCCTATGAACATAGACTCTTTGTGGCCAAGCTGCCTAGGCCCCCCTCCAGCACCAAAGAAACAAATCAAAAGTTTGGGAGTCTGGTTTCACTGCAATTTGGATTTTAAAATACAAGCTCGCAAAGTTGCAGCTAATTGCTATGGACTCCTTAGGATGTTAAGGAAGATCCTCGCCCTCCTTCCTTTGGATGCTAGACGTATGTTGGTCCAGGCACTTATATTGTCCCGGCTGGACTGTGCAAATGCAGTCTATTTGGGTGCTCCACAAGGGACTATTAAGATACTGCAGATTGTCCAGAACTGTGCAGCCGCCTGCTTATGAACATTCCCAAACGAAGCTCAGCCAGACCTGCCCTTGGCTCGCTGCACTGGCTCCCTATTCGGGACAGAACCAGGTTTAAGGCTATGTGCATGTCTCTGACTCACCAGGTGTCACTGTCCCAGCATGTCTCTGACTCACCAGGTGTCACTGTCCCAGCATGTCTCTGACTCTCCAGGTGTCTCTGTCCCAGCATGTCTCTGAATCTCCAGGTGTCTGTGTCACAGCATGTCTCTTACTTTCCTGGGGTCAGTGTCCATCTGTGTCTCTGACTCTCCAGGTGTCTGTGTCACAGCATGTCTCTTACTTTCCTGGGGTCAGTGTCCATCTGTGTCTCTGACTCTCCAGGTGTCTGTGTCCCAGCATGTCTCTGACTCTCCAGGTGTCTGTGTCACAGCATGTCTCTTACTTTCCTGGGGTCAGTGTCCATCTGTGTCTCTGACTCTCCAGGTGTCTGTGTCCCAGCATGTCTTTGACTCTCCGGGTGTCTGTGTTCCAGCATGTCTTTGACTCTCCGGGTGTCTGTGTTCCAGCATGTCTCTGACTCTTCGAGTGTCTGTGTCCCAGCATGTCTCTGACTCTCCAGGTGTCTCTGTCCCAGCATGTCTCTGACTCTCCAGGTGTCTGTGTCCCAGCATGTCTCTGACTCTCCAGGTGTCACTGTCCCCGCATGTCTCTGACTCTCCAGGTGTCACTGTCCCCGCATGTCTCTGACTCTCCAGGTGTCATTGTCCCAGCATGTCTCTGACTCTCCAGGTGTCACTGTCCCAGCATGTCACTGACTCTCCAGGTGTCATTGTCCCAGCATGTCTCTGACTCTCCAGGTGTCATTGTCCCAGCATGTCTCTGACTCTCCAGGTGTCACTGTCCCAGCATGTCACTGACTCTCCAGGTGTCACTGTCCCAGCATGTCTCTGACTCTCCAGGTGTCACTGTCCCAGCATGTCTCTGACTCTCCAGGTGTCACTGTCCCAGCATGTCTCTGACTCTCCAGGTGTCACTGTCAAACATGTCTCTGACTCTCTAGGTGTCTGTGTCCCAGCATGTCTCTGACTCTCCAGGTGTCTCTGTCCCAGCATGTCTCTGACTCTCCAGGTGTCTGTGTCCCAGCATGTCTCTGACTCTCCAGGTGTCTGTGTCCCAGCATGTCTCTGACTCTCCAGGTGTCTCTGTCCCAGCATGTCTCTGACTCTCCAGGTGTCTGTGTCCTAGCATGTCTCTGACTCTCCAGGTGTCTCTGTCCCAGCATGTCTCTGACTCACAAGGTGTCACTGTCCCAGCATGTCTCTGACTCTCCAGGTGTCTGTGTCCCAGCATGTCTCTGACTCTCCAGGTGGCTGTGTCCCAGCATGTCTCTGACTCACAAGGTGTCACTGTCCCAGCATGTCTCTGACTCTCCAGGTGTCTGTGTCCCAGCATGTCTCTGACTCACAAGGTGTCACTGTCCCAGCATGTCTCTGACTCTCCAGGTGTCTGTGTCCCAGCATGTCTCTGACTCTTCAGGTGTCTGTGTCACAGCATGTCTCTGACTCTCCAGGTGTCTGTGTCCCAGCATGTCTCTGACTCTCCAGGTGTCTGTGTCACAGCATGTCTCTGACTCACAAGGTGTCACTGTCACAGCATGTCTCTGACTCTCCAGGTGTCTGTGTCCCAGCATGTCTCTGACTCTCCAGGTGTCTGTGTCCCGCATGTCTCTGACTCTCCAGGTGCCTGTGCCACAGCATGTCTCTGACTCTCCAGGTGTCTGTGTCCCAGCATGTCTCTGACTCTCCAGGTGTCTGTGTCCCGCATGTCTCTGACTCTCCAGGTGTCTGTGTCACAGCATGTCTCTGACTCTCCAGGTGTCTGTGTCACAGCATGTCTCTGACTCTCCAGGTGTCTGTGTCACAGCATGTCTCTGACTGTCCAGGTGTCTGTGTCCTAGCATGTCTCTGACTGTCCAGGTGTCTGTGTCACAGCATGTCTCTGACTCTCCAGGTGTCTGTGTCCCAGCATGTCTCTGACTCTCCAGGTGTCTGTTTCCCAGCATGTCTCTGACTCTCCAGGTGTCTCTGTCCCAGCATGTCTCTGACTCTCTAGGTGTCTGTGTCACAGCATGTCTCTGACTCTCTAGGTGTCTGTGTCCCAGCATGTCTCTGACTCTCCAGGTGTCTGTGTCCCAGCATGTCTCTGACTCTCCGGGTGTCTGTGTCCCAGCATGTCCCTGACTCTCCAGGTGTCTGTGTCCCAGCATGTCTCTGACTCTCTAGGTGTCTGTGTCTTAGCACGTCTCTGACTCTCTAGGTGTCTGTGTCCCAGCATGTCTCTGACTCTACAGGTGTCACTGTCCCAGCATGTCTCTGACTCTACAGGTGTCACTGTCCCAGCATGTCTCTGACTCTCCAGGTGTCTGTGTCCCAGCATGTCTCTGACTCGCCATGTGTCACTGTCCCAGCATGTCTCTGACTCTCCATGTGTCTGTGTCCCAGCATGTCTCTGACTCTCTAGGTGTCTGTGTCCTAGCATGTCTCTGACTCTCTAGGTGTCTGTGTCCTAGCATGTCTCTGACTCTCCAGGTGTCTGTGTCTCAGCATGTCTCTGACTCACAAGGTGTCACTGTCCCAGCATGTCTCTGACTCTCCGGGTGTCTGTGTCCCAGCATGTCCCTCACTCTCCAGGTGTCTAAGTCCCAGCATGTCTCTGACTATCCAGGTGTCTGTGTCACAGCATGTCTCTGACTCTCTAGGTGTCTGTGTCCCAGCAGGTCTCTGACTCTCCAGGTGTCTGTGTCCCAGCATGTCTCTGACTCTCTAGGTGTCTGTGTCCTAGCATGTCTCTGACTCTCCAGGTGTCTGTGTCACAGCATGTCTCTGACTCTCTAGGTGTCTGTGTCCCAGCATGTCTCTGACTCTCCAGGTGTCTGTGTCCCAGCATGTCTCTGACTCTCCGGGTGTCTGTGTCCCAGCATGTCCCTGACTCTCCAGGTGTCTGTGTCCCAGCATGTCCCTGACTCTCCAGGTGTCTGTGTCACCGCATGTCTGTGATTCTCCAGGTGTCTGTGTCCCAGCATGTCTCTGACTCTCTAGGTGCTTTGTCCTAGCATGTCTCTGACTCTCCAGGTGTCTGTGTCACAGCATGTCTCTGACTCTCTAGGTGTCTGTGTGCCAGCATGTCTCTGACTCTCCAGGTGTCTGTGTCCCAGCATGTCTCTGACTCTCTAGGTGTCTGTGTCCTAGCATGTCTCTGACTCTGCGGGTGTCTGTGTCCTAGCATGTGTCTGACTCTCCAGGTGTCACTGTCCCCGCATGTCTCTGACTCTCCAGGTGTCACTGTCCCCGCATGTCTCTGACTCTCCAGGTGTCTGTGTCCCAGCATGTCTCTGACTCTCCAGGTGTCTCTGTCCCAGCATGTCTCTGACTCTCCAGGTGTCTGTGTCCTAGCATGTCTCTGACTCTGCATGTGTCAGTGCCCTAGCATATCTCTGACTCTCCAGGTGTCTGTGCCCTAGCATGTCTCTGACTCTCCAGGTGTCTGTGTCCTAGCATGTCTCTGACTCACAAGGTGTCTGTGTCACAGCATGTCTCTGACTCACAAGGTGTCTGTGTCACAGCATGTCTCTGACTGTCCAGGTGTCTGTGTTCCAGCATGTCCCTGACTCTCCAGGTGTCACTGTCCCAGCATGTCCCTGACTCTCCAGGTGTCTGTGTCCCAGCATGTCTCTGACTCTTCAGGTGTCTCTGTCCCAGCATGTCCCTGACTCTCCAGTTGGGTGTCTCCCAGCATGTCTCTGACTCACCAGGTGTCTGTGTCCCAGCATGTCTCTGACTCTCCAGATGTCTGCGTCCTAGCATGTCTCTGACTCTCCAGGTGTCTCTGTCTTAGAATATCTCTGACTCTCCAGGTGTCTCTGTCTTAGAATATCTCTGACGCTCCAGGTGTCTGTGTCCTAGCATGTCTCTGACTCTCCAGGTGTCTGTGTCCCAGCATGTCTCTGACTCTCCAGGTGTCTGTGTCACAGCATGTCTCCGACTCTCCAGGTGTCTCTGTCTTAGAATATCTCTGACGCTCCAGGTGTCTGTGTCCTAGCATGTCTCTGACTCTCCAGGTGTCTGTGTCACAGCATGTCTCTGACTCTCTAGGTGTCTGTGTCCCAGCATGTCTCTGACTCTCCAGGTGTCTGTGTCCCAGCATGTCTCTGACTCTCCGGGTGTCTGTGTCCCAGCATGTCCCTGACTCTCCAGGTGTCTGTGTCCCAGCATGTCCCTGACTCTCCAGGTGTCTGTGTCACAGCATGTCTGTGATTCTCCAGGTGTCTGTGTCCCAGCATGTCTCTGACTTTCTAGGTGTCTGTGTCCTAGCATGTATCTGACTCTCCAGGTGTCTGTGTCACAGCATGTCTCTGACTCTCTAGGTGTCTGTGTCCCAGCATGTCTCTGACTCTCCAGGTGTCTGTGTCCCAGCATGTCTCTGACTCTCTAGGTGTCTGTGTCCTAGCATGTCTCTGACTCTGTGGGTGTCTGTGTCCTAGCATGTGTCTGACTCTCCAGGTGTCACTGTCCCCGCATGTCTCTGACTCTCCAGGTGTCACTGTCCCGCATGTCTCTGACTCTCCAGGTGTCTGTGTCCCAGCATGTCTCTGACTCTCCAGGTGTCTCTGTCCCAGCATGTCTCTGACTCTCCAGGTGTCTGTGTCCTAGCATGTCTCTGACTCTGCAGGTGTCTGTGCCCTAGCATATCTCTGACTCTCCAGGTGTCTGTGCCCTAGCATGTCTCTGACTCTCCAGGTGTCTGTGTCCTAGCATGTCTCTGACTCACAAGGTGTCTGTGTCACAGCATGTCTCTGACTCACAAGGTGTCTGCGTCCTAGCATGTCTCTGACTCTCCAGGTGTCTCTGTCTTAGAATATCTCTGACTCTCCAGGTGTCTCTGTCTTAGAATATCTCTGACGCTCCAGGTGTCTGTGTCCTAGCATGTCTCTGACTCTCCAGGTGTCTGTGTCCCAGCATGTCTCTGACTCTCCAGGTGTCTGTGTCACAGCATGTCTCCGACTCTCCAGGTGTCTCTGTCTTAGAATATCTCTGACTCTCCAGGTGTCTGTGTCCCAGCATGTCTCTGACTCCCCAGGTGTCTGTGTCCCAGCATGTCTCTGACTCTCCAGGTGTCTCTGTCTTAGAATATCTCTGACGCTGCAGGTGTCTGTGTCCCAGCATGTCTCTGACTCCCCAGGTGTCTGTGTCCCAGCATGTCTCTGACTCTCCAGGTGTCTCTGTCTTAGAATATCTCTGACGCTCCAGGTGTCTGTGTCCTAGCATGCTCATAAATGTATCTCCGGGAAGGGCCCTCTGCTGTTCAAGTCAATGGTGCAACTATATCACCCTATTAGGATTCTGAGATCCAATAACAAAGGACTCCTCGCAGTTCCTAGGATCAAGCGGTCATGAACTGGAGGTCGGTGGTTCTCATACAAAGCTGCCAAGCTTTGGAACCGGCTCCCAGACTATCCTAGCTACCTTGAATTCAGGAAGCAGCTGAACAGTTTTCTCTTTCCGTGATCCAGTTCTTTGTTCTCAAGGTGTCACAATAAGCGCTGGGATGCCCTTGGGTAGCCAGGCACTGTATAAGTGTGTATTCAATTCAATTCAATTCAATTCAAACGTCCCATCCATTCCTCCGCTCCCCCGGCACAGTGTAGGTGGGCAGGCAGCTACCCTTGAAAATGCCCATAAAATGCCCTGCTTCATCAAGGACATGTACCTATTCCTAGGAGTGTGCAAACAGCAGATTTGTGTACATCTTTGTAGCTTAATCACAATCATTTTGCTAACCTATGGAAACAAAACTCAGATCTGTTAACAAATTGAACGATTTTTTAAAAATATATTATTCTGAAAAGCAGGTGCTTTTTAGTTTGTGGTGCTAATGATAGGGTTGTGAGCCTGAGGGCGCCGCCATGACTTATTAAGTAGGAGTTCAGCTAATCTGATGACTCAGCCCCCCCCCCCCCTGTGCCCCCTTCCCTTCCGCTCCTTCTGAAGCCGTGCTCCTCAGCCTGTATCCCAGGCAGTATCCTGTGGCCCTCGGGGGTCTGCCCGCGGGCCCCGGAGAGCAGTTCATAACACAGACAAGGCCATCAAACATCAAACACAGCCTGAAACGTTATCCCAGAGTGAGAAAAAATCTGCATTTTCAACAACACCTCCTGCCTGGCAGTGAGGCGAACGGATCTACGACCACTTCTGAATGCATTACAGGTGGCAAACCTGGCTGGCACGTAAATATCACATCTATTTTATATAGCGCAGAGAAGACCCTGACGGAAGCACAGCGCTTTAAACGCAGCAAGCTTTTAGGCGTCTGGCGATGCTAGTATGACAGGAGGCAGAACTGGGGTGAGGGGCTCAGAGGATGTCGAGGGTGTGTTTCTAAGGGCGCCAACAAAACACAACCTCCTACTGCACGAGTGTGCACCAACACGCGTCAAGGAGCTACAAATATTGACACTGAGAGGTCTGTGGGATAAGAGATGGTGGGGCGTGCTCACTGCCACCGTGCCACAGCTCACTCACCAGCCCCAGAGTCACTGCTGGGAGATGTCAGACAGGGACAGGTAGATTCCAGCCACAAGAACTGCCCTCTGGAAGCTCTGCACGAAACTGCCCCAAGGCTGGGAAACTCTGGTGCATAAGACCCACTTGGGTTGTGCCAGTTCTTAGGAGTACATCCTAATGAACCCAGCTGATGTTGTGCCAAATGGACAATGACCTGCACTGTCTGCTCATGCACGCACGCACACGCACGCATGCACACAGCACCCCCAGCCCAGCCCTGTGCACACTGTACGGCTCTGCAGATCATCAGTGACTTGTGTGTACACACAAGATACATGCGAGGGCACTGAATCACGCACTCCAGTGTCTGAACAGGTTTTGCTGCAGGGCAGTGTCGCAAGGAATCTTGCGGCGCTGTCCTGCGTCAAAGGAAACGGGCAGGAATGCGCCTTATGTATGAGACACAATGTCTCAACAGGGAAGATGAATAAAGGGACCAATCAATACATGGTTCAATCAAGGGAAGGGCAAAATTAAGAGAGATCCAAGATAGAGAAGGAACAGATTTAATAATTAGATACACAAAAGGTATATACAATTCAAAATAACCATAACTAACACATATGCACTGACAAAAAAGTGAAAAAGTGAACGGCGCAGTGACAAAAAGTGTGGAAGTGACAACACGGTACGGCGAAATGATTTAGATAAATTCAAGGTCAAGGAGAATTATATACAATGGGTAATTTACATATAAACATGAAGGTCTCGCAGGACCCTGTAGTTAGCCGTAAATAATGTTGTCTGGTCGACGACGTTTCAACCTCCATAAGTAGAGGTCATCATCAGGACTATGGTTATTGCAATATTCTAAATACCTATGTGTAAGAGGAAAAAGGGAGGATAATAAATAGAAAGGCCCAGAAAGAAAACACAACTTACAACACAGAAAATGAAAGGTAAAAGGCAAGTGAGGGGGCAGTCGTACCTGTGTCCGTGGTCAGAAACCACTTCAAAGTTAATTGCAGGGAATGGTGGATCAATTATATAAGGTCCGTCACATTTAGAGGGGGATCATCAATAGTCTGAAATAATAATGAAGAAAATGTAAGGGTGGACAACTAATTCAACGCAAAAATTAGTGTAAAGCGCGATGTAAGGCGCTTACCTGTGGCTGACAACAGAGAAATGAAGGCCAATGGGAATGATAAGTATGTCCTGGTTGTGTTTAAAGGGCAGCCATCTATCGTGAGAGGAAAACGAGATAAAACTAATGTGCAAGATAAGAAAAAAATTAATTAAAGGAGGGGATTATAGGGAACAAAAACGCTTACCAAAAGGAGCACGTTGTTAAATAACGAAAGGGCATCCAGCGGTAGTTAATTTCGCAATATTAGAAATTGGGCTCTAATGGACAAGAAGAAAAGAGCTTTAGAGGGTGGGCGTATGATGTCATCGCCAAATCAAACCGAAAAATAAATAAAACTAGTCTAGGAGTTAGCCATGGGGAGACTTACTAGAGTAGAATCGTAAACTGCCAAACAACGGAATGGGTTCTCGGCACTCTAAAGGACAGAAAGAACAAGGGCTTGAGAAAGTAGGCGTGTCAGGACAACGCCAATCGCAAACCAAAACAAAAAATAGTCCAGTCAGGCGAAGCCGTCATAGGAAAGACTTACTGGGGTAGGCGGGTTAGTTGCCAAACAACGGGATCAGTCCAAGGGGCTCTATTAAACAAACGAAAACGGGCTTTAGCAAGTGGGCGTGTAAAAACAACGCCGAATCGAAACGGAAATAATCCAACTAATCAGAGGGGGCAGCCATAAAGAAAACTTACTAGAGTAGTATCGTCAGGTAACCAAACATCGGGATTAGTCCGAGAAGGGGCCTCGGCGTCCAAGCAATGGAGACGTCAAGCGCGTATACGACGCGGACGTTACAAATAAACAATCCGGGTCATGTGACCCCAGCAGGGCCAGAAAGGAGGGACTAACAGGTACGGACATGGGCAAGGAAAGGGGACTAAAGGTACAGCGAGGAAAGAGAATAGAAACACCCGGTCAGTGTAAAGATCTACAATGAAGAAAATGGATAAAAACCTTACGAGGTCTATGAATTAAATATAGTTATTGTCAACAACAATTAGCAATTTCCATTAAACTTCTGGTCAAAGGGCAAAAATTTGCGATTGAAGCAGTATTAGTATATACATTTAGACACCATAATAGCCAAATATGAATAAAACATATAGACTATCGACATAAATAGAAGAACATAAATGACAAATAAACAACAATGTTAATATTGCAACATCATTCAAGAAACAATATACGAATTAAACACAATTGAAAAGACAAGAAGACCGGGGAAGGGTAGGGACGGAGGAACGGTAAGGGAAGTAAGGGGGAGCAGGGACAATAGGGTGAAATAATAGAGGAGAAAATCAAAGGGTGTGTATGAAGGCGCAGGGGGAGAAGAGAGAGCGGAGGGGGGAAGGAGGAAGGGGAGGGTAAAGGAAAAGGCAGGGATAGACAAAAACATATTATTGAAATAGCGAAACAATTAAGACAAAGAAGTGAGTGTTGTAAAAAGACTCAGACAATTAGAGAATTTGTACACATTATTGATATTTTGTAACATTTTTCCACACACTGATCAAGAATACAGAAGACTGAGCATCAACGGAGTAGCAACAAGAGTGACAACATGGGTCCTAGCCACTCGTAATGACTGTGTTCCATTCATCCAGTGAATTCAATCCATGTGACACAGAATTACAGCGTGTAATCCAACGACATTCGCATTTGTTTAACAAGGTCTGTAAATTACCACCCCGGATAGGTAATTGTGGACAATCTATGACTTGCCAGGTCATATCAGTTTCTGAATGGTTATGTTCCTTGTAATGCGTCACCAATGGAGCAGTGACGACGTTGCATCTAATGCGACTTTTGTGTTGGGAGATGCGTTGTTTAACCATTTGTGTAGTCTGCCCAATGTAAAGTAAGTCACATGGACAACGTATCGCATAGATGACGTTGGTGGTACGACAATTTGAAAAATGTCTCAGTTGGTAAGTATGAGAGGAAGTGACAAAGACCTTGGTGTTACTCGTCAAATCACATACATTACAATTTAGGCACTTAAAGTGGCCTATTACAGGTGGTAAATTCCATAAGGTGGTATTTTCAGATTTTTCTTTGATGGGCCAGGTAATGGCATGGACAAGCTTGTCATTCAAATTGTTACCCCTCTTATATGATAAAAGGGGAGGGTCTGTAAAGTGTGGAAAAGAGCGTAACAATTTCCAATTGTTCTTAATTATCTTGGAAACCATATTACTGCTGGGGCTGAAAGTGGAGACAAAAGGGATACGGTTGTTGACACGTTTGATGGAAGGTGCCAGAATAATATCCCTATGGTTATACCAGGCTCTTTTGAGGGATCTTCTGACCAAATGTTTGGGGTAGCCTCTGTCGATCAATTTAGCCGAGAGGATAGCAGCCTCTCGAAAATAATCTTTTCTCCACTTACAATTCCGCCGTATACGGAGGAATTGTCCGTAGGGCAAGCCGTCTCTGAGCCCTCGAGGATGGTAACTAGAGTAGGCCAAAAGAGTATTACGCTCTGTGGGTTTTCGATATAAAGATGTCCCAATTAGGCCATCCTCCGCATGTAATGTGAGGTCCAGAAAGGGGAGGTCATTCCTGCGCACATCTGAAGTAAATTTTAAATGGGTTTGGATGGAATTCAACCAGGTGATAAACGACAAAAGGTTCTCATGTGTACCCTGCCATAGCAACAGAATGTCGTCTATGTACCTGCGCCATAAAGAAATGTTGGTGAGGAAAGGGTTACTGCTATTCAAAAAGAGGGTAGACTCCAAATGATGGACATAGAGTACCGCAAAATTAGGGGCAAAGCAAGCACCCATCGATACACCTTTGACCTGAAGGTAATATGTGTCTTTATACAAAAAATAATTGTTGGTCAAGGCTATGTGCAGCAATTGGACAACAAATTCTGTCGGGATGCGTGCGGGCTCAGAGACGGCTTGCCCTACGGACAATTCCTCCGTATACGGCGGAATTGTAAGTGGAGAAAAGATTATTTTCGAGAGGCTGCTATCCTCTCGGCTAAATTGATCGACAGAGGCTACCCCAAACATTTGGTCAGAAGATCCCTCAAAAGAGCCTGGTATAACCATAGGGATATTATTCTGGCACCTTCCATCAAACGTGTCAACAACCGTATCCCTTTTGTCTCCACTTTCAGCCCCAGCAGTAATATGGTTTCCAAGATAATTAAGAACAATTGGAAATTGTTACGCTCTTTTCCACACTTTACAGACCCTCCCCTTTTATCATATAAGAGGGGTAACAATTTGAATGACAAGCTTGTCCATGCCATTACCTGGCCCATCAAAGAAAAATCTGAAAATACCACCTTATGGAATTTACCACCTGTAATAGGCCACTTTAAGTGCCTAAATTGTAATGTATGTGATTTGACGAGTAACACCAAGGTCTTTGTCACTTCCTCTCATACTTACCAACTGAGACATTTTTCAAATTGTCGTACCACCAACGTCATCTATGCGATACGTTGTCCATGTGACTTACTTTACATTGGGCAGACTACACAAATGGTTAAACAACGCATCTCCCAACACAAAAGTCGCATTAGATGCAACGTCGTCACTGCTCCATTGGTGACGCATTACAAGGAACATAACCATTCAGAAACTGATATGACCTGGCAAGTCATAGATTGTCCACAATTACCTATCCGGGGTGGTAATTTACAGACCTTGTTAAACAAATGCGAATGTCGTTGGATTACACGCTGTAATTCTGTGTCACATGGATTGAATTCACTGGATGAATGGAACACAGTCATTACGAGTGGCTAGGACCCATGTTGTCACTCTTGTTGCTACTCCGTTGATGCTCAGTCTTCTGTATTCTTGATCAGTGTGTGGAAAAATGTTACAAAATATCAATAATGTGTACAAATTCTCTAATTGTCTGAGTCTTTTTACAACACTCACTTCTTTGTCTTAATTGTTTCGCTATTTCAATAATATGTTTTTGTCTATCCCTGCCTTTTCCTTTACCCTCCCCTTCCTCCTTCCCCCCTCCGCTCTCTCTTCTCCCCCTGCGCCTTCATACACACCCTTTGATTTTCTCCTCTATTATTTCACCCTATTGTCCCTGCTCCCCCTTACTTCCCTTACCGTTCCTCCGTCCCTACCCTTCCCCGGTCTTCTTGTCTTTTCAATTGTGTTTAATTCGTATATTGTTTCTTGAATGATGTTGCAATATTAACATTGTTGTTTATTTGTCATTTATGTTCTTCTATTTATGTCGATAGTCTATATGTTTTATTCATATTTGGCTATTATGGTGTCTAAATGTATATACTAATACTGCTTCAATCGCAAATTTTTGCCCTTTGACCAGAAGTTTAATGGAAATTGCTAATTGTTGTTGACAATAACTATATTTAATTCATAGACCTCGTAAGGTTTTTATCCATTTTCTTCATTGTAGATCTTTACACTGACCGGGTGTTTCTATTCTCTTTCCTCGCTGTACCTTTAGTCCCCTTTCCTTGCCCATGTCCGTACCTGTTAGTCCCTCCTTTCTGGCCCTGCTGGGGTCACATGACCCGGATTGTTTATTTGTAACGTCCGCGTCGTATACGCGCTTGACGTCTCCATTGCTTGGACGCCGAGGCCCCTTCTCGGACTAATCCCGATGTTTGGTTACCTGACGATACTACTCTAGTAAGTTTTCTTTATGGCTGCCCCCTCTGATTAGTTGGATTATTTCCGTTTCGATTCGGCGTTGTTTTTACACGCCCACTTGCTAAAGCCCGTTTTCCTTTGTTTAATAGAGCCCCTTGGACTGATCCCGTTGTTTGGCAACTAACCCGCCTACCCCAGTAAGTCTTTCCTATGACGGCTTCACCTGACTGGACTATTTTTTGTTTTGGTTTGCGATTGGCGTTGTCCTGACACGCCTACTTTCTCAAGCCCTTGTTCTTTCTGTCCTTTAGAGTGCCGAGAACCCATTCCGTTGTTTGGCAGTTTACGATTCTACTCTAGTAAGTCTCCCCATGGCTAACTCCTAGACTAGTTTTATTTATTTTTCGGTTTGATTTGGCGATGACATCATACGCCCACCCTCTAAAGCTCTTTTCTTCTTGTCCATTAGAGCCCAATTTCTAATATTGCGAAATTAACTACCGCTGGATGCCCTTTCGTTATTTAACAACGTGCTCCTTTTGGTAAGCGTTTTTGTTCCCTATAATCCCCTCCTTTAATTAATTTTTTTCTTATCTTGCACATTAGTTTTATCTCGTTTTCCTCTCACGATAGATGGCTGCCCTTTAAACACAACCAGGACATACTTATCATTCCCATTGGCCTTCATTTCTCTGTTGTCAGCCACAGGTAAGCGCCTTACATCGCGCTTTACACTAATTTTTGCGTTGAATTAGTTGTCCACCCTTACATTTTCTTCATTATTATTTCAGACTATTGATGATCCCCCTCTAAATGTGACGGACCTTATATAATTGATCCACCATTCCCTGCAATTAACTTTGAAGTGGTTTCTGACCACGGACACAGGTACGACTGCCCCCTCACTTGCCTTTTACCTTTCATTTTCTGTGTTGTAAGTTGTGTTTTCTTTCTGGGCCTTTCTATTTATTATCCTCCCTTTTTCCTCTTACACATAGGTATTTAGAATATTGCAATAACCATAGTCCTGATGATGACCTCTACTTATGGAGGTTGAAACGTCGTCGACCAGACAACATTATTTACGGCTAACTACAGGGTCCTGCGAGACCTTCATGTTTATATGTAAATTACCCATTGTATATAATTCTCCTTGACCTTGAATTTATCTAAATCATTTCGCCGTACCGTGTTGTCACTTCCACACTTTTTGTCACTGCGCCGTTCACTTTTTCACTTTTTTGTCAGTGCATATGTGTTAGTTATGGTTATTTTGAATTGTATATACCTTTTGTGTATCTAATTATTAAATCTGTTCCTTCTCTATCTTGGATCTCTCTTAATTTTGCCCTTCCCTTGATTGAACCATGTATTGATTGGTCCCTTTATTCATCTTCCCTGTTGAGACATTGTTTTTTGCTATTATGTATACCCGGTCTCAACTGGGTTAACGGGCTTGCTCCTGTTTTTCTTGTAGTATTATGTATGAGACACGGCACATGCCTGTCCTCTTTCACTGCGCTGCTGCACAAATGGCTGCCTTGCGCCAACACAGTCCCTCTTGCTCATGGTGCAAAGTTGTGTTTGTTGTTGGCATGATAGTGATTGTGCAGGAAGGGGCACTCTCCTACACAAAAACAATCACCAGAGGCATTTTACTCCTATGTTTGCTGTAGAATGCAACACACGCGGAAAGAGAAAAAAACAAAGAGAAATGTAAACATATCTCCTCGCGACGCCTGCTCTAGGGAGGCGCAAGGTTTTGGTGCTGCCCTAGATTTACCTGATGTTGTAAATCTGGGGCAGTGTCAGAATCCATGGGTGCTGTATGAGAACCCCCACAGCAACACCCATGGCACGCCTCCATGATGCAATGTAAGGCAACGCGGGGACTTGCACTGCGTGGCCTTACACCCTATCTACAAGGCCATGAAAGTCACGCAGGGTGGCTTCGCATTGCCTTGTAGATTCAGGCCTGCACTATGGGCCACCGGAGCATAAACACGTGACCCGCCGGTGGTGCAAGTGGCTTGTAAATATGCCCCTGTATCTCTGGCAGCACAGAGGCAAGGTTTGTCCCGTCCACCAAACGCCTTCTGCATTGGCAAACCCTCCGACTGCCAGAGTTTCCACCCGCTGCGTAACTACACCTAAATCGTCTAAGTATGTTAAACGATTGCCGGGGAGTGGTATCAGAACATCCCGGCAGAAATATCCCCTGACAGAAGTATAGTGTCACTGAGGGCATTAATACATATATTGTCCTTTTGGAGTTAATAATAGAAAATCCTCCCCCAGGGACCAATATTATTGCAAAGGATATTTAGGGCCCAATATTGAAGCCAGGTTTTTGGTAGCGGAATTTCGACGAAAAACCACACCAACTGTCCATGTCTCCGTCTGGGTAGGAAGTGCAGACAGGGTGTTTAAGTCATCTTTATTTTCATACTTAATTTTTATGGGTTATTATTTGCACGAAAACACATTCAATTTATGACCAAAGAGAGACATTCTCAGTCAAAAGCAGCAACTTATCCTCAGTACAAGTAGGGCATCATTTGGTGGAAAAGCGATGACTCAGCTATAAATCTTTTGAGAAACTTGATACGCTGTAAACGCAAGCCTGGGATTTAGAAAACACAGACATTGCAGAGTGAGCATCATGCATCTGGATGCACACGGGACGGTAAGCTGACTATGCACATCCCGAGCCCCTGAGACTTACCCAGCTCCCTGACAAAGGGCATTAAGACAGGGGTCAGCCTGTTGGCCCAAAGGTTTTCTCAGCTAAGGACGTTCACCCAAGCTGACCCTCAGCACCCACTGACCTTGGTGGGTGGAGATTGGTTTTAAATTCCAGTTTCCAAAAGAATGCAGACATCTAGCCTTGTTGGAGCAAGAAATCTCCCCCAGTGTATTCTGGTTTTTCTGCCTGAGACATCGATGATGTGGTGAGAACTGGTGTGTGTGTGAGTGTTTTGTGTGGCTTAAGGGAGGGTTTGAAGGTGGAAGCTGAAATCTGCCTGATGGTGCATGGGGTGAACAATGCCCTGGTGTTACATGCGTTGAAAGATGCCCTGAACTCAGGTTGAAAGAGGCCCTGGTCTTATATGGGCTGAAATATCTTCTTTCCCTTAAATGAGAGTTGTTTTCTCTTCAGCCATTTGAAAGACACTTTATTTTGCATCATGTGATAGATCCCCCGATCTGTGCGGTTTGAAAGATGCCCTGGTAATCGATGGGCTTAACAATGCCCAGGTTTTATATGGATTTAAAGATGCTTTGGTTTTAGGTTGAAAGGCGCCCTGATTGTTCATGAGTTGAAAGATGCAATGGTCTTAGGTTGAAAGAAGCTATGGTCTTAGTTTGAAAGATGCAATGGTCTAGGGTGAAAGATGCCCTGGTCTTAAATTGAAAAATGTCCTAGTTCTAGGTTGAAAGAAGCTATGGTCTTAGGTTGAAAGATGCCATGGTCTTAGGTTTAAAGATGCCATGGTCTTAGGTTGAAAGATGCCCTGGTCTTAGGTTGAAGGATGCCCTGGTCTTAGGTTTAAAGATGCCATGGTCTTAGGTTGAAAGATGCCCTGGTCTTAGGTTGAAAGATGCCCTGCTCTTAGGTTGAAAGGTGCCCTGGTCTTAGGTTGAAGGATGCCCTGGTCTTATGTTTAAAGTTGCCATGGTCTTAGGTTGAAAGATGCCCTGGTCTTAGGTTTAAAGTTGCCATGGTCTTAGGTTGAAAGATGCCTTGTTCTTAGGTTGAAAGATGTCATGTTCTTGAGTTCAAAGATGCCATGCTCTTAGGCTGAAGGATGCCCTGGTCTTAGGAAGAAAGATGCCATGGTCAGAGGTTTAAAGATGCCATGGTATTAGGTTGAAAGATGCCATTGCCTTAGACTGAAAGATGCCCTGGTCTTCGGTTGAAAAAATGCCATGGTAACAGGTTGAAAATGCCATGGTCTTAGGGTGAAAGATGCCATGGTCTTAGGTTTAAAGATGCCATGGTCTTAGGTTGAAAGGTGCCCTGGTCTTAGGTTGAAGGATGCCCTGGTCTTAGGTTGAAAGATGCCATGTTCCTAGGTTTAAAGATACCATGTTCTTAAGTTGAAAGATGCCTTGTTGTGAGACGGTGGCCTGATATATGCTGTCCACTAGTTATAGTGGGCACCCTGTATCAGTCCAAACAACCCCTTATGGTGAATGGTTAAAGACAACCTTTATTGAAAGCTATACTAGTGGTAGCTATGGAGAGCAGCAGTCTTGAAGGAATGTAAAGCAGCTTGTTTTACCAGCCTATAATCTCTTGAATGATCAAATGAAAGGACAACCACACCAGGTATATATTTAAAATATATGTATTTAAGATAAAACACCCCCCTCTAGTCTCTTTATGAGACTGGAGTTCGAAGTACTTAATTTACAAGTTAGCAATCAACAGTAATAGCACAAATACACGTTTGGGCCCTAGGGGCGTACCAAACCATATATCAATAGAGTGGTATAAGAACCACGACTGAACTAGACACAAGTCCGAGAGCCTGTAGAATCGCTGGGACCCCAAAGAACCACCCAGGTAGGGACACAGGGGGACCCACGGGGGCCGTGTGCAGTGTGTAAACACAACCACAGGTTCCCGTTAGCTTCTATGGGCAATGCCGCGGTTGGAAATTTAAAGATTAGAGACACTTAGAATCGAGTCAGGACCAAACCCTTTTGGACTTAAGAAGTTCTAGGGCTAGCACCCACGAGAGCACCGGAGTACTCGTGTTTACTCACCCAGGGAAGCCGGGTGCATAGGTGTCTTTTGGTGTCGGGTCGCGCCGTCGATTTCAATGGAAGCTGGCAAAGAAGTGCTGCTACCGTGAAGAGGAGAAGTGTCCGAAGAGATCCAAGCCTGGATCTAGGAAGGAAGGAACCTGAAAGCAGAGGGGACAGAGTCTGGGTCACTTACCAGTGACCAAGGGCAGGATGGACCAACGCCCACAGATGTCGGATGCTTCAGGTGAGTTGACGGGTGTCTTGACTCTTCAGCCACGAGGTCCAGGAGGTGACGATGATGACCAGGAGCTGGATTTGAGCTGCCCACAAAGTCTGTCGAGTGCTGCAGTGTCGGTGACCAGATTGGACCCAACAAGCCTTGGCAACGGCAAGTCAGTGGAAATCAGCCAAAGGACTGCGGTGCAGACCAGCAAGGTCTGGGGGACTCACCCAGCAAGGGTAAGTTGTGACATGTCTGGAGCAACCAGGAAAGCCCAATTAGAAGAGAAGTTGCCTTCGTGGGGACCCACTAGCCAACAGGCTAGCGATCGCAAAGGAGCCTCAAACGGTTGCACTGGAAACTGGCCCACGGGTCACTCGTGGAGTGGAGGCCAGCAATCTTCGGTGCAGGAGATGCTCAAGGCTGGAGCTACTTAGAGCCCAAAGCACAACTTCAAGGAAGACCAGGAAGATGATGTTGCTGCAAAAGTGCACGATGTCCAGGGGTCACGGTTCCACATCATCCACGATAGCCATGGGCCTCAGCTTTGCTGTGGACTCAGGGTAGCCTCCGGGGAGTCTGGAAATCCTCCTCTGATGATGCAAAGACTTCGGCGTCCGGCGGGAGCTTCAGTGATGCAGACCGGTCAGTTGCTTCTTTGGTGCCTGCCAAGCAGGGGAGCCACTCCTTGACCCCAAGGGAGATTTCTTCAGTCTTTTAAGCAAATTAGAACGTCGAAGGTCCAGGATATATGTTCCAGAGTTTCGTCCAGGGTAATCTAAAGTCGAAAGGACTGGGTTCCCATACTTATACTAAGTTTGGGGGTTGGACATACTCTAGGGACCCACCTACGGGAGGGTTTGGAAAGAGGGGTGGTTACACCCATTTCCTTTGTCCAGTTTGGCGCCAGAGCAGGGGCAGGTAGCCCCTGCAACCGGTTTGAACTGGACTATGCACAGGGACACCAAGTGTGCCCCCAGTGCAGGGCTTCAAAGCACCAGAGAGTGCTCCCGCCCAGCCCCAATACACATCTGCCTGTCTGGGGAGGTTGTTACACCTCCCTGCAACAGGAAACCTATTGTCCAGGCCTCCCCTGCCGGAGTTTCGGTCAGCAGCAGGAGGCCAGACCCATGTCTGTGGCAGAGGCATCCATTTTATGATGCCAGGGCTGTAGAAAGTCCTACCGGGTTAGACCAGTGTGAACATGTCTCTCCCTCTAGAAGGGTGGAATGCTACCCCCGCTGCCTGAACTGGTGGGGGATAGTATTCCAAAGCATTTGACATCAAACACGACATGTTTCCGTGCAGCCATCCCAAAGTTAGCATTTACCGCGAGGTTATAATGCACTTAAGAGTATATGGTCAGGCTGCACCACAAACAGCATCAGAGGAGGTACTCCGAATGCTGCAAAGGGGCTCTGCTCATGTAGGGGCACCCTCTCACATACAAACCAAGCACTCTGCCTTCAGGATTGTTAAGGCCTGCCATAGGAGTGACTTATAGGTTTTATATGTGTGTGCAATGGTAGTGATATAGGTAGCCTATACCACTGTAAGGGGTACAAGCACCACCTTACCCAGGCTGCAGTAGCAAACCTGTGGTGTAATTTTGGAGTGCTTCCCAGGGGTTGCATAATACATGCTTCAGCCCCTGGTAGGCCTCTGAGGTACCTATGCCCTAGGTACATAGTATACCATATACTAGGGGCTTATAAGGCACCCCAGTATCCAATTAGATATGTACCTAATGTACATGGAAACAATTTTAGAGAGGAAGCAGCTAGTCTGGGGTCCTGATTAGCAGGGCCACAGCCAGACTAAGGTCGAAAAACAGTGAAACACCAGCAAAAGGTGCGGGTACCCATGTGAAGCAGATCCTACTCTCCTACAATTTGTTCTTAGGTTGAAAGATGCCTTGTTCTTGAGTTTCAAAGATGCCATGTTCTTAGGCTGAAGGATGCCATGGTCTTAGGAAGAAATATGCCATGGTCAGAGGTTTAAAGACGCCATGGTCTTAGGTTGAAAGATGCCATTGCCTTAGACTGAAAGATGCCATGGTCTTCGGCTGAAAAAATGCCATGGTAATAGGTTGAAAATGCCATGGTCTTAGGTTGTAAGATGCCATAGTCATAGGTTGAAAAATTCCCTGGTCTTAGGTTAAAAGATGCCATGGGCATCGGTTGAAATATGCCATGGTCTTAGGTTGAAGGATGCATTGGTCTTAGCTTGAAAATGCCATGGTCTTAGGTTGAAACATGCCGTGGTCTTAGGTTGAAAGATGCCATGGTCTTAGGTTGAAAGATGCCATGGTCTTAGGTTGAAAGATGCCATGGTCTTAGGTTGAAAGATGCCATGGTCTTAGCTTGAAAATGCCATGGTCTTAGGTTGAGAGATGCCATAGTCATAGGTTGAAATATGCCCTGGTCTTAGGTTAAAAGATGCCATGCGCATCGGTTGAAATATGCCATGGTCTTAGGTTGAAGGATGCATTGGTCTTAGTTTGAAAATGCCACGGTCTTAGGTTTAAAGATGCCATGGTCTTAGGTTGAAAGATGCAATGGTCTTAGGTTGAAAGATGCCATGGTCTTAGGTTGAAGGATGCATTGTGTTGGAAAGGCGTTCGCCGGAGGGGGGTTCGATACACGTCTCGCCCACCCCTTTGACCCACCTCTCCCAAGTAGGCCGAACCAGGCGCGCACACCCTGAGCTTACACTACGAACAGAGTGACACCACACGTATTCTTTGTAGGACGATAGGTTCTTTTATCAAAGGTTTCAAGGGATCTTTATGATCCAAGGTGTAAGTATACATCAGCGGCACAAGAGACTACAAATCGGTGGTAGGGGAATGGGGGTAGCGGGACAGTCTTTGAAGGTAGTGTCTCTGCAACGTACCCTGCGGATAGCTCACAATCCTCGAGCTGGAGGGTGTTGTTTCTCTGGGTGATCTCTTGCCAATTCGTCCTCGAGGGGAGAGCCGCGAGTCACTCAGCAGGCACAGGTAGTCGGAGTTCGGGAGCCGCGACCTCGTCAGCAGGACTCAGGTGGTTCGAGGGTCGGGGCCGCGAGTCACTCAGCAGGCCCAGGTGGTTCGAGGGTCGGGGGCCGCGAGTCACTCAGCAGGCCCAGGTGGTTCGGAGTTCGGGAGCCGCGATTTCGTCAGCAGGGCTCAGATGGTTCAATGGCTGGGGGCCGCGAGTCACTCAGCAGGCCCAGGTGGTTCGGTATTCGGGAGCCGCGACAGCGTCAGCAGGCTTCGATGGTTCCAGGTCTTCTCTGCCATTCGTTCCTCCGGCACCCCTTATTATACTCCCCCTGCCCTTTGAAGTCCGGAGTCCTCGCAGAGAGGGGCCTTGGGTGACTGAGGGGGTTCGGCGGGATTTCCTGCATGTTGGACAGGCCACACGAAGGGCTGGCTCCCTCCCCGCATGACAGGGCCCCAGCCCAGGCCCACCAGGCGTGACCCACGAGAATCACCCGCACCCCGTCTCCCGACGGAATTCCTGCCCTCGGACCTCCATGTATCACGGACCCAAGCCACCACCGGCTCCCCCGGCCGGGTCAAGCCGCCATCTTGGGCCCTGCGCCACGAGGCCGCGTGGCCTCCATCCGACCCTAACCCTGGGCCTGGCCGGCCCCGACATCCCGGCACCACCATCCACCCAGGAGGTGAGCGGACCACTTGGCAGGTCAATGGGAGAACGAAGCGCCAAGGACTCTCCCCCGCCAGGTGCCGATCGCCTCCAGCTCCCCCAGGCGCTGGCTCCACCCCCTGCTGGGTGTCTGGACACCTTCATCCCGGACCCTCCGACCTCCAAGTGCGAGGGTCCGGACATCAAAGGGCGCCTGCCCTATAACTGGGGCAGCTCCGGAGCAGGGGGGCAGTTGTATCCTGGAGTCGAGAGACACCGAGAGAACTCAGCCTTGACGGACTACTGGCGCTGCCGTAGCCCTACCTTGCGAACTATCGTCCTGCCTGCTGGCGCTGCCGCGGCCTTCTGCAACATCCATCCTCGTCGGGACCTGCTGGCGCTGCCGCGGACCGTTGTAACGACCACCTTCACCGGGACCTGCTGGCGCTGCCGCGGACCGTACCTCGACCATCTTCACCGGGACCTGCTGGCGCTGCCGCGGACCGTGTATCGACCATCTCCACCGGGACCTGCTGGCGCTGCCGCGACCCGTACCAGCTAAACCACCAAGCTCGAGGATTGTGAGCTAACCACCATATCATCCGAACTACCAGACTGGTAAACAGACTGTCCCGCTACCCCTTTTTCCTATCTTGAGAGACTTAATCGAGGGGACCCCTGAGTCCAGACCTCCTTGTACCATTTCATCGTACCTTAAGAAGTGCATATAAAGAACGCTAAATCTTATCCTTGTGTGGTATCTGTCTGTGGGGGGGAAGTTATTTGTCTGTACGATCGCTGGAGACGGCTCTCCCCGGAGACCTCTCCCCTTGTCCTCGGCCGACCCTCCCGGTCCGTCTAACATTGGTGGCCAGCGGCGCGATCCGAATCAACGCGTAATCGTACAGAGAGTAGCTCACCCCACGACAAAACCACGATGTCAGCCAAAGATAGCGGTTCCACTGAAAAGTTCCAAATGGATAAGTTGGAAGAATATAGCCACCGCGAACTTAAACAATTCTGCATGGAACTAGGCATTGCTACCACCGGCCTGAGTACCAAAGATGATTTGAAGCACGCCCTTGAGTCGTGGACAGAAACTGGGATCGCCGGACCCTCCGACCAAAACAGTGTCGCACCAGAGGGGAACGCCACGGCTCCCGAGGAGCGGGGAACGGGCCTCTCGCAGGAGGAGATCCAGGAAAGAGAAAGAACCAGACTACACGAATTGGAAATGGCACGACTCAAGATGGACGGTGAACTCAAGTTAGCCGAGCAGAAAATAAATCTAGAGCATCTGCGGCTCCGAGAAGAGCGAGAAGAAAAGCAAAGACAGAGAGAGCTTGAGGAAAAAAGAATAACACTCGAACACGAGCGCAAACTGGCGGAAATAGAACTTCGGAAACAGAATAAAGAACCGGGGATGCCGGAGCGACCGCACACCCCGGGGGCAACCGAGAAAAAAGTCCACATCCCCAAGGATGTTGTCCGAGAGTATGTTCGAGAAGACGACATACAACAGTGGTTCAAAGCCTACGAGATCGCCATGACCTCCCACCGGATCGACCGGAGTGATTGGGGAGCCGGACTATGGGGGAGGTTCGTCAACGAAGGCCGCGATGCCCTGCTGCAGCTCCCAGATCACCAAATGTCGTCCTACGACCACATGAAGGCTGCCCTCCTCACCCGCTACGGCCTCACACCTGAGATGTACCGCCAGAGGTTCAGAGATTGCACCCGGATCCCGGGTACAACTTGGGTGGAGTACGTCAACTATTTCAGCCGAGCCTTCGAGGGTTGGATCAAGGGGAGCCAGGTAACAACCTACGAACAACTCTTTAACCTTATGATATGGGAACACCTGTCGAACAACTGTTTCGTCGAGCTCAGGCAGCACCTCCTCGACAGTAAACTGACTGACCCCCGGCAGCTCGCCGCTGAGGCTGATCGATGGGAAAGCACCCGAGTGGGCCGGAGAGGACCACACGAGCAAAACCGAAGCAACCAAGGCCAGCACCGTCCCCGGGGAGGAGGAGGAGGCCAGGGGCGAGGGAGAGACAGCCCCCCGGCAACAACCGTGACCAGCACCCCGCCCCCGACCGGCCGGGGCAACCCCCCGATGCGTCCTGGGTTCCGAGCCAACGTCACGTGCCACCGATGCCAGCGAGTCGGCCACTACGCCAATGACCCGAGCTGCCCGCAGAACCAAACGCCCAAGCCCCGCCAGGTGGCTGCCACCGCCCTGGGGGAAGAACGACTATCAGAGGAACAGGACGAGTATGAGCCGGCCCAGCAAGAGTGGAAACCGGCCGCCATGGTTCTAGCGTGTCTAGGGGGAAAAGACATGGTCCCGCGGGCTCCCCTACCCGCCAACACCAGGAAATACGGTCAGTGGGTGACCATTAATGGGCATCGGGCCGAGGCCTTACGTGACACAGGCGCCAGTGTGACGGCCGTCCGCTGTCACCTGGTGAAGCCCGAGCAGATCCTGCCGAACATTCTCTGCCCCGTCCGCTCAGCCGACAACTCCGAAAGTCTGTGTCAAATGGCCTGCGTCCACTTCGAATGGGGAGGGGTCTCCGGCCTGTTGAAGGTGACGGTCCGGGATGATGCCCCCGTGGACTGCCTCCTGGGGAATGACCTTGAGAGTTCCCCGTGGGCCACCGTCGAGAGAAGAGAGCACCTGGGGATGCTGGGCCTCCCGGACTGGGCCTGCGTAACCACCCGGTCCATGGCCGCCCGTGCCGTCCCCCGATCCGAAGAACCGGAATGGCCAGCACCTCCGCCCCCGGTCGCCCCAGTAGAAGACAACGACGAGGCCAACCCCCCGGAACCAACGATCGACGGGGACACGCAACCCCAGGACTTACCCGGCCTGGCTCAATGGCGTCAAGAAGGGGGGCCCACCCAGGAACAGTTCCGCCAGGAGCAAAAGACCTGCCCCTCCCTCGAGGGACTCCGCCAACAAGCCAGCGCCCAGAGCGCAGGGGACTCCACCGGAACTCACTGGGTCTACTGGGATAACGACCTGCTATACAGCGAACAAAGAATCGCGGAGCTAGGGGCCGGTCGAGTACTAGTGGTACCTCTCCGCTTCAGAGACTTTCTGCTCAACCTGGCCCACGATGTACCCCTGGCTGGACACCTGGGCCAGGACAAAACTTACAGTCGCCTAGTAACCCACTTTTTCTGGCCGAAGATGAGGAACGACGTCCTGAACCACTGCCGGTCCTGCCCCACGTGCCAAGCCAGCGGGGAGAGTGGCCGTAAGCTGAAAGCCCCTCTACAACCCTTCCCAGTGGTCACTACCCCGTTCGAGAGGGTAGGGATAGACATTGTGGGGCCCCTGGACCCCCGCACGGCGCAAGGACACAGGTTCATCCTAGTACTGGTGGACCACGCCACCCGCTACCCCGAGGCGGTGCCCCTACGAACTGTGACCGCTCCGGTGGTTGGCCGGGCCCTAATGGGGATCTTCTCCCGGGTGGGCTTCCCCCGAGAAGTCGTCAGCGACCGAGGGACGAACTTCATCTCCAAATACATGAAGTCCCTCTGGCAACAGTGCGGGGTCACCTACAGATTCACGACCCCCTATCACCCCCAAGGGAATGGACTAGTGGAGCGATTCAACCGCACTCTCAAGGGGATGATTGGGGGATTGGAAGAGCCCCTCTGTCGCCAGTGGGATGGACTACTCCCGTGCCTCCTCTTCGCCTACCGGGAAGTTCCCCAGAAATCCCTCGGTTTTAGCCCTTTCGAACTCCTGTACGGGCACCCTGTGCGAGGGCCCCTCAGCCTAGTCAAAGAAGGTTGGGAGATGGCCCCCCTAAAGACCCCTCCAGACGTCTTCAAGTACCTCCTGGCCCTACGCAACCAGACTCGGCGCTTCAGGGAGATGGCCAAGGCGAACCTCGAGGCCAGCCAGGAAGACATGAAGAGGTGGTATGATCACAATGCCTCCTCCGTCGAGTTCGAACCTGGTCAACAAGTGTGGGTGATGTCCCCCACCGAACCATGTGCCTTGCAAGATAAGTGGACGGGGCCCTTCAAAGTGGTCGAGCGCAAAAGCCCCGTCACTTACCTCATCGACATGGGGACCCCCCGGAACCCCCTTCGGGTCCTCCACACCAACAGACTCAAACCACACTTTGTGCGCTCAGAACTTAGCCTCCTGATGGCTACGGACAGTGGGGCAGAGGAAGACTCCGAACCCCTCCCGGATCTACTGAAGGCTCAGGAGAACGACGGTTCCGTGGACGGGGTCCGGCTCTCCGATGCCCTCACCCCAGAGCAACGCCAGGGCTGCCGGGACCTCCTGCTGCGGTTCGCTACACTGTTCTCCCTCACCCCCGGGGTCACCCCTTGGTGCTTGCACGACGTGGACACCGGGGACAGTCCCCCTATCCGACACCGGGCCTATCGCGTACCAGATCGGGTACGAGCTTGCATACAAGAAGAAGTAGCCAGAATGCTCACGATCGGGGTCATCGAGCCCTCGGACAGTCCCTGGGCCAGCCCGGTTGTATTGGTACCCAAAGCCGCTGCCCTCGGCACCACACCTGAACTGAGATTCTGCGTCGACTACCGGGGCTTGAACGCTGTCACCCGGACCGACGCTCATCCTATCCCCCGGGCGGACGAACTGATCGACCGGCTGGGGGCCGCCCGCTACCTCAGTATCTTCGACCTAACAGCGGGCTACTGGCAGATCGGCCTCACAACCCGGGCTCAGGAACGATCTGCCTTCTCTACCCCCGATGGCCACTACCACTTCAAGGTCATGCCCTTCGGCATGAAGAACGCCCCCGCCACGTTTCAACGTCTTGTGAACCAGGTCTTGGCGGGGCTCGAAGAGTTCAGCGCGGCCTACCTGGACGATATCGCTGTATACAGCCGCCACTGGTCCGACCACCTCCTCCACCTCCAAGAGGTCCTACAGGCCCTCCAGCGGGCCGGCCTCACGATTAAGGCCGGCAAATGCCAAATTGGTCAAGGGTCCGTGACCTACCTTGGGCACCAGGTGGGAAGCGGGCTGGTGGCCCCGCTGCAACTTAAAATTGCTGCCATCCAGTCCTGGCAGCCCCCCGTCACCCAGACCGAGGTCCGAGCCTTCTTGGGGCTCACCGGCTACTACCGGCGGTTCGTGAGGGACTACGGCAGCATTGTGGGGCCCCTCACGGGTCTCACGTCCAAAAACCAACCGAAGCGGATTAACTGGACCCCCGATTGTCAAGCGGCCTTCGAAAAGCTGAAGGCCGCCCTGTGCACCGCCCCTGTACTCCAGGCCCCCGATTACAGTCGGGAATTCGTGGTACAGACAGACGCCTCCGACCACGGCATCGGGGCGGTTCTTTCCCAAGTGAACCCCGAAGGTCATGACCAGCCGGTGGCCTTCATCAGCCGACGTCTCCTGGCCCGAGAACAGCGCTGGAGCACAATCGAGAGGGAGGCCTTCGCAGTGGTGTGGGCCCTCAAAAAGCTCCGGCCCTATCTCTTCGGTACCCACTTCCGGGTACAAACCGACCATCGACCCCTGCAGTGGCTGATGCAGATGCGGGGGGAGAACCCAAAACTATTGCGCTGGTCCATCTCCCTGCAGGGAATGGACTTCACCGTGGAGCACCGACCGGGCCAAGACCACGCCAACGCGGATGGCCTGTCACGCTTTTTCCGCCTCGACGAGGAGAGTCCCCAAGGAGATGGGTGACTCTCCCCGCCTTCAGCTGGGGGGGACGCATGTTGGACAGGCCACACGAAGGGCTGGCTCCCTCCCCGCATGACAGGGCCCCAGCCCAGGCCCACCAGGCGTGACCCACGAGAATCACCCGCACCCCGTCTCCCGACGGAATTCCTGCCCTCGGACCTCCATGTATCACGGACCCAAGCCACCACTGGCTCCCCCGGCCGGGTCAAGCCGCCATCTTGGGCCCTGCGCCACGAGGCCGCGTGGCCTCCATCCGACCCTAACCCTGGGCCTGGCCGGCCCCGACATCCCGGCACCACCATCCACCCAGGAGGTGAGCGGACCACTTGGCAGGTCAATGGGAGAACGAAGCGCCAAGGACTCTCCCCCGCCAGGTGCCGATCGCCTCCAGCTCCCCCAGGCGCTGGCTCCACCCCCTGCTGGGTGTCTGGACACCTTCATCCCGGACCCTCCGACCTCCAAGTGCGAGGGTCCGGACATCAAAGGGCGCCTGCCCTATAACTGGGGCAGCTCCGGAGCAGGGGGGCAGTTGTATCCTGGAGTCGAGAGACACCGAGAGAACTCAGCCTTGACGGACTACTGGCGCTGCCGTAGCCCTACCTTGCGAACTATCGTCCTGCCTGCTGGCGCTGCCGCGGCCTTCTGCAACATCCATCCTCGTCGGGACCTGCTGGCGCTGCCGTGGACCGTTGTAACGACCACCTTCACCGGGACCTGCTGGCGCTGCCGCGGACGGTACCTCGACCATCTTCACCGGGACCTGCTGGCGCTGCCGCGGACCGTGTATCGACCATCTCCACCGGGACCTGCTGGCGCTGCCGCGACCCGTACCAGCTAAACCACCAAGCTCGAGGATTGTGAGCTAACCACCATATCATCCGAACTACCAGACTGGTAAACAGACTGTCCCGCTACCCCTTTTTCCTATCTTGAGAGACTTAATCGAGGGGACCCCTGAGTCCAGACCTCCTTGTACCATTTCATCGTACCTTAAGAAGTGCATATAAAGAACGCTAAATCTTATCCTTGTGTGGTATCTGTCTGTGGGGGGGAAGTTATTTGTCTGTACGATCGCTGGAGACGGCTCTCCCCGGAGACCTCTCCCCTTGTCCTCGGCCGACCCTCCCGGTCCGTCTAACACTGCCGCTCGTTTCTTTGGTCTTTTCAGGTGGGTCTGGGAGGGACCCCAGACGCTCGGCAGGTGAGGCGCCTGCTCCCCAGGGGCCTGGTGGCCGATCGAGTCCTCCCGGGGGAAGGCGACCCGAGGTGTGACTGGGCTGGCGCCTCTTGGTCTGGCTCGGGGGTTCCCGCTCCCTCGGTCGGACATGCGTGGTAGGGTGTCGAGTCTGTCGGGGGCTCTGGCCGGCCCTCGGGTCTGTGTGGCTGGGGCGGCCGGAGTCGGAGATGCCGTGTCTTGGGGGTGGTTGTAGGTTGGCTGGATGATCGGGAGGGCATACGCCGTGAGGCCGGTCTCACACGCGTCCCCCCCAGCTGAAAGGCGTGGAGAACTGCCCATCCACTGGGGGGCTCTCCTCGCCGAAGCGGAAGAACCGGGACAGGCCGTCGGCGTTGGCATGATCCGTCCCGGGGCGATGCTCGACAGTGAAGTCCATCCCTTGGAGGGAGATTGACCATCGTAATAGCTTGGGGTTCTCTCCCCTCATCTGCATCAGCCACCGCAAGGGCCGGTGGTCCGTCTGCACTCGGAAGTGGGTTCCAAACAAGTAGGGCCGTAGTTTCTTGAGGGCCCAGACTACGGCGAAGGTCTCTCGTTCTATGGTACTCCAACGCTGTTCTCGAGGCAGCAGCCTTCGGCTGATGAAGGCTATGGGTTGATCTATGCCCTTGTCGTTGAACTGCGAGAGGACGGCCCGATGCCGTGTTCGGATGCGTCGGTCTGGACCACAAACTCTTGGGAGTAGTCGGGGGCCTTGAGTACTGGGGCGGTGCACATGGCGGTTTTCAAGGCGTCGAACGCCTGCTGGCACGGGGGGGTCCACTGCACCTTCTTCGGGAGCTTTTTGGAGGTCAACTCCGTGAGAGGCCCTGCGAGGCTACCATAGTTTTTAATGAACCTCCGGTAGTATCCTGTGAGGCCCAGGAAGGCCCGGACTTCCGTCTGAGTGGTGGGGGGCTCCCAGGACTTGATGGCGTCGATCTTTGGTTGGAGGGGGGCGACCTGCCCGCTGCCCACCTGATGCCCCAGGTAGACCACGGAGCCTTGCCCGAGCTGGCATTTGCTGGCCTTCACTGTCAGGCCGGCTTGGCGCAGGGCCAGCAGTACTTGCCGGAGGTGCTGGAGATGCTCGTGCCATTGAGAGCTGAATACGGCTATGTCGTCAAGGTACGCTGCGCTGAACTCCTCGAGTCCGGCCAGGACCTTGTTTACCAACCGCTGGAAGGTGGCCGGGGCGTTTTTCATCCCGAACGGCATGACCCTGAAGCGGTAGTGTCCATCGGGTGTGGAGAAGGCGGAGCGTTCTTTTGCTCCCTCCGTGAGCGCAATCTGCCAGTAACCGCAGGTCAGGTCGAAGGTGCTGAGGAAACGAGCGGCCCCAAGGCGGTCGATGAGCTCGTCGGCGCGGGGGATAGGATGAGCGTCCGCTCGGGTGACCGCATTGAGCCCCCGGTAGTCCACACAGAATCTTAGTTCGGGGGCGACCCCAGGGGCGGCCGCTTTCGGGACCAGGACTACCGGGCTGGCCCAGGGGCTATCGGAGGGTTCGATCACTCCAAGGGTTAACATCTTCTGTACTTCGGTCTTGATGCAGGTGCGTACCAGGTCAGACACCCGGTAGGCTCGGTGTCTCACAGGTGGGCTGTCGCCGGTGTCCACGTCGTGGACACACCAGTCGGTGACTCTTGGAATGAGGGAGAAGAGGTCTGCGAATTGTCTGAGCAGCTGGTGACAGTCGTCGGACTGTTGGGGAGTGAGGGTGGTCGACAGTTTCACTCCCTCCACGGAACCATCCAGTTCTTTAGCGCACAGGGGGTCGGGCAGGGGTTCAGTGTCTTCTTCCGCCCCATCATCGGTGGCCAGTAGCAAACTCAACTCCGTTCTCACAAAGTGGGGCTTGAGACGGTTCACGTGGAGAACCCGGAGGGGGTTCCGTGGGGACTGTACATCGATCAGGTACGTGACCTGACTCTTCCGCTCGATCACCTTGAAGGGGCCAGTCCATTTGTCCTGTAGGGCGCAGGGTTTCACCGGGGCCATGACCCAAACCTGCTGGCCCGGCTGGAACTCGACCAGAGTTGCGTTCTGGTCATACCAGCGCTTCATTTCTTCTTGGCTGGCCTCGAGGTTAGCCTCTGCGAGTTCTCTGAACTTCCGGGTCTGGTTGCGGAGCGCCAGGATGTAGCGGAACACATCAGGGGGGGTCCCCCGGGGGCTTGTCTCCCAGCCCTCTTTGACCAGGCTCAGGGGCCCCCGGACGGGGTGTCCGTATAGTAGTTCGAATGGGCTGAACCCCAGGGACTTTTGGGGAACTTCCCGGTACGCGAACAGGAGGCAAGGGAGGAGGACGTCCCATCTTCGGCGCAGGGGCTCCTCGAGGCCCAGGATCATCCCCTTCAGGGTTCGGTTGAAGCGTTCCACCAGGCCGTTGCCCTGGGGGTGGTAGGGGGTCCTGAACTTATATGTTACTCCGCACTGCTGCCACAGGGACTTCATGTAGCGGGATATGAAGTTCGTGCCGCGATTACTCACAACCTCGCGAGGGAATCCGACACGGGAGAAGACCCCCATGAGAGCCCGGCCCACCACGGGAGCCGTCACGGTGCGGAGGGGAATGGCCTCGGGGTAGCGGGTGGCATGGTCCACCAGGACGAGGATGAATCTGTGGCCCTGGGTGGTCTTCGGATCCAAGGGTCCCACGATGTCGATGCCGACCCGCTCAAACGGGGTACTCACAACGGGAAAGGGTTGTAATGGAGCCTTGCGCTTTCCGCCACTTTTCCCACTGCCCTGGCACGTGAGGCAGGATTTACAGTGGACTTCTACATTTGCTCGCATCTTGGGCCAATAGAAGTGGGTAACTAATCGCTGATATGTTTTGTCTTGGCCTAAGTGTCCTGCCAAGGGTACATCGTGGGCCAGGCCCAGGAGGAGGCTTCGGAAGCGCAGGGGTACTACCAGTACTCGGGCTGCGCCTAGCTCGGCCGACTTTTGTTCGCTGTATAGGAGGCCATTGTCCCAATAGACCCAGTGGGTTCCGGTCCGGTCACCGGCGGTCCGTGCTTCGGCTTGTTGTCGGAGTCCCACGAGGAAAGGGCAGGTGGCCTGTTCCTGGCAGAACTCTTCACGGGAGGGACCTCCCTCACAGCGCCACTGGGCCATCTCGGGCAGTTCTCCGAGCTCAGTCAGTGCCTCAGGGGCGGAAGGTTCCGGCCCTTCTCCCGGGTTAATGTCTTCTTCTCCTTCCGAAGGAGGGTTGTCCGTTTCTGGTAGGGTGTCCCGGTTCTCGGGGACAGTGTTCGGTGGGAGGGCCTCCCCGCCCTTGGAGAGGGGCAATCGCGAGGTCATGGAGCGCGTGGTGGCGCAGACCCATTCGGGTAGGCCCATCATCTCGAGATGGGCTCTTCGTTCCACTTGCCCCCACGGGGAACTCTCAAGGTCGTTGCCCAGGAAGCAGTCTACGGGCTGTGATGTTCGGACGGCTACCTTCAATTCTCCGGAGACTCCTCCCCACTCGAAAGGCACCAGAGCCATCTGACAGAGGCTCTCAGAATTGTCGGAGGATACGACCGGACAGAGGGCGCCGGGTAGGATCTGGTCTTCAGAGATTAGGTTGCGGTGGACCGCGGTGACACTTGCCCCGGTATCGCGGAGGCCCTCGACTCGGTGGCCGTTGATGGTCACCTGCTGTCGGTACTTCTTCGTGTTGGCGGGCAAGGGTGTCCCGGGGACCATTTCTCGATCACCAAGGGAGACCAGGGCCATGGCAGCTGGTTCCCACTCTTCGGAGTCCTCTATCTCTTCCCCTAGGGCCACGGAGGCCATCTGCCGGGCCGGGGGGTTGGTCGTTGCGGTTCGTTGATACTGGGGACACTGGGGGTCATTGGCGTAGTGTCCGGGCTGTTGGCAGCGGAAGCAGGTGATCCTGGTTCGTGGCCCTAGCCGCCCCGGGGCTCCGGTGCTGGCTGGGGACGGGGCTGGACCTGCCGCTGGTGGGCTGCTGGGAGGGCTGTGCGGGGGCCCCCCTGGGAAGTCTCTCGGTCGGCCGTGGTTTCCTCCGCCCCTCTGGCGGGGGGGTCCTTGACTGTGGCGACCGTAGTCTCCCACGGGGCCTCGGGTGGCCCGGGTGTTCACCCAACGGTCAGCCTCGGCGGCCAGCTTTCGAGGGTCGGTGAGTTTACTGTCCAGGAGATGTTGGCGCAGTTCTACAAAGCAATTGGCCGCTAAATGTTCCCAGGCGATCAGATCAAACAGCTCTTCGAAGGTGGAGACCTTGCTGCCCTTGATCCACCCGTCCAAGGCCCGGCTGTAAAAGTTCACGTATTCTACCCATGTGGTGCCCGGTATCTTTTTGCAATCTCGGAACCGTTGCCGGTACATCTCGGGGGTGAGTCCGTACCGGCCCACGAGGGCTTCTTTCATGTGGCTGTAGGAGTTCATGACCGTGGAGGGCAGATCCAGCAGGGTATCTCTTCCTTCGCTTAAGAACCGGCCCCATAGCCCAGCCCCCAATCCTTCTGTGGGACTCGGTGAGAGGTCATGGCGACTTCGTAGGCCTTAAACCACTGCTGGATATCGTCATTTTTGTAATACTCCTTTACCACATCCTTGGGGATGTGGAGCTTGGCCTCCACGGAGGGAGCGGATGGTAGATTCCCGGAAGGTCGTGACTCTTCGTTTTTAGCCCTCAACTCGATCTCTTTCAGGCTGCTTTCATGTTCCAGCTGGAGTTTCTTTTCGTCGTGCTCTCTTTGGCGTCTCTTTTCCTCGAGTTCCCCTTGTAGCCGTAACTGCTCGACGGCCAACTTTTTCTCGGCCAGTTTTATTTCTCCCTCGATTTTCAGCTTGGCCAGTTCAAGTTCGTGGTTGCGGCCTCTCTCTCGGTCTGCTAGTTCCTCGGGGGACAGGTTCCCCTCTGGCCCGCTGTTTCTCACCGGGATGCTTTGTGGTTCATGGGCAGAGTCTCCTTCCGTTTGGGTCGGGGGCGCCCCCGTCTCGACCCAGGTCTTCAATACTTTCTGGAAGTCTTCCTTTGTGCTTAATCCGGTGGTAGCGATTCCAAGGTCTTTGCAAAATTGTTTTAATTCTCTATGCGTATAATAGTCCAATTGATCCTCTCGGAACGTCAAGCTCATTTCGGTACCTGCGGCACCCAGGGAGGTTTCTCCTTCCATCTCTGTTTGGTAGTGCGTCAGTCGTTCGCTGCACGCTCTCTTTCGGTGTCGGCTCGGATCCCGTCGTCTGCCACCAAATGTTGAAAAGGCGTTCGCCGGAGGGGGGTTCGATACACGTCTCGCCCACCCCTTTGACCCACCTCTCCCAAGTAGGCCGAACCAGGCGCGCACACCCTGAGCTTACACTACGAACAGAGTGACACCACACGTATTCTTTGTAGGACGATAGGTTCTTTTATCGAAGGTTTCAAGGGATCTTTATGATCCAAGGTGTAAGTAGTACATCAGCGGCACAAGAGACTACAAATCGGTGGTAGGGGAATGGGGGTAGCGGGACAGTCTTTGAAGGTAGTGTCTCTGCAACGTACCCTGCGGATAGCTCACAATCCTCGAGCTGGAGGGTGTTGTTTCTCTGGGCGATCTCTTGCCAATTCGTCCTCGAGGGGAGAGCCGCGAGTCACTCAGCAGGCACAGGTAGTCGGAGTTCGGGAGCCGCGACCTCGTCAGCAGGGCTCAGGTGGTTCGAGGGTCGGGGCCGCGAGTCACTCAGCAGGCCCAGGTGGTTCGAGGGTCGGGGGCCGCGAGTCACTCAGCAGGCCCAGGTGGTTCGGAGTTCGGGAGCCGCGATCTCGTCAGCAGGGCTCAGATGGTTCAATTGCTGGGGGCCGCGAGTCACTCAGCAGGCCCAGGTGGTTCGGTATTCGGGAGCCGCGACAGCGTCAGCAGGCTTCGATGGTTCCAGGTCTTCTCTGCCATTCGTTCCTCCGGCACCCCTTATTATACTCCCCCTGCCCTTTGAAGTCCGGAGTCCTCGCAGAGAGGGGCCTTGGGTGACTGAGGGGGTTCGGCGGGATTTCCTGCCGCTCGTTTCTTTGGTCTTTTCAGGTGGGTCTGGGAGGGACCCCAGACGCTCGGCAGGCGAGGCGCCTGCTCCCCAGGGGCCTGGTGGCTGATCGAGTCCTCCCGGGGGAAGGCGAGCCGAGGTGTGACTGGGCTGGCGCCTCTTGGTCTGGCTCGGGGGTTCCCGCTCCCTCGGTCGGACATGCGTGGTAGGGTGTCGAGTCTGTCGGGGGCTCTGGCCGGCCCTCGGGTCTGTGTGGCTGGGGCGGCCGGAGTCGGAGATGCCGTGTCTTGGGGTGGTTGTAGGTTGGCTGGATGATCGGGAGGGCATACGCCGTGAGGCCGGTCTCACACATTGGTGTTAGCTTGAAAATGCCATGGTCTTAGGTTGAAAGATGCCATGGTCTTAGGTTGAAAGATGCCATGGTCTTAGGTTGAAGGATGCATTGGTCTTAGCTTGAAAATGCCATGGTCTTAGGTTGAAAGATGCCATAGTCATAGGTTGAAAAATGCCCTGGTCTTTGGTTAAAAGATGCCATGGGCATCGGTTGAAATATGCCATGGTCTTAGGTTGAAGGATGCATTGGTTTTAGCTTGAAAATGCCATGGTCTTAGGTTGAAAGATGCCATGGTCTTAGGTTGAAAGATGCCATGGTCTTAGGTTGAAGGATGCATTGGTCTTAGCTGGAAAATGCCATGGTCTTAGGTTGAAAGATGCCATGGTCTTAGGTTGAAAGATGCCATGGTCTTAGGTTGAAAGATGCCATGGTCTTAGGTTGAAAGATGCATTGGTCTTAGCTTGAAAATGCCATGGTCTTAGGTTGAAAGATGCCATGGTCTTAGGTTGAAGGATGCATTGGTCTTAGCTTGAAAACGCCATGTTCATAGGATGAAAGATACCCTGATCTAAGTTTGAAATATGCCATGGTCTTAGGTTGAAAGAAGCCATGGTGTTCCATTGATTGAAAGATAACCAGGGCTTATGCTGAAATATGCTTTGGTCTTAAATTGAAAGTTGCCTTCAACTTAGGTTGAAAGATGGTGTGCACTAATATGTATTGAAAGATACTTTGGTCTTACGTGAATTGAAAACATGTCTTGGTCTTCCTGGGGTTCAGAGATGCCCAGTTCTTAATTTAAGCCAGTGGTTTCCAGTGCTAATTCATTTAATATTCATTAGCATGGCTAATAATTGCCACCTTAGCCATTCTTATAGCTTTGGTGGCTTGCAATAGTCTGATTTTTACACTTGTTAGAGTATGGTGGTTAGTAGTTTAGTTGGTACTGTCACTGGCAGTACTGGCAGGGGTAATGGATGGTGGAAGCTGCAGGGGCCTCCTGACGAGGGCCCTCGCACCTATTTCTTTTACAAATTAAGCCTGTCTACCCCAGTAAAAAGGTTTTCTTGAGTTCTTTGGGCTGGATGACATGTTGCTGCAGGCTTTGTGGTTTGTAACTTGCCTTGTTATGTGACAGCTGGGTTGTGTAAAATGCCCACCAATGTGACTGCTGGTTAGCGAGTAACCGCCAATGTTATGGGTGGTTTTGAGATAACCAATGATGCATTGGGTGGTTTTGAGCTAACCAATGACGCGTTGGGTGGTTTTGAGCTAACCAATGACGCGTTGGGTGGTTGCCATTGGATTTGTATGCGATGTATGGTGGAGACAGAACTCCAGTTATATTTTGGGATTTGTCTTTTCATTGTGATTTATGAGGTAGGGGCCTTATGATTGTTGATTTCTTTTCGTTTTGTTTGTAAAGAGAGGTGTGTTGCATCATGTGATTGGAGTTGCGTTGTCACAGTGTTGTGCAAGGAAGTTTATGTTATGAATGTCGGGGTGCTGTAGAGGAGTGTGGTGATGTGGTAAGCTGTCAAGTTACTACACGTTGTGTGCCTGCAGGGCTTTTATGTCCTGTGAGTTGGTGGCAGTGGAGTAACACAGACCCCGGCAGCCCCTGCTGTGTGGGGGGCCCTGAACTGCAGGGGGCCCCCTCAGCACAGTATTATGGCCTGAGAGCTCCTGATTAAATCCAGAGCGGGGTCCCTCCATGTACCTTGAAGGGGGGGCTCAAGTTTCATTGTGCCACTGGTTGGTGGCAGTCCGTAGCAAAGTCTAGTGTATAGAGATCCCACCGCCTCGTGTGGTACCGTCACCAGCCATGAGGCACGGCTGGTTACAATATTCACAACTCATCCTGTCGAGGCTTGGAAAGAGATGTGTACTTAGGTATGGATTATTTGCATGGTACTGGCAGGGTGCAAAACCTATACACGTAAACATTGGAACAGTGCGGAGACACCCCGCCAGTACAACGTAATGATGAGTCAGTACTATAAACTTGCGTTAGCACGGCATAATAGGTGCAATTTTGGTATTGTTGCATTTTTCTTGATATGCGAAATTCCTAAAATTAGGTTATCATGCTGCATCACACAGTTATGTGCCGTTCGTGGAAAACATTTAACATGAATGCACCGTTCACTGTAAAATGTACCACTATTGCGCGTGAACAGCACAATAGCAGAGCCCGAGAGGCTGTTGTTCATGTTTTATTTTTATTTTTGCACTCTTTTTAAAGCGCAATAGACATTCTTGTGTCCAAAGTAAATGAGAGGATGCATTTCATGCTAAAATATAGCGCCAAACTCCAGTTTTGCACTTCGCATAACTCTATGCAATTTTGCTGAAATTTCCCAAATTACACAAAAACAAACTATGCAAATTTCACACACCCCTAGTTAATGCTCACAGAATGGGGTACAAAACAAGGGCCACTCAAGATCAAATCTAAAAGAGAGTTTGTCTATGTTCTATTGGGGGTGCTGTGTCCTTGTCATCTCTTTATTTCTTTCTCAATAAAAAAAGATTTGAAATAAAAAAAAAAAAAATTATGTGACAATGTTGACTAAATTATGTGGCAAGAAAAGGCCAATTATGCAACCATTACAGCACATTTTCTGATAGCATAGCAACATAATGTGGTCACTTTTGTACGTTAGCACTGTTTGGCCAAAGGTTTCACCTCATTAGTACCAGTTTAACATCCGAATGCAGTAATAAGGAATAGAAGGCGACCAGTCAACCTCTGCATAGGCTTTCCACTCGACGCCAACACGGGTTGCTGCAATTTCAATTACTTTTGATCCGTTTGAGTTACAAACATTTTTCTTTGTTACAACCTATTGATTATGCTGCAGATGATGGATTATGTGGCAAATATGGCAAATCCAGATTTATGCTGAAAATGCCACAGCTGACGATTCACACAATTCCAGTGGCCCTTTGTACAAGAATGTGGACATTATTTACACAGATCAACTTATACATGTGATTCCTAATTCTGTGCATATTATCACTCCCATTCCCTCCCACTCTCAGCAGTGGAGGCTGGAGAGAGAGAGGGGGGACCCATCCATGCTCCTGGGCTGCACTTGTGCACACAGACCCCGCTTCCCCCTCCATGCTCCCGGCGAGCGGTGGGAGGGGTCATGCAGGGCCTGGGTTGCATTTGTGCACACAAACCGTGCTTCCCATCCATGCTCCCTGCGTGTGGTGGGAGGTGTCATGCAGAGCCTGGGTTGCGCTTGTACACAAAGACCCTGCTCACTCATCCACGCTCCCGGCGTGCGGTGGGAGGGAGTCATGCGGCGCCCGGGCTGCACGTGTGCACACAGACACAGCTCCCTCATCCACACTCTCTGCTTGCGGTGGGAGGGAGTCATGAAGGACCTGGGCTGCGCTTGTGCAAACAGACCCTGCTGCCCTAATCCATGCTCCCTGCGTGCGGTGAGAGGGAATCATGCGGGCCCGGGCTGCCCTTGTGCACACAGACCCCGCTTCCCCCTACATGCTCTCTGCATGGGGCGGGGGGAGTTATGCATGGCTTGGCTGCACTTGTGCACACAGACCGTGCTCCCCTAACCATGCTCCCTGCGTGAGGTGGGCGGTGTCATGCAGGGCCTGGCTGCACTTGTGCACACAGATCCGGCTCTCTCATCCACACTCCCTGCTTGCGGTGGGAGGGAGTCATGCAGGGCCTGGGCTGCACTTGTGCACACAGACCCGGCTCCCTCATCCACGCTCCCTGCTTGCAGTGGGAGGGAGTCATGCAGGGCCTGGGCTGCGCTTGTGCACACAGACCCTGCTCCCCCATCCATGCTCCCTGTGTGTGGTGGGAGGGAGTCATGCGGGCCCGGCTGCACTTGTGCACACAGACCTCGCTTCCCCCTACATGCTCTCTGCGTGCTGTGGGGGGTTATGCATGGCTTGGCTTCACTTGTGCACACAGACCCTGCTTCCCCATCCCTGCTGCCTGCGTGCCACAGGAGGGAGTCATGCAGGGCCTGGGCTGCACTTGTGCACACAGTCTCTGCACCCCATCCATGCTCCTGGGCAGCACTCGAGCACACAGACTCTGCTCCCCTATCCATGCTCCCTGCGTGAGGTGGGCGGTGTCATGCAGGGCCTGGCTGCACTTGTGCACACAGACCCCCATTCTCCTACGTGATTCCTGCTTGCGGCGGGAGGGAGTTATGCTTGGCCTGGGCTGCACTTGTGCACACAGACCCTGCTCCCCCATCAATGCTGCCTGTGTGCAGCGGGAGGGAGTCATGCAGGGCCTGGGCTGCACTTGTGCACACAGTCTCTGCACCTCATCGATGCTCCTGGGCAGCACTCGAGCACACAGACTCTGCTCCCCTATCCATGCTCCCTGCGTGAGGTGGGCGGTGTCATGCAGGGCCTGGCTGCACTTGTGCACACAGACCCCCATTCTCCTACGTGATTCCTGCTTGCGGCGGGAGGGAGTTATGCTTGGCCTGGGCTGCACTTGTGCACACAGACCCTGCTCCCCCATCAATGCTGCCTGTGTGCAGCGGGAGGGTGTCATGCAGGGCCTGGGCTTCACTTGTGCCCACATTCCCTGCACCCCATCCATGCTCCTGGGCTGCACTCAGGCACACAGACCCTGCTCCCCTATCCATGCTCCCTGAGTGTGGTGGGAGGTGTCATGCAGGGCCTGGCTGCACTTGTGCACACAGACCCTGCACCCCATCCATGCTCCCTGCATGTGGTGGGAGTTGTCATGCAGGGCCTGGGCTGTACTTGTACACACAGACCCTGCTCCCACATCCATGCGCCTGGGCTGCACTCGTGCACACAGACCCTGAATCCCCATCCATGCTCCCTGCGTGTGGTGGGAGGTGTCATGGGGGCCTGGCTGCACTTGTGCACACAGACCCCGCTTCCCCCTACATGCTCCCTGCGTGGGTGGGGGGGCATTATGCATGGCCTGGGCTGCATTAGTGCACACAGACCCTGCTCCCCCATCCATACTGCCTGCGTGTGGTGGGCGGTGTCATGAAGGGCCTGGCTGCACTTGTGCACACAGACCCTGCTCCCCCATCAATGCTGCCTGCGTGCCACGGGAGGGAGTCATGCAGGGCCTGGGCTGCACTTGTGCACACAGTCCCTGCACCCCATCCATGCTCCTGGGCTGCAACTCGTGCACACAGACCCTGCACTCCATCCATGCTGCCTGCGTGTGGTGGTGTTGGACAGGCCTCACAGACGGCTCGCGCCCTCCCCGCTCGGCAAGGCCAGGACTCCGGGCCACCTGGCATAACCCCGCGACCAGCACCTGTACCCTGTCCCCCGACGGACCCTCTGCCCTCGGACCCCTACTCATCACGGGGTCCAGCCCCACCGGCTTTCCCGGCCGGGTCAAGCCGCCATCTTGGACCCTGTACCACGCGGCCGCCTGGCCTCCCCTCGACCCTAACCCCGGGCCTGGCCGGCCCCGACATCCCGGCACCACTATCCACCCAGGAGGTGAGCGGACCACTTGGCAGGTCAATGGGAGACCGAAGTGTCAAGGGCTCTCCCCCGCCAGGTGCCGATCGCTCCCAGCTCCCCCAGGCACTGGCTCCACCCCCTGCTGGGTGTCTGGACACCTTCATCCCGGACCCTCCGACCTCCAAGTGCGAGGGTCCGGACATCAAAGGGCACCAGCCCTATAACTGAGGCAGCTCCGGAGCAGGAAGGCAGTTGTATCCTGGAGTCGAGAGACACCGAGTGAACTCAACCCTGACGGTCTACTGGCGCTGCCGTAGCCCGCTCTTGTGAACCATCGTCCTGCCTGCTGGCGCTGCCGCGGCCTTCTGCAACCTTCATCTTCCTGGGATCTGCTGGCGCTGCCGCGGCCCGTTGTACCGACCACCCTCACCGGGACCTGCTGGCGCTGCCGCGGCCCTCTGCAACCTTCATCTTCCTGGGACCTGCTGGCGCTGCCGCGGCCCGTTGTAACGACCATCCTCACCGGGACCTGCTGGCGCTGCCGCGGCCCGTTGTATCGACCATCCGCACCGGGACCTGCTGGCGCTGCCGCGGCCCATACCACCTAACCACCAAGCTCGAGGATTGTGAGCTCATCACCATCTCATCCGAATTACCTGATTGGTAAATAGACTGTCCCGCTACCCCCTTCCCTACCTTACGAGACTCTAATCGAGGGGACCCCTGAGTCCAGACCTCCTTGTACCATTTTACCGTACCTTAAATAAGTGCCTATAAAGATCACTGAACCTTATCCGTGTGTGGAATCTGTCTGTGGGGGGGAAGTTACTTGTCTGTACGATCGCTGGAGACGGCTCTCCCCGGAGACCTCTCCTCCTGACCCCGGCCGACCCTCCCGGTCCGTCTACCTTTTCTAACATTGGTGGCCAGCGGCGGGATCCGAATCAACGCGTAATCGTACAGAGAGTAGCTCACCCCACGACAAAGCACGATGTCGACCAAAGATAGCAGCCCCACCGAGAAGTTCCAAATGGAGAAACTAGAGGAGTACAACCACCGCGAACTGAGACAATTTTGCATAGAACTTGGCATTGCTACCACTGGCCTGAGTACCAAGGATGACCTAAAGCACGCCCTTGAGTCGTGGACAGAAACGGGGGTCGCAAGACCCTCCGACCAAAGCAGCGTCACACCAGACCAAAACAGCGTTACACCAGAGGGGAACGCCACGACTCCCGAGGAGCGGGGAACGGGCCTCTCACCGGAGGAGATACGAGAAAGAGACAGAGTCAGACTGCACGAATTAGAGATGGCACGACTCAAAATGGATGGGGAGCTCAAGTTAGCTGAACAGAAACTCAACCTCGAGCATATGCGGATTCGAGAGGAGCGAGAAGAAAAACAGAGACAGAGAGAGCTGGAAGAGAAAAAGATAACGCTCGAGCACGAGCGCCAATTGGCAGAGATAGAACTGCGCAAACAGCATAAGGACTTGGGGGTGCCTGAAAGACCACACACCCCGGGACCAACTGAGAAAAAAGTTCACATCCCCAAGGATGTGGTCCGCGAGTATGTCCGAGAAGACGACATACAACAATGGTTTAAGGCCTATGAGATCGCAATGACCTCCCACCGGATCGACCGGAGTGATTGGGGAGCCGGACTTTGGGGGAGATTTATCAACGAGGGTCGCGATGCCCTGCTGCAGCTCCCCGATCACCAGATGTCGTCCTACGACCACATGAAGGCTGCCCTCCTCACCCGCTACGGCCTCACGCCCGAGATGTACCGCCAGAGGTTCAGGGATTGCACCCGGATCCCAGGTACCACTTGGGTGGAATACGTGAACTATTTCAGCCGGGCCTTCGAGGGTTGGATCAAGGGAAGTCAGGTCACCACCTACGAACAGCTCTTCAACCTCATGGTATGGGAACACCTGTCAAACAACTGCTTCGTCGAGCTCCGGCAGCACCTACTCGACAGTAAGCTGACTGACCCCCGGCAGCTCGCCGCCGAAGCTGACCGGTGGGAGAGCACCCGAGTGGGCCGGAAAGGGCCACACGACCAGAACAGAAGCAACCAAGGCCAGCACCGTCCTCGGGGAGGAGGAGGAGGCCAAGGGCGGGGGAGAGACGCCTTACCAGCAACAACCGTGGCCAGCACCCCGCCGCCGGCCGGCCGGGGCAACCCCCCGTTGCGGCCTGGTTACCGAGCCAACGTCACGTGCCACAGATGCCAGCGACTAGGCCACTACGCCAACGATCCGAACTGCCCGCTGAACCAAACGCCCAAGCCCCGCCAGGTAGCTGCCGCTGCCCTGGGGGAGGAGCAGTCGTTGGAGGGTCCCGAGGAGTGTGAGCCAGACCAGCAAGGGTGGGAACCGGCCGCCATGGTCCTGGCATGCTTAGGGGGAAGAGACATGGTTCCGCGGGCTCCCCTACCCGCCAACACCAGGAAATACGGTCAGTGGGTGACCATTAATGGACAGAGAGCTGAGGCCTTGCGCGACACCGGCGCCAGCGTGACGGCCGTCCGCTGTCACCTGGTGAAGCCCGAGCAGATCTTGCCGAACATTCTCTGCCCCGTCCGCTCGGCAGATAACTCTGAAAGCATGTGCAAGATGGCCTGCGTCCCGTTTGAATGGGGAGGGGTCTCCGGCCTACTGAAAGTGACGGTCCGGGACGATGCCCCCGTGGACTGCCTCCTGGGGAATGACCTCGAGAGTTCCCCGTGGGCCACCGTCGAGAGAAGAGAGCACTTGGGGATGCTGGGCCTCCCGGACTGGGCCTGCATAACCACCCGATCCATGGCCGGCCGGGCCGCCCCCCGATCAGAAGAAACCGAATGGCCGGCACCTCCGCCCCCGGTTGCCCCCGTAGAGGACAACGGCGAGGCCGACCTCCCAGACCCGGCCCCCGAAGAAAACGCGCAACCCCAGGACCTTCCGGATCTGGCTCAGTGGCGGCAAGAAGGGGGCCCACCCAAGAACAGTTCCGCCAGGAGCAAAAGACCTGTCCCTCCCTCGAGGGACTTCGCCAACAAGCCAGCACCCAAGCCGCCGGGGACACCACCGGAACCCACTGGGTCTACTGGGATAACGACCTGCTCTACAGCGAGCAAAGAATCGCCGAGCTGGGGGCCAGTCGAGTTCTGGTGGTACCGCTCCGCTTCCGAGACTTTCTACTCAACCTAGCCCACGATGTCCCCCTGGCTGGGCACCTGGGCCAAGATAAAACGTACAGTCGACTGGTGACCCACTTTTTCTGGCCAAAAATGAGGAATGACGTCCTGAGCCACTGCCGATCGTGCCCCACATGCCAAGCAAGCGGGAAGAGTGGCCGGAAGCTTAAGGCTCCTCTACAACCCTTCCCGGTGGTCACCACCCCGTTCGAGAGGGTGGGGATAGACATTGTGGGGCCGCTGGACCCTCGCACGGCACAAGGACACAGGTTCATCTTGATACTAGTGGACCATGCCACCCGCTATCCCGAGGCGGTGCCCCTACGGACCGTGACCGCTCCAGTGGTTGGCCGGGCCCTGATGGGGATCTTCTCCCGGGTAGGCTTCCCCCGAGAAGTCGTCAGCGACCGAGGTACGAACTTCATATCGAAGTACATGAAGTCCCTCTGGCAACAATGCGGGGTCACATACAGATTCACGACCCCCTATCACCCCCAAGGAAACGGACTAGTGGAGCGGTTCAACCGCACTCTCAAAGGGATGATTGGGGGATTGGAAGAGCCTCTCCGTCGCCAGTGGGATGTACTGCTCCCGTGCCTCCTCTTCGCCTACCGAGAAGTACCCCAGAAGTCCCTCGGCTTTAGCCCCTTTGAACTCCTATACGGACACCCTGTGCGAGGGCCCCTCAGCCTCGTGAAGGAGGGCTGGGAGTTGGCCCCCCTAACGACCCCTCCAGACGTCTTCAAATACCTCCTGGCCTTACGAAACCAGACCCGGCGCTTCAGGGAGATTGCCAAGGCGAACCTCGAGGCCAGCCAGGAAGACATGAAGAGGTGGTATGACCACAATGCCTCCTCCGTGGAATTCGAGCCGGGGCAGCAAGTATGGGTAATGTCCCCCACCGAACCGTGTGCCCTGCAAGATAAGTGGACGGGGCCCTTCAAAGTGGTCGAGCGCAAAAGCCCCGTCACTTATCTCATCGACCTGGGGACCTCCCGGATCCCCCTTCGGGTCCTCCACGCCAACCGGCTCAAACCGCACTTTGTGCGCTCCGAACTAAGCCTCTTGATGGCTACGGACAGTGGCACAGAAGGAGACTCCGAGCCCCTCCCGGATCTCCTGCAGACTCAAGAGAAGGACGGGTCCGTGGATGGGGTCCGGCTCTCTGACGCCCTCACTACGGAGCAACGACAGGACTGCCGGGACCTCCTGCTGCAGTTCGCTGCCCTGTTCTCCCTCACCACCGGGGTCACCCCCTGGTGTTTGCACGACGTAGACACCGGGGACAGTCCCCCTGTCCGGCACCGGGCCTACCGCGTACCAGATCGGGTACGGGCCTGCATACAGGAGGAAGTGGCCAAGATGCTCACGATCGGGGTCATCGGGCCCTCGGACAGTCCCTGGTCCAGTCCGGTCGTACTAGTCCCCAAAGCCGCTGCCCCCGGCACCGCACCTGAACTGAGATTCTGCGTCGACTACCGGGGCTTGAACGCTGTCACCCGGACCGACGCTCATCCCATCCCCCGAGCAGACGAGCTGATCGACCGGCTGGGGGCCGCCCGCTACCTTAGTATCTTCGACCTAACGGCGGGCTACTGGCAAATCGGCCTCACACCCAGGGCTCAGGAACGGTCGGCCTTCTCCACCCCCGATGGCCACTATCAATTTAAGGTCATGCCCTTTGGCATGAAGAATGCCCCCGCCACGTTCCAACGCCTTGTGAACCAGGTCTTGGCGGGGCTTGAAGAATTCAGCGCTGCCTACCTGGACGATATCGCTGTGTACAGCCGCCACTGGTCCGACCACCTCCGTCACCTCCAAGAGGTCCTACAAGCCCTCCAGCGGGCCGGCCTCACCATTAAGGCCGGCAAGTGCCAGATTGGCCAAGGGTCTGTGACCTACCTTGGGCACCAAGTGGGGAGCGGGCTGGTGGCCCCCCTACAACTTAAGATTGCTGCCATCCAGTCCTGGCAGCCCCCCGTCACCCAGACCGAGGTCCGAGCCTTCTTGGGGCTCACCGGCTACTACCGGCGGTTCGTGAAGGAATACGGCAGCATCGTGGGGCCCCTCACGGGTCTCACATCCAAGAACCAGCCAAAGCGGGTCAATTGGACTCCTGACTGTCAGGCGGCCTTCGAGGAGTTGAAGGCCGCCCTGTGCACCGCCCCGGTGCTCCAGGCCCCCGATTACAGTCGGGAGTTTGTGGTGCAGACCGACGCCTCCGACCACGGCATCGGAGCCGTCCTCTCTCAGTTGAACCCCGAAGGTCAGGACCAGCCGGTGGCCTTCATCAGTCGACGTCTCCTGGCCCGAGAACAGCGTTGGAGCACCATCGAGAGGGAAGCCTTCGCAGTGGTGTGGGCCCTCAAAAAGCTCCGGCCCTATCTCTTCGGTACCCACTTCCGGGTACAGACCGACCATCGACCCCTGCAATGGCTGATGCAGATGCGGGGGGAGAACCCAAAACTCTTGCGCTGGTCCATTTCCCTGCAGGGAATGGACTTCACTGTGGAGCACCGACCGGGCCGAGACCACGCCAACGCGGATGGCCTGTCCCGCTTTTTCCGCCTCGACGAAGAGAGTCCCCAAGGGGATGGGTGACTCTCCCCGCCTTCAGCTGGGGGGGACGCATGTTGGACAGGCCTCACAGACGGCTCGCGCCCTCCCCGCTCGGCAAGGCCAGGACTCCGGGCCACCTGGCATAACCCCGCGACCAGCACCTGTACCCTGTCCCCCGACGGACCCTCTGCCCTCGGACCCCTACTCATCACGGGGTCCAGCCCCACCGGCTTTCCCGGCCGGGTCAAGCCGCCATCTTGGACCCTGTACCACGCGGCCGCCTGGCCTCCCCTCGACCCTAACCCCGGGCCTGGCCGGCCCCGACATCCCGGCACCACTATCCACCCAGGAGGTGAGCGGACCACTTGGCAGGTCAATGGGAGACCGAAGTGTCAAGGGCTCTCCCCCGCCAGGTGCCGATCGCTCCCAGCTCCCCCAGGCACTGGCTCCACCCCCTGCTGGGTGTCTGGACACCTTCATCCCGGACCCTCCGACCTCCAAGTGCGAGGGTCCGGACATCAAAGGGCACCAGCCCTATAACTGAGGCAGCTCCGGAGCAGGAAGGCAGTTGTATCCTGGAGTCGAGAGACACCGAGTGAACTCAACCCTGACGGTCTACTGGCGCTGCCGTAGCCCGCTCTTGTGAACCATCGTCCTGCCTGCTGGCGCTGCCGCGGCCTTCTGCAACCTTCATCTTCCTGGGACCTGCTGGCGCTGCCGCGGCCCGTTGTACCGACCACCCTCACCGGGACCTGCTGGCGCTGCCGCGGCCCTCTGCAACCTTCATCTTCCTGGGACCTGCTGGCGCTGCCGCGGCCCGTTGTAACGACCATCCTCACCGGGACCTGCTGGCGCTGCCGCGGCCCGTTGTATCGACCATCCGCACCGGGACCTGCTGGCGCTGCCGCGGCCCATACCACCTAACCACCAAGCTCGAGGATTGTGAGCTCATCACCATCTCATCCGAATTACCTGATTGGTAAATAGACTGTCCCGCTACCCCCTTCCCTACCTTACGAGACTCTAATCGAGGGGACCCCTGAGTCCAGACCTCCTTGTACCATTTTACCGTACCTTAAATAAGTGCCTATAAAGATCACTGAACCTTATCCGTGTGTGGTATCTGTCTGTGGGGGGGAAGTTACTTGTCTGTACGATCGCTGGAGACGGCTCTCCCCGGAGACCTCTCCTCCTGACCCCGGCCGACCCTCCCGGTCCGTCTACCTTTTCTAACAGGTGGGCGGTGTCATGAAGGCCCTGACTGCACTTGTGCACACAGACCCTGCACCCCATCCATGCTCCCTGCGTGTGGTGGGAGGAGTCATGCAGGGACTGACTGCACATGTGCACACAGACCCCGCTTCCCCCTACATGCTCCTTGCATGTGGTGGGAGGAGTCCTGCAGGGACTGGCTGCACATGTGCACACAGACCACACTTCCCCCTACATGCTCCCTGCGTGCGGCGGGAGGGTGTCATGCAGGGCCTCGGCTGCACTAGTGCACACTGACCCTGCTCCCCCATCCATGTTCCTGGGCTGCACTCGTGCACACAGACCCTGCACTCCATCCATGCTGCCTGCGTGCGGCGGGGGGCATTGTGCATGGCCTGGGCTGCACTTGTGCACACAGACCCTGCTCCCTCATCCATGTTCCCTGCGTGTGGTGGAAGGTGTCATGCAGGGCCTGGCTGCACTTGTGCACACAGACCCCACTTCCCCCTACATGCTCCCTGCGTGCAGCCGGGGGTGTCATGCAAGGCCTGGCTGCACTTGTGCACACAGACCCCGCTTCCCCCTACAAGCTCCCTGCGTGCGGCAGGGGGCATTGTGCATGGCCTGGGCTGCACTTGTGCACACAGACCCTGCTCCCTCATCCATGCCGGTTGCCCGGGGTCCACGCAGGAGACCCGCTAAGAGGGCGGCCGCCTTAGTGCCACAAGAAGGCACAGGAGGCAGCCTCCCAGTGTTTGCGACCCTCAGGGGTCCGGTAGGCCGTGTCACTTCCGGGTAGAGGGGAGCGGGGGTTGAGGTATATATACGTTTTCCTGCCCACTGGGTGCCCTCTTTGCCCACTACTCCTGACACCGTTAAGGATCCGCTTGGGGATCCTCCAGGAGCGGCGAGCCCACGGGAGCTTTATCGCGGTGAGTGCGAACTACCTCCCCTTCCCCAGTAGGGTGGAGCCGAGTGCCCGGCAGCCGCCTTAGGTGTGGGTCTGCTGCAGGGGGGGGGGGGTTCGCACAGCTCCCGGGGACACGGGCCTGTAACTTCCCGGCCTGGCATATTCCCGCCACGCTTGGTCCCGACCTTGGTTGCCCAGCAGGGCTCCATGTTAGGCCCGGGGTGTGGGATGGAGGGAGGCGGTGTGAGCTCATTTCTTTGTGCCCGGTCCTCCCCCGAGGGGTCCCAGGCTTCTTATTTGTGCCGGGCGAGGCAATCTGTAGCGGCAGTTACTCCCGGCCCACGCAGGCCAACGCATGTTGTAATGGGCAGCGAACCCGAATACTGCAGGGGGGAGTGCAGTTCCATGCGGGGCTCTCCGGGACCACTTTGAGGGCATCACAATGCACTGGCATGTCCCGCTTCTACCAGCACGGGGTCACTGCAGGGGCGTCCGCTAGTCCCGGGTGGGATGTTTGTGCAAGGGGGGAGCAGCAGTATGCCCGTGCTCCCTCCTCTGCCGCCGGCTGGGGTTTCGATCCAACGGGGGGAGGGCGGCGAGCGTGGGGCTCCCCCTCCCCCATGCATCATTCTCCGGCGCCCGCCATTGCGGTTTCCGGACCCGGTTTAGCAGCCAAGGCCCCAGACGTTTGCCCGGCGGTGGGCAAGTTGTCTGGGGAAGTAGCAGCAGGAAAAGCTGGGGGAGGGCGGTGAGCGCATGGCTCCCCCTCCCCTGTGCATCGCTGTACCGCATCGTGGTTTCTGGCCCCAGGCAAGCGGTGAGCGCGTGGCTCCCCCTCACCCATGCAGCACACACCGGGCAATTCAAAGGGTCAAATGTTCTGGTCAAGTAGAACCTGGTCATGCGCTACACGGGGCTACTCACGCTGCGTGCCCTGACTTGGTCGGTAATGCAAGCATGGCGTTGTGGTGCTACCTCCCCCAGGGGCTCTTCGCAGCATGTTGCAGGGCAATAGGTCTTCCCCCGGTATGCCAGTTTTTAGGGGTTGCTGGCTTTGGCGGTATGGTTGCGATGCCTTGTACCCGGACACAGGGGGTGCCCTTCTTTTCCTGTTTCAGGGGCAAAGGGGCTTGGTGGTGTACATGGGTTACAGGACTAGCTATCAGGGCCTAAGAGCGAAGTATGACCAGCCGCTTTGACACGACCCGAGTTGGAAGCTGCCCACAGTTATATGCTCTTGTGAGTGTTTATTGCTGGAGGTGGAGCCATGTCTCTGCCACCTTTTTCCAAGGGAGTTGTAGGCGTTTGTGTTTCAACAATCCTTGGGTCAGTTTGGTGTGTAGAAGACAGTGTGGCGGCTACAAGGGATTTTGTCTTTGTAGAGGCCTTCAAAGATGTACGGACATGGAAGTGAGGCGCTGAGGCAAGGTCCCGTGAAAGCGGCGAACAGTCATGTGCCCGAGGTCCACACATCCGTAAAGGCAAGAGGCCCTGAGGGTTGTTCGCGGGTCCGAGGGAGTTTTGGGTGCGCATGCGCTCTGCTGGCGCAGGTTGTGGCTGCGCAGCTGCTGCCTTAGTGATGAGCCTTGAGTGGGTGTTCTCGGCGGGCTGGCCTTGCGCCGGAGTGTGTTGTTTGTTTGAACTGAAATTTTATAGGGCATGGACTTGGCCGGAAGGCATCAGAGGGTTGTACAGCAGCAGCAAGTGGGCAGTGGGTTGCGGTTTGCAGTAATTTTGCACTGCTGCCGGGGTTTTAGATTCCTAGGTGTAACGTTCTACTTTCGGTGATGGTGTGTGGCGTTTCAATTTTCTCACGCTGTACGTTGTTTGTTACTCGCATGCGTTGCGTACATGTTCAGTTTGGTGTGTAAGGCTGCCCGGGGGGGGGGTTGCGCAGCGGCCCGCCCCTTGGAGGGCGGCCGCCTTAGTGCCACAGGAAGGCACAGGGTTGGGAGGTCGAGTCCCTGGGATAGACCAAGGGGGACCCCAGCAGATAGCTGCTTCTGGCAGGGAGGAGTCAGGGGGTACATATTCTGTCTCCGCCCCCTCCTCGCCCTCTTGTCCGCTCGTTCGCCTTGCCCGCCCCTCCGCTTACCCGGCGTCCGGAGGGACAAAGGGGGGGGCCAGGTTTTCTAACAATTTTCACTTTGTGTTGCAGGAGGAGTTACAGGGCGATCCAGGGTCTGCACATACCAAGGGGTATAGCATGCAGCAGCACCGCGTGGTGCTAAGCCAGGATACCCAGGGATGTTTAGCGTGTCCCCTGGAAGACCGATGGCGCCCCGCTATCCGACAGGCGGTTGTGGGTCTGAGCAACCGGGGGCTGCCATGTATGCTCCGCCCACCCATCACAGGGGGGGCGTGTGAAGCAAGTGGACTGGTGGTCCACGGATGGGAGGGGGGGACCCTCCCAACATTTGGTATACACCAGTTGGCGTTGCCATGGTGACTCTAGGCTTATCAGACGGGCAGGCGGCATAGGGGCTGGCCTGCCCTGTGATCGCCCGTAAGATAACCCACCATGTTTGCATATTGCTTATGCTAATAAACCTGCAGCAATATTTCTCCACTTACATTCAGTGCCGTGTGTTTTATTTATGTACTTATGTGTTTTGTGATAACTGTTGCCGATATTGGCACTATTGGCGGATGGCCACATCCTCCCTAGAGGGACACTAGAGGGGACATCTAATCACATATGTACAGGGTCATTCAAGGGTTCAGCATGACAGCAAGTTGTCAGCAGGCGCCGGTTGGGGTACGTGCTAGGGCTTTAATTCCATTTTAGCACACTCAGAGAAGGGTAGAGAAGCTTAAACGGAAAGACAAGAGACTGGTTCTAGGGCAGTGGCTTACTAGGTGGACGTGTGGCCATCAGTGAGCGAGAGCAGCAGAGTAGGGCACTCGGGAACAGAGTTTGAGTCGCTCCACCGGCAAAAGCTTTCTGGGTTCCTGTGTGTCCGATGGTGACTTAATTCGCAGGAGTGCACTAGAGAGGAGGTCAGTGTCCTTGTAAAGGTTATCGGAATAAAAGCTCCAAGAGCCCTGAAGTTATAGGTGGCCCATGGGCGGATCTGTTTTGGAACATGGGAACAGGTTCGAGTCCCGGCACCAACTCGCAACACTGTTATCCTTTTATGTTGCGGCGGTCAAGCGTGGAAAATGGTGTACTTCACTGGGGATAAGGGAGAGTTGCCAGCCACAGGATTACAGCAGGGGAGTATGAAAACAGTGGTTATGCCGAATCATGTACGTAATCCCAGCAGAATAATGCGGCTGCAGTATAGATTTGTAAATATCATATGGGTCTTAAAGTCAAATCAGAGCTGTTGACTGGTACTGGGAATCCTGGTTTTGGTCCCAGCGTCGGCTTGACACGCTTTTGATTCTAGGCAATTCACTTAATCTCCCTGTGTATAAAGAATAAATCAATCTGACCTTGTGTAATGTAACTGATGCACAATGACGCTCCAATACACTGGGCCGAGATCAAGCAACATGAAACTACAAAAAAAAAAAACCCACATAAGCTAAAAAAAAGCACTTCAGGTATTAGCATAGCACAGACAGCATGGGCCCTGGTGCAAACAAGGAAGACGGCCCCTGTGACTGCGGTTAGGGTAGTAGACTACAGCATTCACCGGGGGCAATGGACACCGCAGGGCTCTGGGCTCCGGTGCCACTGCACCTGCTGCACAAAAGGTAATGGGTAATGAAGCGGACTACTATAGAGATGTATGTATTGTAATTGCATTTATATAGTACGTTTACCACGTCGGGCGAGGCGTCAAAGCACTTTATCAGTGAGTAGCACGCTACTCCGGAACCCGAAAAGGATTAGTGGTGAATTAGTATAAGGAAATATGAAAATAATTTGAGTGGAGGATATGTTGGCCAGAGTTTTGGGTTAAGAAGGATAGTGGGGAGATAGAACAGGGACAAAGGCTTTGCATTTATATAGCGCGTGCTACCCCTGTTGGGGGGCTGAAGAGATTTTTGGTTAGTAGCACACTACGCCGGAACCCTTAATTGATTAGTGGTGAATTAGAATAGTGAAATATGAAAGTAATTTCAGTGGTGGACATGTTAGTCGGTTACGGTTACAATAATTTTACATAGTAGCCAAGGTTGTAGATAGCCAGGTGTGACACGATCCTTTTTCAGTGCAATAAGGTGCGACGTTTCAACAAATTTGGGGGACACTTCGCCATTACAATTAAGCATGCAGGATTGGTTAGCAGTCAGGGTGTCTTCTGCCCTTTTGCTGGCAGGGCGGTGCAGGTGGATTAGTCCGGTCATATTTGCTCCCCCTTTTATGGTGCTGCAGGCCACTGCTGTGATTTGTGTGCAACTTCAGTGTAGAAGAGGGTGAATGTCCAGGCACAAAGTTGCGGCACCCGGGTGTGTATAAGGTGTGTAACCTACTTTTGCGCAGTGGGGTTGCTGAGGTGCGTCGGGGGTGAAGGGACTTGTCTGCCAGCGCACATTTAATTTGGATTTATTTATTGTGAATTTTGGCGCAAACTGTACCCGAAGGTGTCTGAGCGCTTTTCAATAGGGCCAGTCTCTTAACATACATACTCCAGAGCCGTGCGTTACATCTAAGATGAAAGTCGAATAGCTCAATTCACATAGGGATGGGAGAAGCACAAAAGTTAATACCGATTTTAGTGGGTAGAGTTGCATACACCGAGTTCTAAGTAACTCTAGGAGAAGAGACTAGCAGGGTAGGTGTATGTTTTCACTCTGGAAGGGGATCTAGGTGACTGTAGAACGCACTAAGTTCACCGAGGTGAGTTTGTTACTCAAACCCTGTTATACCTCATCTGTGCCTGCTGTGCTGGAAGATTTCAGAGTGCCTACCAACTATTGACCCAGAGGCAAAGCCACAGAATTCTTCCAAAACATTAACCTATGGCTGTCATGGGATCCTAATGGTGACACCTTGATAAACGGAGTTGGGCGGACTGCATTTCGGTCAGTTATTGCCTCACTGTTCATAACATGCAGTTTACTTATAAGCCTCACAATACCAGGAAATTTAGTTCCGGGGCTACAGGAAGGGCAGCCAGTGGCGGGTCTCTTATTACGTGGGCCGTATCCATATCATGAATCTATTGTTAGTTTTAGGAAGGCAGAGCATAGTACAAGACCGGCAATATCCATGCTCTCCCAGTCTGCAATATCCATGCTCTCCCAGTCGGCAATATCCATGCTCTCCCAGTCTGCAATATCCATGCTCTCCCAGTCTGCAATATCCATGCTCTCCCAGTCTGCAATATCCATGCTCTCCCAGTCTGCAATATCCATGCTCTCCCAGTCGGCAATATCCATGCTCTCCCAGTCTGCAATATCCATGCTCTCCCAGTCGGCAATATCCATGCTCTTCCAGTCGGCAATATCCATGCTCTTCCAGTCGGCAATATCCATGCTCTCCCATTCGGCAATATCCATGCTCTCCCAGTCTGCAATATCCATGCTCTCCCAGTCGGCAATATCCATGCTCTCCCAGTCGGCAATATCCATGCTCTCCCAGTCGGCAATATCCATGCTCTCCCAGTCGGCAATATCCATGCTCTCATGCTCTCCCAGTCGTCAATATCCATGCTCTCCCAGTCGGCAATATCCATGCTCTCATGCTCTCCCAGTCGTCAATATCCATGCTCTCCCAGTCGTCAATATCCATGCTCTCCCAGTCGGCAATATCCATGCTCTCCCAGTCAGCAATATCCACGCTCTCCCAGTCGGCAATATCCATGCTCTCCCAGTCTGCAATATCCATGCTCTCCCAGTTACCTTCAATCCACCTGCCGCCCATTTCTCACTCTTTCATTACCCCCCTAGGTGCTGCACCACTGGATGAGTGTTACCCTTCCATAGGGTTGGGGTCCCCTTTGTAGGGGGGGGCTCCACTGGGTGCTGGGATACGGGGAAAACCTGGAATACAAAACAAAAATAAAAAATAATAATAATAATAATAATAAAAAGTGCGCAGGTGAGCGTTTCCTAGGCCATTTGGAGAGCACTTATTTTCTGTGTTTTACTGATCTTGCATGAGCTCGGCATGCGAATTTGGGATTTGAACCGTACTATGATGGGGGCATCTTGGGCAAGGGCAGATGCCCAGGCAACCCAGTTGGAGTGTGGGTGGCGGCGGCGCCAAGTTCGGGGACAGCGCCAGGAGGAAGACAGAGGTGCTGGCAATGGGGTGAAAGGCTGCCGTGGCACGCTTTCTTTTGGTATTTGTAGGGCTTCTGGATTTTACGCTAGCAGGAGTGTATTTAGCAAGCCCCGCACTCTAGGAGACAGGTTTTGCCCACATGACCATTAAGCATAGGGCATAGTGTAAGTATGTAGGGGCAACCTTTTGCTAAGGCCATCCCATCAGGTAGGGTGGCGCACCCTCAGACTTTTTGCCTCCTGCGGACGATAAAATGAGTCCCTTCGAGGTGGGTAAAAATGTTAACATGTTAATCATGGACAGGAGGTCCCCCGAGCTGAAGATGCGCAAACACGCCCCTGGTAGGTTTTGATTAGTTGTGTAAAGGTCGTGCCAACTCAGCAAAGTAGTGGCTCATTCACCCCGTGGCCAGGTGACAGGTGCTCCAGTTAAGCATCCCCTGCCCGGTTAGCCAGTGAGCTACACAGGTGGGGTAAGTTGCCATCCACTAGGGGCCGCTGCCTCAGAGTTGGGGAAACAAGGTTTAAAGCACCAAAAGGCTACGATGGTTCAAGTAAGGTTGGCATGTCCTTCCAACTAGGAGGGAGACGACCCAGTTTTTCTTTGGGGGAGGGTTAGCAATGCCGGGGAGAATGAAGCAAACTAGGTTGCCTCGTGGGTGTGTAAGTGTCACCGCATATAGGGCTCAGTGCAGTGATTTCACACGGGCAGAAGTTTTGTAAGTGCATGTCTGGTGCTAGGAGGGGACATCAGCCCGGAATACCAGCTCTTATAAGCGCATGCAGAAGGTGTGGCTAGTGTGCAATTGGCAGGTTAGGAAGTGGCCAGTTAACGGGGATGCCCCTCAGCATAAGCAGTGGGTACCACAGGACGCTTCACTTATGGTTATGAGACTGCTTGCCCCATAGCTGGCCCAGCCAGATGGGTAGGAGTGGTTGCCCTTAAAGGGGGGCAAGGTCCTCAGGGTAGGGGGTACACTGGTTGGAGGAATCTCAATGATAAAGTGTATTAGAGCTCCCACATCTCCTCTCCTGCATCCCAGCAACATCCTGATCTGGGGGCTGGGTAATCCACACCAGGGTGGGGGCACCGGGACGGCTACACACCATACGTAAAAGTCCGCAGTCAGAATGGGGGGGATTCATTTCAAACTGTCCTCACATTCTCACCATCTACTTGTCTGCTTCCTGGGTCACATTAACAGAAGTTCAAAGTACGGAATTAGACTGGGGGGGATTCATTTCAAACTGTCCTCCCGTTCTCACCATTCACTTGTCAGTCCTGGTTTACATTAGCAGATGTTCGGCACAGGGCCACTCACGCCGGGGTGGGGACAGTGGCATGGTGACTCATCATCTGTAGGTTACTTGCAGACAGTGATAGACCTGCAGGCAATAGGAAAAGAAGGGGCAGGCAAGTTCTGCGTATGATTTACTACAGGGCTCCAATAGTCAAGAGCACTGGCTCCGTGTACACACTTGCCTCTCGTGGAGGAGAGGGATCTGTTGCAAGAGATTTTGGGCCATATGTAGAAAGCAAAATTGCGATCGCAAACGCCGAAATTCGCCGAATTTCGGCGTTTGCGATCGCAATTTTGCTAAGGGGGATGTAGGAAGGCAAATCTGCATGCAAAATAAGGAATCGCAAAATTTGCGATTCCTTATTTTGCAAATGCATTTAAGGAATCCCAAATAGCGATTCCTTAAATGCAATGTAGAAAGCACCCAAGTTGTGCTATTTTGGCTTAAGGAATCGCAAATTACCACCAATTTCAGGTTGATGGTAATTTGCGATTTCTTTCAATAATGCAGTTTTTTGCATTATTCAAAGTGCCATGTGGCACACATACATGCCCTTAGGGCATGTATGTGCGCCACATGTGCACCCATGCTCATTACAGGGGTGCAAAAGGGTGTCATGTTGACACCCTTGCACCCTTGAAATTGCATTCTCAATTTGCGATTCTCTAATTGAGAATCGCAAATTGAGAATGTCTTCCTATTCATTCCTATGGGCCTTTTAGCCCATAGGAATGAATGGCAAGGTATTCCTTATTTGCGATTCTCAATTAGAGAATCGCAAATAAGGAATAGGTGGGATTCGCAAACAAAATTGCTAATCCTACCTACATAGCGTTTTGCTATTCTCTAATTGCGATTCCCTAAAAATTGCAATTAGAGAATCGCAAAACACAGCCTACCTACATATGGCCCTAAGTCCTCCATGTGTAAGTTAGGTAACAATTGGGGGCATGGGAGTCAGGCTTTTGCTTGCCTAGTCCACAGGGTGCTGTGAAGAAGTTGGGGTTTCACCTGCTAATAGTGGTATTGGACTTTTTTGCTGGACCGGTGAGAGGCCTGGGTATCAGCGGGATGTAGGTAAAGATGCCTCCCCTTGTCCAGAGGGGCATGGACGGGTTTGCTGGACCTGGGAGAGGTCCTCAAACCAGCAGAATGCAGGTAAAGATGCTTAAGGGCTAAAGCAGAGTGTATATAAAGGTGTGCAGTGCTCAATATAGGGGTGAGGCACCCCAGCATTTCTTTATTTCGCCAGGATCAATGGTTTGGGTATAGGGCCTATCTTGAGGGTGGCACGAGGGGCGGAATGCAGGAAACAGACGCATGGGTTGTTTCCACCACTGAGTTAATTCGGTTGGGGGGCCTCTGCTTGCGCTAGAACAGCTTGCTGAAGATAGCGGCGGCACAGACGGGGGGGGGGAGTCTCCCCTCCTAACAGAAGTACTCCATGCGTAAGATAAGCAACTAATTGGGGGGCATGTGAGTTATAGGGGTCAGGCATACCTCCTCGCTTAATGGGGCAAGGAGCCCAGTCAGGGGAGGCCAGGAAGCCTTGCGCAGGAGAGTTAACGGTCTCACGTCCACAGACAGTATCTGGCAAGGATACCCAGGCAAACTGGGGGAGGGGGATTCCTCCTAATGTGATGGTCGAGTTGGCATGGACCTGTTCTTACTTGAGTTGGAGGAGGCCTAAGGGGCAGCAGGGTGTAAGTAAGGAAGGCTATATTGGTGGGGGGCTCTGGGGTGACGGTGGCCACACCCAGAGCTGTGGAGGAGTTACAGGGCGATCCAGAGGCTGTAAGGTACATATGGGTACCCTCTGCAGGAGCACAACAAGGGTGCAAAGGCCAAATATCCACAGGGAGGTCCTCCAGTTGGACCCTGGAGGAGCGACGGCGCCCCGTTAGTCCTACGGGCGGTTGTGGACCTGAGCAACTGGGGGTTGCCTGGCAGGCTCCGCTCCCCTATGGGGCGTGAGCAAAAGGGATGGGCTGTTGGCCCACCGGTGGGAGGTGTCTTCCCTCCCCAAAATATGGCAAACACCATTGGGCAGTGCCCCCGTGTAATTTGGCTCATCAGGTGGCAGGCGGCGAGGGGCTGCCTGCCTTGGGATCGCCCATAAGCTAACCCACCAATCTTGGCATCGTTGTAATGCAAATAAACCTGCAGCAATTTTTTCTCCACAAAAAAAGGTGTCTTGTCTGGTTATTTCTCTAAGAGATTGCTGTATGGATGGATGGTGAGTGTTGCCGATATTGGCACTATGCTCCCTGCATGTGGTGGGAGGTGTCATGCGGGACCCGGGCTGCACATGTGCACACAGACCCAGCTTCCCCCTACATGCCGGCTTCTCATCTGGGCCAGAGTGTAGGAGAATGATAATGTGTTATTTGCATCTTCTGTTTCACTCTTCCCTGTAGATGCATCAAGGCGGACAAAGAAACACTGCGATGACAGGATCTGGGAGGAACCAATCAGAGGCACTGAAAGCGCATGATTGGGAACAGAAAACGATGAACAGACCGCTGCCTTTAAGTGGCCTCAATTCTGCTCTCAGCTGGAAGTTCCATTTTACAGACAGACTCTTCTTCCACAACTCTGGCTGGTACAGGCTGATCGGTGCCTCGAAGTACAGCAAATGTGCGCCTCAAATTGCTCACAAAATAGAGAAGCTGCCAGCATCCTCCCATTACCTGCATGTTTCCGGTGCATGCTGGGAGGGTCAGGCACGAGGCTGCATTTAAACGACACATACTGCATCTATGTATTTGTTGTCCCATACCAATCTTATTTTGTTTTGAGTTGTCGTGTCGCTCGATGTCTCTGTTTTGCAGCAGTGTGAACGCGCTCACCAGCAGGGTGGTGAGACATACATGAAGGCAGCATAATGGCTCTAATTAGAAATTAAGGTAGGGTCGCAGAAAACCTAGCATTTTGTATCATAGCTTGTTTTCTTTTTATACTGCTTTTCATGCAACACTCCTGTCATTTCTAAGCACTGTAAACAGGTTGGACTGAATTTGCAGAAGTTTGAAGGACAGAAGGTGAGGTGGCTTTGCCTGAAGTCAGACTCGTGATCTGTTGCTCACTGCGGATGGCGGATGGTAGAACTTCAATTGCTGGGAGATTTTGCCCTTGGTTGATTGATCACACGTATACAGTGCACAAACATAAAATGTCTCTTTGCTCTGCTGTAAGCAGCCATCGCCCTTTCAAGATGAAGGACCGTGTGGCTCCAGAGTGTCAGGCCCAGAAGGTGGAGTAATTGGCCTTTAGAATGTCTGTACTTGGTGACACCGGGACCTGGCGTCTTCAGGGAGCCGATCTAGGAGAAGACTGATGGTCTGGTAGACACAACTGTCCGACACACGGAGCTGGCATCTTCAGGGAGCCAATCTAAGAGAAACCTGATGGTCTGGTAGACGTAACCGGCCGACACAGGGAGCCAGCCTCTTCAGGGAGCCAATCTAGGAGAAGACTGATGGTCATGTAGAGGTAACCGGCTGACACAGGGAGCTGGCATCTTCAGGGAGCCGATCTAGGAGAAGCCTGATGGTCTGGTAGACGTAACCGGCCGACACAGGGAGCCGGCCTCTTCAGGGAGCCGATCTAGGAGAAGGCTGATGGTCTGGTAGACGCAACTGGCCGACACAGGGAGCCGGCCTCTTCAGGGAGCCGGCCTCTTCAGGGAGCCGATCTAGGAGAAGACTGATGGTCATGTAGAGGTAACCGGCCGACACAGGGAGCCGGCATCTTCAGGGAGCCGATCTAGGAGAAGACTGATGGTCACGTAGAGGTAACCGGCTGACATAGGGAGCTGGCATCTTCAGGGAGCCGATCTAAGAGAAACCTGATGGTCTGGTAGACGTAACCGGCAACACAGGGAGCTGGCATCTTCAGAGAGCCGATCTAGGAGAAGCCTGATGGTCACGTAGAGGTAACCGGCTGACACAGGGAGCTGGCATCTTCAGGGAGCCGATCTAAGAGAAACCTGATGGTCTGGTAGATGTAACCGGCAACACAGGGAGCTGGCATCTTCAGGGAGACAATCTAGGAGAAGCCTGATGGTCTGGTAGACGTAACCGGCCAACACAGGGAGCTGGTATCTTCAGGGAGCCGATCTAGGAGAAGACTGATGGTCACGTAGAGGTAACCGGCTGACACAGGGAGCTGGCATCTTCAGGGAGCCGATCTAGGAGAAGACTGATGGTGACGTAGAGGTAACCGGCTGACACAGGGATCTGGCATCTTCAGGGAGCCGATCTAAGAGAAACCTGATGGTCTGGTAGACGTAACTGGCAACACAGGGAGCTGGCGTCTTCAGGGAGCCGATCTAGGAGAAGACTGATGGTCTGGTAGACATAACCGGCCAACACAGGGAGACGGCATCTTCAGGGAGCCGATCTAGGAGAAGACTGATGGTCACGTAGAGGTAACCTGCTGACACAGGGAGCTGGCATCTTCAGGGAGCCAATCTAGGAGAAGCCTGATGGTCTGGTAGACGTAACCGGCCAACACGGAGCTGGCATCTTCAAGGAGCCGATCTAGGAGAAGACTGATGGTCACGTAGAGGTAACCGGCTGACACAGGGAGCTGGCATCTTCAGGGAGCCGATCTAGGAGAAACCTGATGGTCTGGTAGACGTAACCGCCAACACAGGGAGCTGGCATCTTCAGGGAGCCAAGCTACGAGAAGACTGATGGTCTGGTAGACGCAACCGGGCGACACAGGGAGCCGGCCTCTTCAGGGAGCCGATCTAGGAGAAGACTGATGGTCATGTAGAGGTAACCGGCTGACACAGGGAGCTGGCATCTTCAAGGAGCCTATCTAGGAGAAGCCTGATGGTCTGGTAGAGATACCCAGGAGACACAGAGACCTTGCATCTTCAGGCAGCTGATCTAGGAAAACACTGATCATTATGCAGAAGTAACCAGATACATTTTTTTTAATTCTTTTGGGGCAGGGGGTCCACGCGGCTGCCCTCCCTGGGTCCAATTTTCACCCTGGGGACCACATCCCTCGGAACCCGGCCATTTTTAAATGGTGGAGGGGACCTATCCCCCAGGGCCTGCCCATGTCTGCTGGGAGCCCCAGGGCACCCAGTATCCACTGGAACTGTGGGGCCAGTGGCTTGGCGGGAGTGGTAAAGCTCCAGCAAACTGCAGCAAAAAGCTATGTTCCATGGGGGGGCACCCTGCAACATAGCAGGACTGGACCTTGGGAGGGTTGTGGTCCACAGTGACATCTATGGTTCCAGGAGGGGGCGGCGAGGCCCCACTCCTTTCTTATTTGTAGGGCCTGCCCGGAGAGGTGGCCATCCCCAGGACTGAGAACAGGCCGGAACAGGGGCCGCACGGCTCCTCTCACAATTTTTTTAAAAGATGTCCCTGTGGTGATGGTGGTCCCCGGGTCCCAGAGGGTTGTCCCTGAGCTCCCATATTACAATTTGTTCATGGCCCTGGGAAGGTGGTGGTCCCCGGGCCAGAGAGGGGTCAGAAAGGCATCCCAAAACAATGATTTCCCATGGGGAGGTGGTGGTCCCCAGGGCACGGGAGTGTCCGAGAGGCCCCCTGTGAGAAGGTGGCCTGATATATGCTGTCCACTAGTACTAGTGGGCACCTTGTATCAGTCAAAACAACCCCTTATGGTGAATGGTTAAAGATAACCTTATGTGAAAGCTATCCTAGTGGTAGCTATGGAGAGTAGCCTTCAGGCTAAGTCTTGAAAGAATGTAAAGCAGCTTGTTTTACCAGTCTATAATCTCTTGAATGATCAAATGAAAGGACAATCACACCAGACATATATTCAAAATATATGTATTTAGGTTAAAACACACCCCTCTAGTCTCTTTATGAGACTGGAGTTCGAAGTACTTTGTTTACAAGTTAGCAACTATCAGTAATAGCACAAATACACATTTGGGCCCTGGGGGCGTACCAAACCATATACCACAAAAGTAGTATAAGAACCACGACTGGGATAGACACAAGGCCTAGAGCCTGTTCTCTTTTCTATCTATTTTTTCACTTTGTGTTGATAATTGCTTCGGGTCGAATGCGTACAGGAACTATCCCACACCTTGGTTACTGACGTTGCATCTTCAGCATTGTTACTTTTTCTCTATATTCAAGCTTAATACATGAACAGTTTCAAAAATGTTTTTTCTGTTTTCCTTACAGAGGCCCCTGAAGGAGGGATTTATTGTAATCCCGAAATGCATTGGACACAATTTCCACACGTTCCATAATATTTGTTGTTTGCTGCATTGTTTATGATTTGTTGATGTACACAAACATGAAAATGTAACAGTTTTGACTATTGTATATGGATGTTCAACTTTAATTTCATTTGAAGACAAACACAATAATCTTTTGATGTGACAATAACCAATTCTAGATAAATATTGGCAATCCAAAATGTTTTTTGACACTCTTTGGTCTGTTTGATTAATGTGTTTAAACGTTAATACATTACACCGTGCTGTGCATCCAGTACACTGGTGGTAGTCCACCAGATCCTTATATTCTTAGTACAGGCTGGCTACCTTTTTTCTGGGTCGCATGCAACCTTTTGTACCAGTAACTGACGAATGATCATTTTTGTTAAATAATAGGTGTGCGCTAACTACTGTATATTTCTATATGTATCACAGAACAGCCATAAAGAAGTATTTCCGAAAGCTGCAGAGGGGCTCGGCTCATGCTTGGGCACCCTCTCACACAAAACCAAGCACTCTGCCTTCAGGATTGTCAAGGCCTGCCATAGGAGTGACTTATAGGTTTATATGTGTCTGTATAAGGTAGTGATAAAGGTAGCCTATACCACAGTAGGGGTTCAAGCACACCCTTACCCAGGTTGCAGTAGCAGACCTGTGTTGCCATTTTGGAGTGCTTCCCAGGGGTGGCATAATACATGCTTAAGGCCCTGGTAGGCCTCTGAGGTACCTATGCCCTAGGTACATAGTATACCATATACGAGGGGCTTATAAGGCACTCCAGAATCCAATTAGATATGTACCTAATGTACATGGAAACCATTTTAGAGAGGAAGCAGCTGGCTATGGCCCTGATTAGCAGAGCCACAGCCAGACTAAGGTCGTAAAACAGTGAAACACCAGCAAAAGGTGGGGGTACCCATGTGAAGCAGATCCTACTCTCCTACACAACCACCCCCCAAACACAGGGACATTAAACTAACCTTGACCAGTTGAGTCTTCATGTTCTAAGTGGAAATACCTAGAGAGTCCATCTGCATTGGCATGGTTACTCCCAGGTCTATGTTCCACTGTAAAGTCCATCCCCTGTAGGGAGATGGACCACCTAAGCAGTTTGGGGTTTTCACCCTTCATTTGTTTTAGCCATAAGAGGGGCTTATGGTCTGTCTGAACAAGGAAGTGAGTACCAAACAAGTATGGTCTCAACTTCTTCAGAGCCCAAACCACAGCAAAGGCCTCCCTCTCAATGGCTGACCAACGTTTCTCTCTAGGGGTCAGCCTTCTGCTTAGGAAAGCTACTGCTGATCCTGACCTTCATCATTCAATTGTGACAGTACAGCCCCTACCTCCAATTCAGATGCATCTGTTTGGACAATGAACTTCTTGGAGTAGTCAGGACTCTGCAGAATGGGAGCAGTGCACATGGCCTGCTTCAGGTCATCAAATGCCTTTTGACAGCTAGCTGTCCACTGAACCTTTTTGGGCATCTTTTTAGAAGTTAAGTCATTCAAGGGTGTTACTATTCGTCCATACCCTTTGACAAATCTCCTATAGTACCCAGTGAGGACTAAGAAGACTCTCACCTGAGTCTGGGTAGTTGGAGCAATCCATTCCATTATGGTTTGAATTTTGCTCTGCAATGGTTGAACCTGGCCTCCACCTACAAGGTGGCCCAGGTACACAACCTGAATCTGCCCTATGTGGCACTTAGTAGCCTTGATAGTGAGGCCTGCCCTTTGCAGGGCCTCCAAAACATTCCTCAGGTGGACCAGGTGATCCTCCCAGGTGGAGCTAAAGACAGAAATATCATCTAGATATGCTGCACTAAAGTCTTCCAGGCCTATAAGGACTTGATTCACCAACCTTTGGAAAGTGGCAGGTGCATTCTTCAAACCAAAGGGCATTACCACTAATTGATAGTGCCCACTAGGGGTGGAAAATGCTGTCTTTGGCTTTGCATCATCAGCTAGTCTGATATGCCAGTAGCCAGCAGTTAGGTCAAATGAGCTTAGAAACTTGGCTGAGGCCAAAGTATCTATTAGCTCATATGCCCTAGGGATGGGATGGGCATCAGTCCTACTGACTGCTTTGAGACCTCTTTAGTCTACACAAAACCTCATCTCTCTTTTCCCACCACTGATGTGAGGTTTTGGTACCAGGACTACTGGACTAGCCAAAGGGCTAACTGAGGGCTCAATCAAACCCAGATCCAGCATCTTTAGGACTTCTGTCCTTATACAGTCCCTGACATGGTCAGGTTGCCTGTAGATCTTATTCTTCACAGGTAGACTGTCCCCAATGTCCACTTCATGAGTGCACCAGGTGGTCTGACTTGGAGTCAGAGAAAACATATGTCTAAACTGGCTGAGAAGGTTTCTGCAGTCAGTTTGTTGCTGAGCAGTGAGGCTGCCTACCAAGGCTACACCATCAACTGACCCATCATCAGGGTTCTGAGAAAGCAGGTCAGGGAGTGGGTCACTCTCTTCCTCTTGTCCTTCATCAGTAGGCATGAGGAAGCCCATGTCTGCCCTGTCAACATATGGTTTAAGTCTGTTGACATGAAGACTTTGGGGACTACTATGGGTTCCAAGGTCTACCAAGTAGGTAACCTCCCCTTTCTGTTCAACAATTGTATGGGGGCCACTCCATTTGTTCTGGAGGGCTGCTGGGGCCACAGGCTCCAACACCCACACTTTCTGTCCTGGCTGGTAAACAGTCAGTACAGCCTTCTTTTCATGCCAGGCTTTTTGCAGTTCCTCAAGGTTTTTGTTTGCCTTTTTCATGTACTCAGCCATCCTGGAGCGGAGACCAAGTACATAGTCCACTATGTCTTGCTTTGGGGGCTTGAGAGGTAACTCCCATCCTTCCTTCACCAAACACAATGGACCCCTGACAGGGTGACCAAACAAAAGTTCAAATGGGCTGTAACCAACCCCCTTTTGAGGCACCTCCCTGTATGCAAATAAAAGGCAGGGCAAGAGCAGGTCCCATTTCCGCCTAAGCTTCTCTGGGAGTCCTTTGATCATGCCCTTTAAGGTTTTGTTGAATCTCTCAACTAAACTATTGCATTGTGGGGGATAGGGTGTGTGAACTTGTAGTTCACTCCACACTCCTTCCACATAGCAGTCAAGTAACAAGACATGAAGTTTGCACCCCTGTCAGATACTACCTCCTTAGTAAAGCCTACTCTTGTGAACACACTCAAGAGAGCTCTTGCCACTACAGGTGCTGTAGTGGTCCTTAGGGGTATAGCTTCTGGATACCTGGTGACATGATCCACTACCACCAGTATACATCTGTGCCCAGATGCTGTTTGGGGATCCATGGGGCCAACAATGTCAATTGCTACCGTTTCAAAGGGCACCCCCACCACAGGTAGTGGAATCAGGGGGGCCTTTGTAGTGCCACCTGCTTTGCCACTGGCTTGGCAGGTTACACAGGAGCGACAAAACTCCTTTGTGTCTTCAGACATGTGGGACCAGTGAAAGTGAGGAACAATTCTGTCCGAAGTCTTGTTCTGGCCTAGGTGTCCTGCTAGGGGAATATCATGGGCTAGTGTCAATAGGAAACCCCTAAACTTCAGAGGTATAACCAACCTCCTGGATGCACCAGGCTTGGGGTCTCTACTCTCTGAGTATAGGAGTCCATCATTCCAATAAACCTTATGGGTGCCACTAACATTCCCAGCAGCCTCATCAGCAGCTTGCTGTCTGAGGGTTTCAAGAGAGAGGCAGGTTTAATGCTCCTGGCTCAGATCAGACCTGGAAGGGCCCCCTGTCCCCAAGAACTCAACCTGATCAGGTTCAAGCTCCTCTGGGACAGTTCCTTCTTCAGGCTCAAGATCATCTCCCTGAGGAGACTGATCAGCATTCTGAGTCAGGTGAGAAGGCTCTGACTTAGCCCTACTGCTCCTCCTCTTGTGAGGCACCTGCTCCATTATTCCAGAATCCAGGGCCTGTCCAGTTTTAGACATTTTTGCCTGTGACCTGGTCACAGCAAAGACATGTGCAGGGATCTCTACCATTTCTGCATGTGTCCTGAGCTCCACTTCAGCCAAAGCTGAAGTCTCTAGATCATTGCCAAGCAAGCACTGTACTGGTAGGTCTGCACTTACCACAACCTTCTTAAGGCCAGTTACCCTTCCCCAGGAGAAATTAACAACTGCCAGAGAAGGGTCTGTTCTGACATTGCTAGCATTGGTCACTTGGTACATTTCACCAAGTATTATCTGCCCAGGATCCACGAGATCGTGTGTCACCATTGTGACACTTGCTCCTGTGTCCCTGAATGCCCAAGCTTATACTCCATTAATTAAAGGCTGCTGTCTGTATTTGCCCAAGTTACTGAGACTCACAAAGGGGGACATATCCATGCCCCCATCACTGACAAGCACAGCCTGAGTTGGTACTCTGACTAGGCCAGAGTCCATCTCAGAACCCAGGGTCAACCCTACTACACCCTTATTCTGTGTATTCCCACCACCAATTGTAACTGCACTAGGGGGGGCAGGTGCCTTAGGGGCATTGGTGGGGGCTGGAGTATTTTCTTTGGCCTTGGTGCAGTCACTAGTCCAGTGAGTTTTCTGTTTACAGATTTTGCACCAAGGTTTCTTTTGGCCTTTACCCTTTCCTGACTGTTAATCCCCACCTGAAGAAGATTTTTGGGGCCCTTGAGAAGACTTCTGGTCTTTACCCTTGTCCCCACCCTTGTCAGAGTTTTTGGAATCTTGCTTCTTTGGGTCACCACCTTGGTTCTGTACCTTCTGCCTCAACCTGGTTCTGACCCATTTGTCTGCCTTCTTTCCCAATTCTCGGGGAGAGGTCAGATCAGAGTCTACCAGGTACTGATGGAACAGCTGATTTTGACAGTTATTAAGAATCTGCTCCCTCATTATCAGATTGTACACTCCTTTGAAGTCACACACTGTACTGCCCAATAACCAACCTTCCAGAGCCTTAGCAGCACAGTCAACAAAGTCAACCCAGTCTTGATTTTGTGCCTTTTGGGTGTCTCTGAACTTTAACCTGTATTGTTCAGTGGTTAGGCCAAACCCATCTATCAGTGCACGTTTCAAGACTTTGTAATCATCCGCATCCTCTTCTCTTACAGTGAGGAGCTTGTCTCTACCTTTGTCTGCAAAGGAGAGCCATAAGATTGCTGCCCACTGACCTTGAGGGACCTTCTGTACTTTACATGCCCTCTCCAAGGCAGTTATCCATTTGTGGATAACATCCCCACTCTGGTAGGGAGGGACAATCTTACTTAGGTTTCTATGGTCATAAGACCTCTCCCTATCTCTAGGGAAATTTCTGCCACCAAGGGACTCTAGTCCCTCCTTTTTTACTAGCTCTGTAGAGCTCCAGGGCTTCCCTATCTAAGGCCATCTGCTGCTTTCTGCGGTTGAACTTGTCTTGCTCATACTTCAGCAGTCTCTCTCTCCTCTCCTGGGAGGTTTCCCTCCCTCTGTGAGAAGAGACGGAGGTCCCTATAGAGGAGTTACACTGGACAGATCCCCTTGATAGCGATCTATCCCTTCTAGCCCTGTTTTCAGGTCTACCTGGAGGAATAAAGGAAGGAGCATTATTGTCATCCTCCTCTTCCTCATCCTGGTGGTCTGTCTTCACCAGAGTCTGGTCATTGTCACCAGTCTGGTCAGCATTAGAGGTAGGGTCAGAGGAGTTTCCACCCCTAGACCCACCCTCAGATGCTGGCCCACCCACACTGTCTACCACATCAGGCCTACTAGGCCCTGTGATGTCATTCAGCTTAAGTATCTTTATAAGATGCTGGGTGGATGGACTTTTGTCTGTTTTCAACTTCCTAATGGAACATAAGGCCCTAAGCTGAGCAAAGGAGAGATCCTCGTATTTATAGGGAAGGAGCTCACTGGTTCCTGGTAGGGACCCACTGGTTCCTGGCTGGTTAGACATTACTAATGTGGTGTGGTGTATTGCACTACCTACACTAGTGTGGCCTACTAAACTCTCTTGAGTTGTAGAAAGGGTGTGCTGTCCCTTAACACACAACTCTAAGTTCAATAGAACTTACTGTAGCTACACTTGATATTATATGTACCTAAGGTACTTTTAGTGGTTTTCAGTTGATCAATTCAATTGAGATTATCTGGTAAAACAATAGCAAGCTGGAATCCCACACGCTGCACACCAATGTGAGAAGGTGGCCTGATATATGCTGTCCACTAGTTCTAGTGGGCACCCTGTATCAGTCCAAACAACCCATTATGGTGATAGGTTAAAGACAACCTTATGTGAAAGCTATCCTAGTGGTAGCTATGGAGAGCAGCCTTCAGGCTAAGTCTTGAAGGAATGTAAAGCAGCTTGTTTTACCAGTCTATAATCTCTTGAACGACCAAATGAAAGGACAACCACACCAGGTATATATTCAAAATATATGTATTTAGGTTAAAACACACCCCTCTAGTCTCTTTATGAGACTGGAGTTGGAAGTACTTAAGTTACAAGTCAGTAATTATCAGTAATAGCACAAATACACGTTTGGGCCCTAGGGGCGTACCAAACCATATACCAAAAAAGTGGTATAAGGACCACGACTGTGATAGACACAAGGCCTAGAGCCTGTAGAATCACTGGGACCCCAAGGAACCACCCAAGGTAGTGACACAGGGGACCCGCGGGGACTGTATGCAGTGTGTAAACACAACCGCGGGTTCCCGTTAGCTTCTATGGGCAATGTCGCGGTTGTAAATTTAAAGATTAGGGACACTTAGAATCGAGTCAGTGGAGACTGGCACTGCGTGGGCTGCAGGGGCATGTGGCGTCGGTGAGTCTACTGTACTCTGTTTTGCTGACTGCTGGGTTCTGGTTCCAGGGGTACACTTCATGCCTTCGAGGTATGCTGTAGGTGTTGAGACGTTCAAGCGCCTTTAAAGTTGGTTGGTTATAAGTGGTGCATTGTTGACCCTTGCCAGTGTGTTGGTCGCATGATGATTTTGCGTTGGTGTGTTTAAAATGTTCAGTTTTATTACTTGTGGCCCTGGGCAGCCAGCGGTAACTGAGCGGTACCCTAAGCAAGGTGTTAATTTACCAAGGGCCGCTAGTACAGCTGCAATCCAATAAGTCAACCACTTTACTCCCTCTGGCTTTAACTTCCTGGGATGGTGAAGCTGAATAGTCAAGATGTGCTCTCAGAGGGGGCAGGGGACAGACAAGAATCCTTACTGCTAGGAGAAAAGAGGAAAACTGCACCTCTTCCAGGATACAGTCTAGGCAGTTAAATACTTTACAGGGTCAAACCTGCAAGCCACCCCCTGAAAATTCCCCTACGTTAAACTGTCTTTATCTAAATGCCAGGTCTATTCCTAAACACTCCATAGAAATTTGGGACGTACTTGGTCACAAGCTCCCAGACATATGTTTTGTTACAGAAACATGGCTTCACACATCGGCCCTTCCTTGTGTTCCTGTCGCACTTCCTGATAGCTATGAACTGGCCCGACTAGACAGGGAAACCAGGCCGGGGGAGGAGGGGGGGTGTGGGGGAGGACTTCAAGACACTCTCAAGCTACAACTAATTGACACAAAACTCTAGAAGTGGGCAGAAATGGCAATATTCAAAGTGGAATCACCCCATGAGGTGACATGGAAAGGAGCTTTAATATACTATCCCCCACGCCCCAAGAAGGATTTCAGTCTTAAATTAACTGAATATTTAGCTCCCCATGTGATATCCTCTTCCAATTTTCTCCTGATCAGAGATTTTAAGTATCATGCTGAACTAGCACCTGACCCAGACGTTGGTAATCTGTTGTCCAATCTTATAATGCTTCACCTCCATCTTATAACAAGCATTGGCACAGCCAATAGGTCTCGCTTTTGGGACCTTATAAGTATTTAGTTATGCAGCACAATATCCTTAGTGCAACAACATTAACTATTGCATGGCTAAACATTTATAAGATCCCAAAGGCGAGACCTATTGGCTATGCCAATGCTTGTTTAATCCTATCCAGGGAGTTCAATAATAAAGAGAGTTTATAACATCCCTGGGGTGGTTGTACTTCCCTTTTGTTCTGCAGAGTAGATACCCATAAATGGGTGTACATTGTCTTCCCCACTTGTCTTTGCTCCATCCATCTGCGCAGGGATGTTGTAGCGCGTCCAATGATGAAGCATTCCACTATTAGTGGGTGAGGGCATTTTTAAAGAACCTAGCGTTTTTCCTATGTGGTTTTCTTGATTCGATAGAATATTACATTTCCTCCTTTTTTTCTCTTTAGCGTGTAAGTGAATTCCCTGCTGTGCCATGCCTCGTGTCTCGCTATACATCAGTGGCGACGAGGATGTTCAGGGTTTCGGGCCGGGCACGCAGCTGTGCGTGTTGTCCCCGGTGCCATACAATACCGCTGCATATCCCTCATGCCAGGTTGCACTCAGCAGCCAGGGGTGACTGTTTACAGTGCACTGACTCTGCTGGCATACTTGTCAGCACGCCCTGCGACAGCTGGGCACCACAGGCATTTATGTGGCAGGCGCAAACTGGAAAGGAAGGCGCAAGCTGTGCACGCCCTAAATCGCCAAGGATAGCTGCTCCTGCGCGTGGCTAATGTTTGATGCCTATATGTAATCAAAGCATGCGCAACCTGTTCATAAATGGGCGAGTCCACGGGGTGGCCCATCCCGATGTGGGAGTCAACCTTATTCAAAAATCCAGACAGACGGAAGACTCCGCCCCGGCCCGACTGGCCTTACACATGCAGCGATCTCTGTGGACATCTGTCCATTGTGCTGCAGGCGTTCCTGCCCTGCCCCTTAATAAAAGATCACTTCCCTGTAATCCTCTGAATCGCCTCCTCTCCACTCAGAGACAGGACTTCTGTTCTCCTTCCCAAGGGCGCCTTTGGCGCGCAAGCCTCGCCTCTTTTCCAGCGCAGCGGGCTCCCACATCAGAGTGGCTCACATCAGAGCGCCTTTCCCCCCAGTCAGACGTTTCATCGCCTCGGCGCTTTGTTCAGGATAAATGAAGCCCCTCCAAGCTGCGAGGCTGCCTCTGTGAAGTCTGAGAGGCTGGGGCGCCCACATCGGGGCGCCGGCCTACGAGGCGCTGTCCTCGCGGGTGGGGGAGGGGCAGAGACGAGGGAGCAGAGGGGCGGATTATTTACTTACAAAGCTCATCGTTGTAATTATCCATCGCATCTTAATCACCGCTGAAGCTGCGGACGGTCATTAGAACGGCTCTGACTCTTAACCTCGGCGGTTGCCATGGCAGCGGTACGCCGGGACCTGGGTACCACAGCTGCGCGCCCCCCTCCTCCGTTCCATCCCCTGGTGCCTCTGCTGGGCTCCGGGCTCACGCCAGTCAATGGGGCGACCCGAGTGCGCAGCCATAACCGTGGCTGACAAACTGCGCCTGGGTTCATTTGTATCTGTTTTTAAACTGTGTTTAAAAAATGGAATTATGGGACGGGATAGATTCACAGCCAAGACTCCACAAACAAGGCCCGCAAACATGGAAATCCAATAAGTCTGACGTCATTGTTACAGTGAAACGCTCTTGCGTGCTTTGCACGCCGTGGGGCGCAGCACTGCGCGCAAACACACCTGTAGCTTGCCTGGGATAGGATGTGTAAATGGGAGGGGTCAAAGTGCAGCGCAGGCGGCCTCCTGAAAGATGAACTCCGCTCTGGCAGCCTCCCAGGCTTGGGGCTGCACGAGACCGCGTGCCACTGACCCTACATCTGACACTATGATAGACAGCGACACTACTAACCCTCTCCCTTAAAGTAACATTGGCCATGGTGGTGACAACGCACCCACCTGGTCAGGTGTGTGGGGGGCGGTCCCAGGGGGTGGTGCGTCCCAGGTATAGCCAAATGCAAAAGGTCTCATCCACAGTGTTTTACATTTTGGGGAGGCTCAAAACCGTTGTACATCGGCTGGTTTTGAGGGCTGGGGCTAGGGCCCCACACCTTCCGCACCTCTTCCCACTGCACCAGGTGAAATTCTTCAGCTAAGACTTGAGGGCGCATCCCTTGGAGGCCACCCGTCTGCAAGGAGCGTCTACAACCAGCCCCCAGAGGCGTCATGTGCTGCGAGGAGTCTGGGTGTGCACCTACTGCAACCCGTGGTACCTTCCAACCCCTGTGACGCAACCAGGCTCACGAGGAGACGTCAAAACCAGGCCAGGCTTTCGATGTTCATGATTTTTTTTACATTTAATCAACCACGTTTATTATTCATATGACGTTGAAACGTCTAAGGGCTGATTATTGGGGTCAGAAGACCCACCCTTTGATGTTGGTAGGGTGACAACGGGTCTATAATGCCATCTTCGCTGCTCTGGCGGTGTTGCACTGCTCAAACGTCTGAGTTTAATGGACTGCCCCTGACGCGCTCTCAGCAACCGTGGTCTGAGCTGGGCTTGCACGTTAGAATGTGAACTAGGGGTGGGCGTAACTGGTGTAATTCTCTCTGGCGTAATTACCTCTAAATTACTCGCAATTATGTGAGAACTAATCAAGCATTTTACTCTATTTTCTTACTGCAAAATGCACGCTTGTGTCCACACTGGGCCCAAGGATGCATTTTGCGCCGAGAAAATAACAGTAACACAACGGTACAGAAACAGCCGTTGCCAGCCGCCACCCGCGCTCTCTTAGCTCGTTGTACGGGTGGACAGAACTCACAGTTTCACTCAACGGAATTCCACGGGTTTACATGAAAACTCTGCGAGATTCAGCAGAGTTCTACGAACCGGCGGAAATAGGCAAGTCGCACTGATTTTTAGTACCAGCAGCTCGCTGCACGCTGACAACGCAAAGCGAACGGCACCATCTGGCGAGCCAGAGGGCTCTGCTTTTCGAGTTGATTCTGTGGCCGCTCGAGTCAATTTTCAACTCGAGCTGCAGCTTTCTGACCGTGAGCTGTCGTGATTGCCCACATTGGGGAAATTTCACCAGGTGCCCTCGTAGTGACCGAAAATCACACTAGGGGATGTCAAATCTCGTTTGCCAACTTACCGTTGGTAAGCCACCTGTGAGAAAAAACTCTGCCACGCAGCAGTTGGCAAAATTTGACTGGAACTCTGTGTTATGTATGTAACTCAGCGTGGCCAAAACTCAGCCAACGCCGCCGACATGGTGGGATTTATCACCCGCCCTTTGTTTGTTGTTCCTGAGCTCCTGCAGTAGGATTTTTGTCCCATTACTCTTAACTTCTGAAGCTGGCGGAATCACGTAGTTTCGATAATTTCAGAATCACAAGAGTAATGCATAATCACTGAAATTACTCCAATTACTCTCGCATAATTAACATTTCACCCTGGCCTAATACAGACCTTTATCAAAGGTCCCACTGAGCCGCCAGTCTGCAGTGAGTTTGATGCCACCGAGAAAAGAAAGTATGTAAATAAAGTCTGAGAGCTCGTGGCACGCGCCTGGCGCCCGCACCCGCTGGAGCTCTCGAATGCGGGTTCCTGCTGGCTGGGAGGAAGGCGTTCTTGATTTCATATCGACGAAACGCATCGATGACCTCAGACTCAGCCTTTTTACCCCAATTTCTTCCACACCAACTCCTAATAGCGGCCTGAGACCCAATTTTTGATGTTGATTAGAGTTTTAAATATCAGGCTTTACTTATTACATAATCAATAATCAAAATGTTCAAAATGCACAACCCTACATGGCACACATATTTACAAGGTTATCACGGAATTCTCGTTCCACAGACATCGAGTCACATATAACCCTAATAGCTCCCTGTGTATCAAAACATTCTGTGAACTCATGGGTTTGCTCTTCCACCCGCTTCCCCTGGAACCTCTGACCTTTCTGGACTCTCTCAGGGCCTTTCCTCCGAGCAGAGAACGGGCAACCACTCTCATGTGAACCCCCCATTCTTGTTACTTATGCCAGAGCCCTGTTCACTGCAGAGCAACCCAACCTGCGCACCCCCAACATCCACTGAAGAGCAAGGCTGGGCAACCAGGGCATCGCTTGGTCCTCTGGTGCAGACCACTTCCTCCAACCACCCGCAAAGGGCCACTGACCACGGGGTAATGCACATGCGTGGAATGGCAGTTAAGGGCCACAAAGTGACTGACCCAAACCCCACAAAATTGCAGATGTTTTAACAATTGCTGTCAACACCCCCTTTGAGGTCCATGTGAAACTGAGCTTCTCTGTGCCTTATTTCCTGTGAAATGACCAGGGGACCTGAAGCATCCCCATCGACCATGAAATCCCCCCACCACAGACCAGCACGGTTCATCTACCACCCGGCCTCCCCCGAGCTGCACCCTAACTTGAAATGAGTATGAACGTAGCACATTCCAAAAACCTGTCATTACCTACCGGGGAACGATGCACCCCATCAGGGAGGAACAAAGCTCTCCCCACCTAATTTAAACATCGGCGGTCTACCTAAGGCTATGTGCCTTCAGAGGCCTGGGCATTTTTCTGCTTAGGCACATGTAGATTCCCTAAGCGCCCAAACTGAGAAACCTCACAGCTCACCTGACGTAGGAATGTACAAGTCTAAAACTGCACCAGGGAAAAGACATACATAACCTAGCCATTTAGTAGTTACCATGTCCCTGTGCCCGTGACCAGGTAGATGGTTAACCAACCAGTGCAGGAGAACAAGACTGGAGGTGTAAACCCCTTTGGTCAAACCTTTTACCCTCTCAGTGACCGTCTTCCAGCTCTTAAGATAGAAGAACCTTGAGGCCAAACCATCTCATTTCGAATCCTGCTTTTCTGGGATGCTTGGCGAAGTCACGTCTCAGGACCTACTTACCTAAGGGCACACACACCAGCATAGCACCATCAACATGCGGTATAATGAGCACAGGCAGCTGAAGCCCCCTACATGGCGTCTTCTTGTTCCGTTGGCGCAGCCCACCCCAGGCAGAGTTGCCTCATGCCACCTCTGTGCATCTGAAGACCAGCTGCCTTGGTCCAACTTTAGGACTTGCTGAGATCCAACCCATCTTCTGCTGTTCCAACCAATGAGCAGCCACGAATCCGTACTATGATGTATACAAAAAATGATGGATGAAATGCTTAAATTAATCTCAGCCACTGGTAATTACTCGGGCCGTATCCCAGTCCATCGTTATTTTTCACACCACGCCACCTCAGTTTAGACACAGCTGTATGCAAATCAGTCTTGAGCCTGCTCTAAGGGGAGCCAGGTGCTCGCTGACATGAACACGAGCGACCCAGGACCGGTTTTGCCTTAGTTAGAGCTCAACAGCCAGGCATCGCTTGTTTCAGTGACACCGTGTGCACAGGACCCACAGCCCACGTTCCGTGAACAGTGATAAATGAACAGAAAAGCTGATATGAGTGGTCATGAATACACTGCCTATATGCTGCATACAAAATGACAAACACCGCTCACCCGTTTCTCCATGTATCTCTCCCCAGCTCACGTCCAAGGAGCAGCCAAAATGATGACATCAGCGGTCCCACCTGGAAGAGTCACATGCAGCAAAGCCCGCAGGAGTTCTGAAAATGCCATAACCATCCCCAGGGATCAGTCCTAAACCAACTTTCATACCTTCACCCTAAACTGGATCTCCAGGGTAAGGGGTTCATGAGTTAACTGCCCACACCTAGATCAGAGAGCGGATCTTGAGGGCTCATTTATCGGAAAGTCATGCAATGCAGCGCAGCAAGTCTTCACTGACTGACAGGAAAAGGCAGGAATGCACCGTATTTAGGGTAATACAGTGCATTTCTGTCTTTCTCCTTGCGCTGGCGCCCTTTTGGCAGCCTAGAGCCACTGCTGGCACCCTTGTACTATGGTGAAAGTATGTCATGTGCTGATGCAGGATCGTCTTTGTGCAGGAAGAGGCACCTTCCTGCACAAAAATAATCCTGGGAGGCATATTCCCCGTTCTATGTGTGGTGCAGAATGCAGCACACACAGAAAGAAGAAACGAGCAGAAATAGAGATATTTCTCCTCGTTACCCCTTCCTTGGGAAAGTGTAAGATTTTGGTGCATCCCCAGGTTTACACATTCTTGTAAATCTGGGGATGCGTCTAAATCCATGAGAGTTGCATGGGAACACCCATGCAATGCCCATGGGATGCTTTCCCAATCCAGAGCAAAAGCAAAGCAACGATTTGCACTCTGTTGCATTACTCTAGATTTTTGAAGCTACTCAGAGCTATGCAAAGTGGCTTAGCGTGGATTCAATAAAGTGACTTAGAGGTTTGCGTCTTGCATGTATCATGTTGCATGGTGCAAACATGACGCTACCCTCTCAAATAAGCTCCTTAGTGTCTGCACTAGGAAAAGGCACTTCTCGATTGTGACTGTTTAACCATGATCGACCACCACTTCAAGGTGGAGGGCTTCCTACAATGCTAAACAATGATGAAATCTACTGGTGATGCCAAACCATTCACGGCATTCATTGTTCCCCCACTGATACGCTGCTGCCCCCAAGAGTATCTGCAGGGGGGGGCTTGAATCCTAGATAAAGTCTTAGATAAAGCATACAATTCACCACTACACATACTATTTTGCCTGTCGTACCACTCTCTTGTCAATTTCTATTCATTTTAAGGCAGCCCTCGACCTAACTAAATGCTGCACCGGAGACTAGCTCAGTCAGTTTTTAAGCAATATCACCTGCTCCTATAGGACTGGTGAAATATAGCTGGTTTGCTTTGCACAGGATGGGGACCATGTCTCAGTCTGTTAAAGATACAAGGTGTAACCGACTCGATTTTGTTCTGCTCGCCTGGACCCATTTCAGTGTACGACTAACCAGAAGCTTACCTCTTGAAGATCCCAGCCAGTAATGCCTTCCAACAGCTGGGGCTTCACGGCAGATGGAGAAGGCGGTCACGGTGAGGAAGGGTAGGAACAGAGGGTCCAAGTTCTACCTCACCCCACCTTTTAATTGCGTTGGCCAAAGGCCACACACCCCTTCCACCACCACGAGATCTCCTCGCAGTGCTAGGTCCTTGAAGGAAAGTAGAGGGCCAGGTCCAACAAAGGAGGCATTGTGTGCTGACCCACCACCTTACCCCATCGATCCAGTTGCGCCATCCATAATGTCAGCTCTCGCAATTCTAGGGGAGAGCCTTGGGACATCTCCACGATGCCAACACTTGGTAGGAAGAAGGATGGAGCTTTTGATCAATGAATCAAGGTAATTTATTTTCCATATTGACTTGTATTCAACTGGAGACATTTTTAGGAGGGAGGCAGCTAAATTAAAGTCATTTTTGGATTTACAAATCAGGAGTCTCCTGCCGGAATCGGCTGTGTTGGCATGTATGCATCTCATAAAATTACTGCTCACACATCTTTTCCTAGACAAGTTGGCACTTCGGTGTGTCAGGAACTTTAAATCCTTGTGAAACATACTTTCCAATCACGTTTTTTAGGACTCGCCTAGCGTTGCAGCGCGCATGCGTTGCTCACTCTGCGAGACATATTGTAGTAGAGGAGATTTCAGAAGGGGACTTGAATCCCCGCCCATTATTTTCATTGGCTGGCGTCATCGTTTATACTAAACAGTGGCCTCTGACTGAAAATGAGGCTTCTTTGTTACCGCCCTGTCTCCTTTTGGGATGGCCCATCCGGACTAGATTTTTTGCTTGACAGCTGCCGTGAGGGTATTTCTTATCTAAAGGAGGCGTGTAGTGAAGGATCATATTTCTGAAGTTAGTCTGTGAGCTCTATAATAGTGTCACATGTTTATTTTTGCATCGCGCTTTCACTTAAAGTTATTATTATTATTAGTCAGATTTATATGGCGCATGGCTGCCCCAGCAACAGGGTGTCCCAGCGTGACCCCAAACCAAGACAAACGCCCAGGAGACAGAAATGAGATGTTAATCAAAAAAACAGGGAAAAAGCCAGGTTTTTATGGCTTTGCGAAAAGCCCGATAATTCTGGATTACTCTGATGGAAACAGGCAATGAGTTCCAGAGTTTTGCCGCCAGACTCCGAAAGGAACGGCCACCTGCTCTAGCTTTAAAAACACGGGGAATACAGACCTGTGCATGGCCCGCCGATCTCAATAGGCGTCGCAGAACATAAAACTCGAGCAAGTTAGACAGTCCCACAGGAGCCTAACGAGACAAGATCTTATGCGACATACAGAGTGCCTTAAACTGGATGCGTTTTTCGACAGGCAGCCAGTGCAGCTTGGGGAGCAGATGGGCAACTGAGCTGAGCTGCAGCATTCTGAACCCTCTGCAGGAGCTTGATACTGGCCTTATTAGCGCCCAAATAAAGGGCGTTCCCATAGTCCAATCTGGATAAAATTGAAGCCTGGATTATGGTTTGTCGCACTTTAGGAGGGAAAAAACCCAGCAATGGTCTTAAACCCCGCAAGAGCCCAAAACACACCCCTGCCACTGCTTTAGATTGAACTTCGAACGTCAGACCCTGATTGAGCCACAACCCTAAATTCTTTACAACCTCCTTGGGTATGGGGGCGGGTTTCAGATGCTCTGGCCAGCACTGTTCACACCATAATTCACGGTCCTTCCCAAACAGTAAGATCTCCGATTTGCTAGCGTTTAGCTGCAAGCAGTTGGCCGCCATCCAGTCAGCCACTACTAGGAGGTCCTCCTTGAATTTAACCAGATTGTCACCACAGTTCTTAGAGAAGGAGATCACCAATTGGGTGTCGTCGGCATATGACACCAACGCCAACCCTCACCCTTTCGCTACCGTGGCCAGGGGGCGAACATAGATGTTAAACAAAAGCGGGCTCAGGACTGAGCCCTGCGGGACCCCCTGATGCAGAGCAAACTCCTGTGAAGGGAATGGTGGCACAGACATTTGAAAGGACCTCCCCTCTAAGAAGGAGCGAAACCAGCCCAGGGCCACATCCTTAACGCCAATTTCCTGAAGATGAGTTAGTAAGATTGCATGGGAGATGGTGTCAAAGGCGGCGCTTAGGTCCAGAAGTACCAAGGCCGCTGAATCACCGCCGTCCAGACTGTCCCTGATAGCTTCCGTCACTACCAGTAATGCGGACTCAGTCCCATGCCGTACTCGGAAGCCATGCTTAGATGGATCCAGAATGGTATTCTGTTCGAAGTACTCGGAGAGAATGGAGTTGACGTGAGATTCAGCCACCTTTACCCAAAAAGGCAGCTGGGAAATTGGCCGATAGTTACCTGGTTCCGCAGGATCCAAGGAGGATTTTTTGAGTAATGGAATGACTTTGGCATGTTTCCATACCCTGGGGACAACTGCAGATGTCAGGGACAGATTCACCAAACCAATATCCCAAGGGGAGATCAGAGGGCGAAGCTGGCGAAACAGGGCAGGGGTCAGAGGATCTGCTGGAGATCCTGACTTGATTTTCAGGCAGAGTGCCTCAAATTCCATGGGTGATAAGGGCGGAAAGGATAACAGACTGTTACCTGCCGATGGACCAGAGATCCCCAAAGCCTCCACCCCAACAAGCGGATCCCCCGCCGACAGATTAAGATAGATCTGCTCAACTTTATTCACAAAGTAGTGAGCCAACTCATTACGCTGGTGGTTAGAAACAATCGGGGAGATTGCCGATGAACCTGCACTTTTCATACCTTTGAGCAGAGAGAAAATCGACTCAGCCGGATTAGTGCTTGCCAAGATTTTATTGGCCACGTGCTCTGCTCGTGTTCTCTGGATGAGCCTGTGGTACTGCTTAATGGCTGCCCGGTATTCCAGTTTTGCTGTAACATCGTAGGAGCGTCTCCAAGCGCGTTTGAGCTGCTTGCACCCCTTTTTAGCTGATATTAATTAGTTATTAAACCAAGGGTTAGCAGACCCTCGACTCCTCGCTCCCAATCCAGCAGGAATGCAAGTATCCAGACCCAGTAACACCCAATCATGGAAGCATGAAATTGCTGAATCCATGTCTGAAGGCAACAAGGGCCTATGGCTAGACAGGCAAGCAGAGAGCCGTCCCAAGTCCAGTTTATGCCATGGACATTTTGGAACTGGAATTGGGTGAGAAGGGACAGCTTTCCCCTGCAGTTGCAGCACGAAAGAGACCAAAACATGGTCAGTCCACGCCTGAGGGGCTGGCGGAAGGACCTTTAGTGGGCATAAATTAGAGAATATAGGGTCCAATAAATGCCCTGCCACATGCGTACCCTCAAGGACACATTGCACCAATTGGAAAGCCTCCAAATCAGCCAAAAAGCTCGAAATCTCGGCTTTCTCATACATCTTAAAATGGAGGTTGAGATCCCCTAAGATAGTAAAGTTACCAGCCCTACTTGCGTATAGCGCAACTTTGCTCAGAAAGTCTTCCCTAAAACTATAGGCAGGGCCAGGAGGCCGATAAACTAAAAGACCGGACATGGAGAAGTTGGAATTAGCGTAATTTTAAACAATGCGTTTTCATAGTCTGCAATATTCTCTTTGCTAAGGCTGCAAATATAAACATCCTTAGCAATCACAGCGATACCGCCCCCCCTGCCCCCTATCCCGATTAACTGCCTTCAACGCATAGCCCTGGGGAAGGGCCAACCGGGGCACAGCCACCGAATCCTGCGTGCACCAGGTCTCCGTTAAAAATAAGGCATCTGGAGCCTCATCTATCAACAGATCAAACACCTCAGCGTGGTGTTTCACAAGGGACCAGCAGTTCAAGCTAAGGAACTTGTACTCCACAACATCTGAAGGACAGGATACCCTATCCACCCCTGGCAGCTGAATAGAGCAAAACTTGCAGTTGAAGGGGCTATCCTGGGGCGCCCAACGTGGTTTCCAAACACAAAAGCTCCTCACGCGAGTAACTAATGGAGTCAGCTGGAACTCAGGCAGTGTGACTGGCGACCGGCGATTGTCAGGCGCGGACGGGCGCAGACGGGCTTGCCTTAGGCACGCCTTTGGCATTCCAGCGGCGCGCCCGCTGAGCGCGTCCGCTGTGCAGGCGCAGCAGTGCCGTCATTTAGCTTCTCCGGTGCCAACAAGTAAAAGCGCAATGCAAATATAAACAAGAGGCTGCCTTTATTAGGTCTCGCCTAGCACTGCAGCTCAAGCTGCTTCGCTTTGCGAGGCATGCTGTGCGTCCCCTATGGCTCATTGCGTCGTTTGGTGCTGCTTGTTCTCACAATGCCGATGGTGTGTTTAAAATGCAGCTCTTTTCCGGCACAGGCAGCAGAAGGATTTTGTGCTGCTCGTTGCAGGGTCGTGCCGAGTCAAGCAGCCAGAAATCAGTTACGTTCGGTGTATTTGCTAATAGCCTGCTGCTCGCCTAAGAACTTTAATACCGGGACGCACGAGTTAGGCAGCACTGATCCCCCGTAGCGTTCTCTCCCAACAAACGCAGCGTAAGGCCTGCATGTATTTACCCTGCCAGATACTTATCCGTAGCGAATGGCGATGCGAGTTTGTGGCAATCAGCAATGGGGGGTCAGAGCATTGATATTTTGGGGCGCACATAGCCGCTCGCAGTTCACCGGAGGCAGCAAGCTCCTGACCGCCTGTTACAATAGCGAAGGTGCGAGGTCACAGCACTGGGAGGCCCACACAAGCTGCCTCAACGCTGACCGGGGGTGATCGCAACATAACACAACACAGTGCATTTTACAGTAACAAATTTAGTTTGTTCTCATGTGCTAACGGCTATTTGAAACGCTTTATAATGTTTGTTTCTATGTGCGAGGTGATAATTTCATATTCTGTTTATTCTCCTACCAGCGCTGCTGTGATTTTGGGGTGTTTCTTTTATGTTTCATTCTATGTATTGTAAAGCACAGCTGTAATTTTGGCATTGGAAAGGAACATTTATAGCTTTGAACTTTCACCATCCACTTCCCTCTGCAGCCATGTGTCCTGCTCCCAGCCTGCACTCCACTGGTCACTTGTATCAGGAGAGAACAATAGTGCAAGTGGGATACGACCTGCTGTGTAGGGGGCCTCCCCAAAATGGAGGGGAGCAGGAAGGATAACACCCAGGGCCGGACTGGCCGTACGGAGCAGCAGACGTTTACCCGGGAGGCTGGAAGGGTCGGGCCGGTTTTGCAGCGCTGGTGGCTGGTTTTGCATCCGTGCTGAAATATTGGCCCCAAGTAAAAAAAAAACAGCGAGCAAGCATTTCCAGCCTCCCAAGGCCAGGCAGTGCTTCCCCAGGGGCTGGTCTGAGAAAACTGCCAGGGCTGCTTTGGGTTCCCAGTCCGGCCCTGATGACGCCCTTGATTTAACCCTCACCTAAGATGTCGGTCCTTTCACAAAGACAACAGATTGCAAATTGCAGTGCCCAAGACAGACACTCAGACGTGCTGTGCTGTGCAGAGCACCGTCCCTGAGTTTGAATCCCCGATAGGATTTTTTTCCAGGAGTGAATGCTTTATTTACAGGACAATAACTTTACCTTTCAGTCACACAACAAGGCAGTCACACAAGGTGATGCAGAACACAATGATTGAGGTGTTGGTGTATAATGTAGAAGGTGTGAGGAAACTCTTTCTCACCCCAACTCGAATTCCAACGTGCCCATAGAGTACGCTCACGGAATTCTACTCATACTCAACAACCTCATCATATCCTGGCACGTTGCTTACGTCATGAACAGGTGAGACAAATCACCACAGAAGCAAGGGAACATGGAGCATACCTGTATGACAAAACTCAGATTATCATTACGCAGACTGCTCTGCTCCAACCAATCCCAAGAGGAAGCAGTTTCTAGCTTTATGACCTAGATCTAAAAAGAGAGAAATAAAACATGGATTGCTGGAGCCGGCCACAATGCTCGAAACTTGCCAAGGGAAACCCAAGGAATATCTGGACCTGCACGAATTGAAAGCTTCTTTGAATGACTTGAAAAGTACTGAACTAATGATGGAGCGTAAAGATCCTTCCCGGCCAAACACACAAACCAAGGGTGAAGTTGCTCCAGATCTGAACAAATATGATAAATGGTAAACAGTGACTCGGAAATGGTCCTATGAAATAAAGCTTGGAAAACGTCGACTCCGAGAGACACATCGAGATCACCTCTGAAAACCTAAGTAGGACACTCGTAGGCCCTGATTATCGTATTACAAAGACTTGTAATGTGTAATTTACATGAACAAATATTTTCTTTCCTCTTTCCTTCTCTTTTTCTTTCTTTTCTTTTTCGAGCTTTGCAGCACAAGCAGCGCAACATACATACCTTCCATTTGTTGGTCATACTCCGTGGAATGCCCTGGAGTTTCTATGTACCTCTGCAAGTTCTGCCCACCCCTGACTTTTACCCCCATTGGTTAGGGCACACGCAGAAGTCATTCCCATCCACTAACTAGTGCCATTCATAAATGTGCCATCTCCAGGCAGCCACTTCAAAACATTTTTGGAGCTGAGGAAGAACAGCAGAGCGCTGGACATGCTGTATGTCACATGAGAGGAGCCCTACAGGGTGGGACCTGATACCTCTTGTACCCAGGACAAAGGAGTGAAGGGGCATAAGGCTGAGCCCCCGTTCAAGCTACAGGGACACAACAAGACACCTTTCCTGCAACTGACCAGCAAGAACTGGAGCTGGACCCTGTCGTTGGCCTCTTCCTCACACCCTGTGAGTCTCTAAGTGCCTCCTCCAAGGTCCTCGGGGCCTCTAGAAGTGTACTCCTGTGGTTGGTTGGGACTTAATAAACAAATCCAGAAGGTAAAATCTTTGACAAGCATGGACCTGGTTGGTGTATCCGACTGAGCTCCATCGCGCTAAGTCTCAAATTGCGCCTAGGTTCCAGACTACCTTGACCATTGACTATAATTAGAACGCTGTGCTTCTTGGCACTAGTCCTACTTAAAACTTTAAAAATACATATCTTTGGTTCTCCTAATTAGATTTTTGTCATTTTGGGTTCATTTTGTTTATTAAATTTTACTCTGTTTTGTCATTTCGATTTGAGATTTGTATTGTTTTGTATTTTGACTTTATTACTGTTTTGGTGCAGCACAAATACTTTACACTTTGCCCTAAGTTAAGCCTGTCTGTGCCATAGCTACCAGGCTGGTCAGCACAGGTTAATTTAGTGAATCTTAAGGGTTCAACCTAACAACGGTTGGGGATTATTCCTTGAGGTGGGTAGTCACCCACCTCAATTAATAATTTAATTTCTTACACCACCCAGTGCTTACCGTGGGCTGGTTTTATTGATACTCTGATTTGCCTGCTTCTTAGTTGAGGATTTGCCTTGTCCATCTTGTGTTTGTCCCTCCCCTAGAGCACAGCCTCTTTACGTTTGTCCTCCCACTGCTCACTTTTTAGGGAACTGCTTTTTTATTTAAAAACTCCACAAGAGTGAATGGGGCAGATTTACAATAACTGGCGCATCCCTGCATATCAGCAGGCATGCGCCAGTTATTGTACGTCATGGCTCCGCCACCATGGATGCGCCGCATTTACAATGCCGTAAATGCAGCGCATTGCTGGAGTTGTGTCGCAAGCGCGACGCAGCTCCAGCGAGGCTCTGTGGTGCCCTATCTGCACAATGCTGCGTCAATCCTTACGCCTGCTTCAAGCAGGCGCAGGGTTTTGATGCAGCATGGTCTCAAAAGTGACTGAGTGAAATCTTGTAGATTTCACTCAGCCACTTTTAGGAGGCGTTCCTGCGACGGAACGCCCCCCCTGCACAGGAACGCCTGCTTCTGGCGCAGGGCTTTACAACGTGACGCATCTCCCAGATGCGGCACGTTGTAAATACCCCGCAGCATGGCGCTGGTTTTGCGCCGCCGCTGCGTCACAAAAGTGACGCAACGGCAGCGTAAAAGAGGCGCAAGGGGCTTGTAAATCTGCCCCAATGTGTTTTCCAGCTGTCACCCTTGTGTATTTCTCTCCCGCTCTGCTCCATTTTGCTCTCTCTCGTTTGCCTGCTTTTTTCTAGGCGTGGACGCATTTTCAATTATGCTAGTGTGACTTCAGGAATTTTGTGTAATGCCTGGTATGCAAAATTTCCAAAATTATGCCATTATGCCACTTTGAGTAATTTGGCCCCATTCGTGGTAAACAAAATTGCCTCAATGCAAGCAAACAACAGAACGCAAAGGGCTGTTGTTTGTAGCACTTTGTTCATATGCATCTTCATGCCAAAATTGATGCGATTACACATTTCTCACTAAAATATAGTATGAAATGATGGGTGTCCATTTTGCGCAGTTTTTTGCAATTCGGCTGAAATTTCGTGTAATTGCACAAATCCAAATTACGCAAATTTCGCACTCTCTAATTTTTCTCCCCAACACTGCTCTCTCTCAGTTTGCTTTTTGCTCAAGCACCCCACAAGTGCACGCTGTGTCTCTTGTGAGCTTCTCTTAACCCCCCGCGCTGCATTGTTCTCACTCATCCATGTGTTTATCTGCCCTAACCCGCACTCTGTGTTTCTCTCTCTCACCTGTGCATGCTTGTGGTGTGCTCTCCTTTTGTGCTTCTCCCCTCACCATCTGTGTTACATGTGCGTGGGCCTAGCAGTGCAAACGCTATGGTGGCGCGCCAATGACTGAGACCACACCAGTATGCTATCTCGACGCGAATGCCCGTTAAGGCGCTTCCTTTATTTATACATCAGCGTACGCCACCGTCGTGGCGTACGCATAACGTCCTTATCCCGCGCGCTCCAGCGTCGGACGCTAGAGCGCTAACTGCAACATCCCTCTCCAACTTGGATAATGAACCCACATCTGGATATCATAGTCACTCACTTACTTGGCATGCGAAGTCTTTGAGGCGGCTGCTTGGCGGGGGATTCCCCCTCAGTCCATACCTGGCCGTTTCTCCGGTGTTGGGGTTTGATGGGCAGTCAAGTCCAGCCCCGCCAGCCGCGGGGTCAGGGTACTCTGGCTCTGTTGTCGACTCGTGCCAGCTCGGGGGTGACCAGCGTTCCATTTCAGGGCTCTCGGTGTCTTCTTCCTCGTCTCCTGCGGTTCCGTGTCTGTGTTCTGTGGCCTCAGGAATTAGTTTGAACCACGAGATGTTGCGTGTGGCCGACTCGCCTCCTCTCCTTGCGGTTACCATTGTTCCGTGTCTGCGCTCCACCTTCCAGCTCACGGGCTCATACCGTGATTTGAATTTTCCTCCTGGCCTTCGGTTCCTTATGAGGACATTGTCCCCTGGTCTTAGGGCGCGTTCTCGACTGCCTCTTGACTGGCTCACTTGCTGGTTTCGGTGCTTCCTTCGTCGCAGCGCTTGTTCCTCCTCAAATGGTGGAGGGGTCCACCCTGGGGCTGTGGGCAGACCATCACGGCGAGCCCCTTTTAGCATGAGGGCCCAGGGGGCTTGTTTGGTGGAGCAGTGTGGTGTGCTCCGATATTCCCTCAGGAACCGTTGAATCTCTCGTTCAGGGTCTTGTTGCTCAGCGACCGCTATTCGTAGGACTTTATTTAGTGTTCGCATAAAGCGTTCGACCTCGCCGTTGGCTTGGGGCCATTGAGGGGTGATCCGCCTGTGTCGTATGCCTTGGAGCTCGAGGAACTCTCGGAACTCGTGGCCTTGGAACGGTGGTCCATTGTCACTTTTCAGTTCCGAGGGGCGCCCGAACATGTTGAACATTTTCTCCAAGGCTGGTCCTACAAACGTGAATGGCGTGGAGGGTAACGCCTCTACCAGGGGATATTTGGAGAAGCTGTCAAGGACTACCAGTGTCACTCTCCCGTCTGGGAGGCTCCCAAAGTCTACGCTGATTCTGTCCCATGGGTGCCTTCCTGGCTCTTCAGTTACGATGGGGGCTGGGAGTTCTGGTCCGCTAGTTATCTGACACGTGGGGCAGCTCTTCACAATGTCCTCCACTAGAGTGTCCATCTCCGGGAACCATACCTTTTCCCTCATCCGGGCCTTCATTTTCTCCGTCCCCTGATGCCCTTTGTGGGGGAGGAGGGTGGCTTGGCGGCGTAGCGCGGTTGGTATGACGATTCTAGCCCCTCTCAGGATGATTCCTTCCCTGGTTGCACTTAGTTCGTTCCGTATCCGCCAGATCTGTTGTAGGTCCTTTCTCGCGTCATCCGTCCACGTGTTGGCGGACTGTAGGAAGTTGGTCCATGACCCCTCTTGGAGGGCCTCTCGGGTCTTGGCCATCACGGTGTCGCGCTCTGCTGCCCGTAAGATCTCATGGAGTGTCAGCACTTGGGGGCGGGTCAGGGCAGCTACTAGGTCGAGGTGTGCTTCGGCGTCGTCTTCCTCCTCTCTCCCAGTCAGGGTGGACTCACATCTGTCTGGGTGTCTTGACAGAAAGTCGGCCGGATTTTTGGCGCCTGGTCGATAAGTTATGTCCATGTGATATTGTTGCAGCCCGATGGCCCATCGCTCTATTCGTGGCGGGGGTGCGGTGCTGTCCCTTTGAAGAGGGGCACTAGCGGCTGGTGGTCCGTCACGACAGTGAACGGGTGTCCACAGACATACAGGTGAAAGTGACGACAGCCTCATTTTATGGCCAGCGCCTCTCGCTCAATTTGGGAGTATCTTTGTTCGGTTGCTGTGAGCGCCTTGCTCGCGTACGCCAGCGTTGCCCATCGCCCCGGTTCTTGTTCCTGGGTGAGCAGGGCTCCTAGTCCCACCGGGCTGGCGTCGACTAGCAGCTCGGTCTTTCTTGCTGGGTCGAAGTAGACCAGGGTGGCCTGATCGAGGAGCGCTGTTTTGATGGCTTGGAATGCGTTGTCTTCGCGAGGTCCCCACTGCCACGGGATGTCGTTCTTTGTGAGGTGTCTGAGCGGTTCGGCAATCGTTGCAAGGTTCGGGATGAAACGCCCGCAGTATGTGGCCATTCCCAGGAAACTGCGTACCTCTGAGGCGGAGGCTGGCGCGGGGGCGTCCTTGATGGACTGGGATTTTCTTGGGTCTACCTGGATGCCGTGGTTGGTGAAGGTGTAGCCGAAGAATTCGATTCGCTGCTGGAACAGCTGACACTTGTCCTTGTGGTGTGTGACTCCGTACTCCTTGAGTCGTGCCAGCGTGGCTCGGACTCGGCGATAGTGTTCGTCCACTGTTGTTGAGTGGATTAGTATGGCGTCACTTACATTCATAACTCCGGGTAGGCCTTGTAGGATGTCCCGGATAGTATTTTGGAAAATCTCCGCCGCGGACAATATTCCAAAATTGAGTCGCCGATATCTTCGCAGCCCAAGGTGTGTGCTGAAAGTGGTAATGTATCTACTTTCCTTTGCCAGTGTTAGCTGGTGATAGCCGGCGTTTAGGTCCAACTTGGAAAACCAACGAGCCCCGTTGAGGTCGGCAATGATGTCATCCATGGTGGGCGTAATGTGTCTTTCTCTCTTGATGGCTTTGTTGGGCAGCCTCATGTCAATGCACACCCGGATTTTGCCTGGTTGACGGGGCTTTTCTGCGATCACCATTGGGGACACCCAGGGGGTGGGTCCGGTGACTGTCTCTATAACACCTTGTTCTTCGAGTTTCTTAAGTTCTTCTTCCACCAGTGGGCGTAAGTGGAAAGGAATTTGTCTATGTTTCAGTGCCGTGGGTGCGACTGAGTGATCAATGTGGAGCTTGACTGGCGGGCGCCTGATGTTCCCTAAGCCGGCGAACAGCTCTGGGAATTGATCCAGCAAGTTGGCCGTTTGGGTGTCTTGCACCTTCCGGAGAAATGCTAGTAGTCCTAGGTCTTCGGCGGCGTGTCCGCTTAGGAGTGTGTCCACCTCTTGGTTGATGACGTGTATGTCGATTGTTATTTCCGCGTCCTCTGTCCCCACTGGTACTGTCATTTTCCCTAAGAGGGGTAGGGGCACATCACTCCTATAGGCGTAGATTCGGGCCTTCGAAGCCTTGAGCTCTGGTTTTTGCCGGAGGCGGTTATACTGGTGTACTCCCATGACTGTGACCGATGCACCGGTATCGATCCCGGCGACCAAGACATCGCATCGGGGTTGTGGTCTTCTCGTGCTTTTGAGGGCTCTGGTGAAGGAGACGAGATATGTCTCCCCTTTATCATCAGATTCGGAGTCGTCTTCTTGCAGGGCTTGCGTTTGTCTGTGTCCAGTGTCGACGCGGGAGGACAGGGACAGCTGGGACAACTGTCTCACCATGTTTCTTGTGGGCCTCCTTCCCTTTTGGTCTTTTCGTGTGGTGCGCTTCCTGCAGACGGAGGCAAAATGGTTCAAGGTGCCGCAGTTGGTGCACGTCTTCCCTTTCGCCGGGCAGGTCTTGCCTGGGTGCTCATCGTACCCGCAGTATCCACACTGGGTCGGAGGCAGTCTCCTGGGTGCCGGTCGGTGTACCTTCTCCTTTGCCTGCACTGAGTCTGCTCGTTCTGTCTTGACAGCCACTCCTGACCCTGCGCCTCTTGTTAGTGCTTGGTCCATTTCTTCATTGCGTCAGATAGGTCGTGGGACCGTGCGAGCACCAGGATATCAGCCATTGGTATATTTGGTTGGCGAAGGATAGGACTCCGCAGTTTCTTGCTCAGGATGCCGTAGATGAGCTGCGCTCTGATCTCCTCCTTCGCCCTGTCTCCGACAAGGTGTGTGTCCGCTAGTACCCTCAGCCGTGCCTGAAAAGCGTCTACAGACTCCCCTTCCTTTTGCTTTGCTTGTCGTAGCTTAAAGTGTTCAAAGTCAGGATTCAACTGGGGGTCAAAGTGCGTGTTGAGGGCCGTGACGGCCGCGTCATAGTCATCCGCATTCCCTGTATTAGGGAGGTGCTTGAAAAGCAGGTACACCTCTTCCCCTGCGTAGTGGAGCAGGAGAGACCGCTTCACCGCACCATCAGTCTCCCTGGAGCCAATAAAGTAATTGTTGAGCCGGCCGATCCACGTCTGCCAGCGTGGGGCGGCTGTGGTGGGGTCAGCTGTCTCGCTGAAGGGCGGCAGGACGCCGGTCGGCGGGTGAAATGGGGTGGCCGGAGCCGGTGGGGCATCGTCTCCCATGGCGCTGTATGGGTGCTGTGGTGCTGGGCGGCTGGGACAGCTAGCTGTGTGGAGTCAGCACGTGGCGGCACACGCTGGTGGAGGCAGAGGCCGGGGCAGGAGTGGGCACAGAGGGCCTGTCCCGTGGAGGCTGACGGGAGGCAGGGGTGAGACTTGGCAAGCGGGGATGTTCTTCCGCTTGGTGCCGGCAGTGAATTTGATGCACACTCTCTCACCGTGTTGCAGGCAGTTGTAGGATGCCGATTCCAGCCACCGCGTCTGTCCACGTGGCAGGCGTGCGTCGTCCCCGGCTCCCGTTGGCAACGGAGCGGACTGGAGGAGGTACGGAGGAGGGTCGGCCGCATGTTCGCGGGACTGCCGCGAACGGGCGGTGTGTGGTCGTGCACGTGGCGGGTCTGGCCACCCTCGTCGCCAGTGTTACATGTGCGTGGGCCTAGCAATGCAAACGCTACGGTGGCGCGCCAATGACTGAGACCACACCAGTATGCTATCTCGGCACGAATGCCCGTTAAGGCGCGCCCCCTTTATTTATACATCAGCGTACGCCACCGTCGTGGCGTACGCATAACGTCCTTATCCCGCGCTCTCCATCGTCGGACGCTAGAGCGCTAACTGCAACAATCTGCACACTGCTTCACCTCCGACCCACTGCTCTGCTAACCCCCAACACCTGCAGTCCTGTTTTCTTTTACACTTTCGTCTTAAACAATTGTTATTTTTTTTATTTGCCAGTTCTACTTGAGTTCACCATCCTGTATCGGAAAATAAAAACATGAAACCAAATGGTGCATACTGCAACCCGCTAGTGCACGCATGCATTCTGACTCATGTGTGTGTCAGTGAAATCAGAATTGTGCAAAACAATTTTGACAATGTTGCACAGTTCCCTGACGTTGTAAAGCAAAGCCAAAAGCAATTAGCATACCCAATAGGACCCAAAGGCAAGCACTACTGGCTTCGACAATGCTTGTTTTGCAGACGTTCGACCCGTATGCATTGTGCAGCTGCACAGCAGTAGCACCAGGAAAGCCTGTCCAAACACCAGGAGCAGCCTTGACCTCGTGACCCGTGCTGTGCAAGCATCAGCCAGCAATGCAGGCCAAGGGTGCAGACAAGCACATGGCAGTTCCAGGAGGCCCCTGATCTTGGCCTCAGGCGATGCAGGGCCCATTGTGTCTGCCTGCTGGCCATGTTTATGTTTACCCTGCTGACGTTAGCGCACTGCATGAAAGTGCGCGTGGCCTGAGCTCATCTGCACAAGGATCTCACAACTGAATCTCTGAGAAATCTGCTAGCACTGCACAGGCACGTGGAACGGGCTCTTACCCACTGCACTGGCACGTGGAATGGGCTCTTACCCGCTACACTGGCACGTGGAATGGGCTCTTACCCGCTGCACTGGCACGTGGAATGGGCTCTTACTCACTGGCATGTGGAACGGGCTCTTACCCGCTGCACTGGCATGTGGAATGGGCTCTTACCTGCTGCACTGGCACATGGAATGGGCTCTTACCCGCTGCACTGGCACATGGAATGGGCTCTTACCCACTGCACTGGCACGTGGAATGAGCTCTTACTCGCTGCACTGGCACGTGGAATGGGCTCTTACCCACTGCACTGGCATGTGAAACATACTCCTCCCGCTGCACTGGCACGTGGAACGGGCTCCTCCTGCTGCAATGACATGTGGAACGGGCTCCTCCCACTGCACTGGCAACAGGAACGGGCTCTTACCTGCTGCACTGGCCCATGGAATGGGTTCCTATTGCTGCACTGGCATGTCGAACGGTCTCCTCCTGCTGCACTGGCATGTGAAACGGGCTCCTCCCGCTGCACAGGCATGTGGAACGGGCTCTTACCCACTTTACTGGCACGTGGAATGGGCTCTTACCCGCTGCACTGGCATGAGGAATGGGCTCTTACCCACTGCACTGGCACGTGGAACGGGCTCCTCCCACTGCAATGGCATGTGGACTGGACTCCTCCCACTGCACTGGCACGTGGAATGGGCTCTTACCCACTGCACTGGCACGTGGAATGGGCTCTTACCCGCTGCACTGGCATGTGGAATGGGCTCTTACCCACTGCACTGGCACGTGGAATGGGCTCTTACCCGCTGCACTGGCACGTGGAATGGGTTCTTACCCACTGCACTGGCATATGGAATGAGCTCTTACTCGCTGCACTGGCACGTGGAACGTACTCCTCCCGCTGCACTGGCACGTGGAACGGGCTCCTCCCACTGCAATGGCATGTGGACTGGACTCCTCCCACTGCACTGGCAAGAGGAACGGGCTCTTACCCGCTGCACTGGCCCATGGATTGGGTTCCTATTGCTACACTGGCATGTGGAACGGTCTCCTCCCGCTGCACTGGCATGTGAAACGGGCTCCTCCCGCTGCACTGGCATGAGAAACAGACTGTTCCTGCTGAACTGGCATGTGAAACGGGCTCTTATCGCTGCAACTGGCATGTGAAGCGGGCACCTCCCGCTGCACTGGCATGTGAAACGGGTTCCTCCCGCTGCACTGGCATGTGGAAAGGGCTCCTCCCGCTGCACTGGCATGTGAAACGGGCTCTTCCTGCTGCACTGGCATGTGAAACGGGCTCCTCCCGCTGACTGGCATGTGAAACGGGCTCCTCCCGCTGCACTGGCATGTGGAATGTATTCCTCCTGCTGAACTGGTATGTGGAACGGGCACTCCCGCTGCACTGGCATGTGAAACAGGCTCCTCCGCTGCACTGGCATGTGTAATGGGCTCGTTCGGCTGCATTGGCACTTCGAATGGACTTCTCCCGCTGCACTGGCACGTGGAGTGTACTCTTTCCTGCTGCACTGGCATGTGCAACGGGCTCTTTCTTTTGCTGCACTGGCACATGGAACACGCTCATTCCTGGTGCACTGGCACATGGAACGGGCTCCTTCTCTCTGTACTATACATGGAACAGGCTCTTTCTCGCTGCACTGGCACATGGAACGTGCTCTTTCTCGTTGCACTGGCACGTGGAATGGACTTTTTTGCACTGCACTGCACTGGCACGTTGAACTTGCTCTTTCTCTCTGCACTGGCATGTGGAAAGGGATCTTCCTCACTGCACTGGCACCTGGAACGGGCTCTTTGTCACTGCACTGGCACGTGGAACAAGCTCCTTTTTGCTGCAGTGGCATGTAGAACGAGCTCTTTCCCGCTGTACTGGCATGTAGAACAGGCTCTTTCTTGCTGCACTGGCATGTGGAACGGGCTCTTTCTGTCAGATCCCCACAATTCTTATCTTGTGTAGGATGGTCTTGCTGGGATGATATGAATAACCTCCACCGTCTCCCACCAAATCCCTTGTCTGTCTAGTAAATACCTGACCGGGGTTGTGGTGAAGACCGGGGGAAGGAATCCTAAAGAAGGTGGTGTGTTGTCTTGGTGAAAGAATCTGGTAATAGACTCCTTGGATCTTTACCTGGAAGGGTAAACCAACAGGCAATCACTATTGCCCTCAATCATAGACACTCACACACATACGCACTCAGGAGGAATGGAGGAAGGGACTATGGTCACCTGGAATCGATGATCCAACGAAGAAGAGACAACAAGAGGAGGCACTCTTGCGCTGGATATAGGACCAAGATCCAGATTCCATCAGAATACACAAAGTAATGGAAAAGGGCCCTTTCTGTGGGGCAGCAGTAGAAGGTGAACCAAGAAATGTCAAATAACAGAATGGGGAAATGCGCTCCTGCGCGTTGTGGAAATGTAGCAAGAAGGATGGTTCCAAGGCAATGCACAAATTCGGTAACGCGCACCTGTGCTTACCGCGATGAGGAATGAACAAGGTATGCCCCCCAAAGCAAAAACAAAGGTAGTAATGCTCTCCTGCGCGTTGTGGTCACGTATGCGGTAATGCGCACCTGCGCTTACCGTTTCGGAAGAAGGCTCACTGTCCTGGCTTGGCAACACGCGAGTGCGTTTATCGTGGGAAGGGAAACAGCACGCCGCGCACCGGTGCACGTTTTCACCGTCTCGGGCATGCCAGGTACTGGTAGGTGCGAGTGTCCAGACGCGCTCCTACGCGTCTCACCATAGAACTTGTAGCAAACACTGATGCAGAAGAAATGGCTCCGGACTGGTTCGGGAAAGAATCAGAAGCACCTGCGGCTCGTAACTGCTGCTGTTCCAGCCGTAACGGCCGGAAGTGCCCTGGTGGTGACCTGCGGTGTGTTCCCAGGTTAAGGGCACTAGAACGCCGACTTGTGTGTCTCATGCACACTCATACATATGAGTAGGAACAGGAAACATGCCTCTTTCTTGCTGCAGTGGCACGTGGAATGGGCTCTTTTCTGGTACACTGGCATGTGGAAAGGATTCTTTCCAGCTGCACTGGCACATCAAAGGGGCTCTTTCTTGCTACACTGGCACATGGGACTTTTTATTTTTGCTGCAGTGGCATGTACCAGGGCCTCTTTCCCGCTGCACTTACATGTAGAACGCGCTCTTTCTCGCTGCACTGGCACATGGAACGGGCTCTTTCTCGCTGCACTGGCACGTGGAATGGACTCTTTCTCATTGCACTGGCACGTGGAACGGGCTCTTTCTTGCTGCACTGGCACGTGGAACGGGCTCTTTCTCGCTGCACTGGCACGTGGAATGGACTCTTTCTCATTGCACTGGCACGTGGAACGGGCTCTTTCTCGCTGCACTGGCACGTGGAACGGGCTCTTTCTCGCTGCACTGGCACGTGGAATGGACTCTTTCTCATTGCACTGGCACGTGGAACGGGCTCTTTCTCACTGCACTGGCACGTGGAACGGGCTCTTTCTCACTGCACTGGCACGTGGAACGGACTCTTTCTCATTGCACTGGCACGTGGAACGGGCTCTTTCTCACTGCACTGGCACGTGGAATGAACTCTTTCTCATTGCACTGGCACTTGGAACGGGCTCTTTCTCGCTGCACTGGCACATGGAATGGACTCTTTCTCATTGCACTGGCACGTGGAACGGGCTCTTTCTCGCTGCACTGGCATGTGGAACGGGCTCTTTCTCGCTGCACTGGCACATGGAATGGACTCTTTCTCATTGCACTGGCACGTGGAACGGGCTCTTTCTCGCTGCACTGGCACGTGGAATGGGCTCTTTCTCACTGCACTGGCACGTGGAACGGGCTCTTTCTCGCTGCACTGGCACGTGGAATGGACTCTTTCTCATTGCACTGGCACGTGGAACGGGCTCTTTCTCACTGCACTGGCACGTGGAACGGGCTCTTTCTCGCTGCACTGGCACGTGGAATGGACTCTTTCTCATTGCACTGGCATGTGGAACGGGCTCTTTCTCGCTGCACTGGCACGTGGAATGGACTCTTTCTCATTGCACTGGCACGTGGAACGGGCTCTTTCTCACTGCACTGGCACGTGGAACGGGCTCTTTCTCGCTGCACTGGCACGTGGAATGGACTCTTTCTCATTGCACTGGCACGTGGAACGGGCTCTTTCTCGCTGCACTGGCACGTGGAACGGGCTCTTTCTCGCTGCACTGGCACGTGGAACGGGCTCTTTCTCGCTGCACTGGCACGTGGAATGGACTTTTTCTCATTGCACTGGCACATGGAACGGGCTCTTTCTCACTGCACTGGCACGTGGAACGGGCTCTTTCTCACTGCACTGGCACGTGGAATGGGCTCTTTCTCGCTGCACTGGCACGTGGAACGGGCTCTTTCTCACTGCACTGGCACGTGGAACGGGCTCTTTCTGGCTGCACTGGCATGTGGAACAGGATCTTTCTCGCTGCACTGACACATGGAACAGACTCTTTCTCGCTGCACTGGCTCATGGAACAGGCTCTTTCTCGCTGCACTGGCACGTGGAACGGGCTCTTTCTCGCTGCACTGACATGTGGAAAGGACTCTACTCCATTCTGCCTTGATGCAGGATGCTGTAAACAGTGATGAATAACAGTATAATCATTCAAAGTATGGGGGTGACCATTAATGCACCATTTAGTTATATTTGCCTGTGTTCAGCAACACGCTGTGCGTGCTCCCTTTCTTGGCTGAGTGGAGAAGACTTGGAGTTGTAGGTAAGGTCAGAGGTCAACTCCGAGCTTGAGGAGGGCTGTGGAGAAAGGAAGATTAACGGAGGATATTTTACTCGAAAAGAAGGTGGAGCGATCATGGCGGATTTCAAAGAAAGAGATATAGAGGTCCAACAGACCTGAGGAAAAATGAGATGTTTCATGAGATCATACAGCTCATCAGATGAGCAGCCTATACAGCTCATCAGATGAGCAGCCTATACAGCTCATCAGAAGAGCAGCCCATACAGCTCTTCAGAAGAGCGGCTCATACAGATCATCAGATGAGAGGCCCATTCAGCGATCAGATGAGAAGCCCATACAGCTCATCAGATGAGTGGCCCATACAGCTCATCAGATGAGCGGCCCATACAGCTCTTCAGATGAGCAGCCTATACAGCTCATCAGATGAGCAGCCCATACAGCTCTTCAGATGAGCGGCTCATACAGCTCATCAGAGGTGAGGCCCATTCAGCGATCAGATGAGAAGCCCATTCAGCGATCAAATGAGAAGCCCATACAGCTCATCAGATGAGAAGCCTATACAGCTCATCAGATGAGCAGTCTATACAGCTCATCAGAAGAGCAGCCCATACAGCTCTTCAGATGAGCGGCTCATACAGCTCATCAGATGCGAGGCCCATTCAGCGATCAGATGAGAAACCCATATAGCTCATCAGATGAGTGGCCCATACAGCTCATCAGATGAGCGGCTCATACAGCTCATCAGATGAGTGGTTCATACAGTTCATCAGGTGAGCGGCCCATACAGCTCATCAGAAGAGCAGCCCATACAGCTCTTCAGATGAGCGGCTCATACAGCTCATCAGATGAGAGGCCCATTCAGCGATCAGATGAGAAGCTCATACAGCTCATCAGATTAGTGGCCCATACAGCTCATCAGATGAGCAGCCTATACAGCTCATCAGAAGAGCAGCCCATACAGCTCTTCAGATGAGCGGCTCATACAGCTCATCAGATGAGAGGCCCATTCAGCGAGCAGATGAGAAGCCCAAACAGCTCATCAGATGAGTGGCCCATATAGCTCATCAGATGAGCTGCCCATACAGCTCATCAGATGAGCGGCCCATACAGCTCTTCAGATGAGCGGCTCATACAGCTTATCAGATGAGTGGCCCATACAGCTCATCAGATGAGCAGCCTATTCAGCTCATCAGATGAGCAGCCCATACAGCTCATCAGATGAGCAGCTCATACAGCTCATCAGATGAGCGGCCCATACAGCTCATCAGATGAGCGGCCCATACATATCATCAGATGAGCGGCCCATAAAGCACTTCAGATGAGCGGCTCATACAGCTTATCAGATGAGTGGCCCATACAGCTCATCAGATGAGCAGCCTATACAGCTCATCAGATGAGCAGCCCATACAGCTCTTCAGATGAGCGGCCCATACAGCTTATCAGATGAGGGGCCCATACAGCTCTTCAAATGAGCGGCCCATACAGCTCTTCAGATGAGTGGCCCATACAGCTTGTCAGATGAGCGGCCCATACAGCTTATCAGATGAGTGGCCTATACAGCTCATCAGATGAGCGGCCCATACAGCTCATCAGATGAGCAGCTCCTACTGTTCATCAGATGAGCAGCCCATACAGCTCATCAGATGAGCAGCCCATACAGCTCATCAGATGAGCGGCCCATACAGCTCATCAGATGAGCGACCCATACAGCTCATCAGATGAGCGGCCCATACAGCTCTTCAGATCAGTGGCCCATACAGCTCATCATATGAGCAGCTTATATAGCTCTTCAGATGAGCGGCTCTTGCAGTTCATCAGATGAGCGGCTCATACAGCTCATCAGATGAGCGGCAAACACAGCTCATCAGATGAGCAGTTCCTACAGTTTATCAGATGAGCCGCCCATACAGCTCATCAGATGAGCAGCCCATACAGCTCATCAGAGAAGCGACCTATGCAGCTCATCAGCTGAGCGGCCCATACAGCTCTTCAGATGAGCAGCCCATACAGCTCATCAGAGAAGGGACCTATGCAGCTCCTCAGATGAGCGGCCCATACAGCTTTTCAGATGAGCAGCCCATAAAGATCATCAGAGGAGCGGCACATACAGCTCTTCAGCTGAGCAGAGAGCAAACTCAGTGAGTTCTAGCAGTGCGTAGATGGAGCAGTCCGAGTCAGACACAGGTATTTTTTATTTTAGATTTAGACATTGATTTGTACATAGAACAGTAGAGTGGGCACCACTGGGGCTCTAATGACAATGGGATGGGCGCCACTGTGGCTCTAAGAGTAAGGACAGGAGGGCGGACACCATTATGGCTCTAAGAGTCAGGACAGTACGGTGGGTACCAGAGTGACTCTATGAGTTAGGAGAGTAGGGCAGGCACAACCGAGGCTCTAAGGACAGTAGGGTGGGCACCACTGTGACTGTAAGAGTAAGGACCAGTAGCGGTTCGTGGAGGGAGTTCGGTGAGGCGGGGCGTGGGAAGGGCAGGGTGGGGAAATGTAAACACCGGAATAGGGATGAACAGAGGTAAGTACACATTAAAATAAATAAAACGAATTGCTTTGCGCGAGCTGCATCGCAAAATGCCCCACCGAACTCCCTCCATGAACCGCTACTGGTAAGGACAGTAGGGCGGACACCACTGTGGCTACAAGAGTTAAAACAGTACGGCAGGCACCGTCGTTGCTCTAAGGACAGCGGGATGGGTGCCCTTGTGGCACTAGGAGATAGGAGAGTAGGGCGAGTACCACTGTGGCTATAAGAGTTAGGACAGTAGGGCAGGCACCACTGCGGCTCCAAGAGTTAGGACAGTAGGGGGGGCACTTTGGCTCTAAGAGTTAGGACAGTGGGGCGGACACTGCTCTGACTCTAAGAGTTAGGACAGTGGGGCGGACACTACTGTGACTCTAAGAGTTAGGACAGTGGGGCGGACACTGCTGTGGCTCTAAGAGTTAGGACAGTGGGGCGGACACTTCTGTGGCTCAAAGAGTTTGTAATAGCACTCAGTGGCTCTAAGTTAGTCAGGGTGCCAGGGAAAGGAAGGGCATGGGAGGTGGTGAATAATGAAGCTGACAGGGAGCATTGCGTGAAGGGGACAGGAGTCCAAGAATCATTAGATTCAAAAGGGGTGGAGCTTCAGGGGGAATCCAGGGAGGGCTAATATGAATGGCCAGAGAGAAACTGCGAGCTGATGGGTTGGACCAAGGTCCAGAGATGTTTGAAGGCATGGGCAAAGTAGGCTCTGGCCCGGGGCCCACACCTTGCTAGGGTCCCCATCATTAAACTTTCAGGACAGTCCCAGACAGTGGCATAATGCAAAAATGATGGCCCCCCTTCACAAAATGAAAAGGGGCTCCCAGGTCTCCAAAATCTCATAAATATTAAAAGGCTTTGCACTGAATGGGGGCCCCTGAAACACTGGGGTCCCCTTAAAGGTTTGAGGGCCAACAAAGGGGATGTCAATAATCATAGTTGTTGAGGGTTTGAATGGGCTGGAAATAGACAATAAATTCAGAGTTGATCCGAGGAGTGGTCCCCAAGTTATGTTTGGCCCAGGGCCCCCAAAACTCTTAAGATGTCCCTGCCAAGGTCTAGAAAGCAGGGAGGCAGAGGGTCCTAGGAGGAAGGATGTGAGGGTGGCGATCCAGCATTAAGAGAGGATTGGGAGTAAAAGGATTCGAAAGAACCATTTCCTGTTGCCTGCGCGTGCTGCTGCTCGAGGGGGTCATTCCAGGTCATTCTAAAATGCATGGATTACAATCGGACCTCCATCCAGCGCTCCTCCGATGCTTGGGGACAGGACAGCTGCAGGAGCAGAGAGCTGGACGTCTCAGCCCCGTCCTCAGCAGCACGAGTCTATCAAACACCGCCGCATGCGCCTCGAAAGCGCAGAGAAGACAACATCAAAGCTCATTCGGCAGAGACACAAACCTGTGCAGCACAGGGTGTGATGCAGGAAGTTACACAATCACATAAAACGTCAGACTGAGACGAAAGCAGCTTCTTAGTTAGAATGACGTGTGCGGCATTCGAAGAATGGCGGTCTGTCCAGGGTCAGTGGGGCCGGGTCCGTGCCTTCACGAGCAGCCCTGTCAGATGATAACTAAGTGAGCCGCCATGTGCGCGGACAGTGCTAGGGAAAGAAGGGGGAGGGGGCTCAGCGCAGAGAAGCCCCGTCTCCATCCCCAGGCGCATCGCAGCCCTTCTCCAAACCACCCAATCCACGCGCCATGTTTGCAATACAGCTGCCGTTCAAGAACATCTGGACAAGCCGGAGGTGGGTTGGCCCTGGCCCAATCATCGCTCAGCTGGCGACGGCACAATTTGCATTCCAGCGTACTCCATAATGACATATGCAAATTGGACGCCATTGACAAAGAAAGGGCCGGAAGCGCGTGGAGCCAATTCGGAACCCTGGGGGACACCTCATTATCCAATCCAATCAGAAATGCCCAAGTGGTTGGGAGTAAATTGGAAAATGACAGGCCGCTCTGGAGCCTTTCAGCGTCCCAGCGCTCGGCGGACTCGCAGGCTGATCTCCGCTCCGCGCTCTTTTCATAACAATGCAAAGTCGGGTTTAAAAATAGCGGCGGCGGGGCCGCGCAGGGAGCAGCAGCCAAGCGCGCGTCCGAGGCCGCGCTAATTACTGCGGGAATTAAATGCCGGCGCGCGCCTCCACAAGTGAAGTGGGGCTGGCCCGGCGCCTGAAGAAGACAACAGGCGAAGGGTGCAGCGTGCAGGCTGAAAGTGAAACATAATGGACTCTCAGGAGCGACGCCATCTCTCTCTCTTGGCTTGGACGTTCCATCGAGGTCACCAACAAAGAAATCCGACTACTAGTATTCTTAACTCCACGCCAACTTTCCGAGACATAGGGCTTGATTTAGATCTCGGCGGACGGGTTACTCCGTCACTACGGTGACAGATATACCCCTACCCCGAATCAATATCAATCTATAATATCCTATGGGATTTATATTTTGGCGGACGGGAATTTTATCACGGTTATGTACTGGTTAGGTCCATATAGTGGAGGAATGCTTTAGACGTGCGATATATTGCGAAATAGTGAGGATACGTCCACTCCTTACACAGCAGAGTGCCGCCATGTAAGCCACGCTCAAAGCAGTGCCAGCGATGAAGTACCGAGGGTTGGTGTGTTTGTGGACAAACCTTTGTGCGGACAAGAGGCAGTGAGTCCAGGTGAACACAGTGAGACTTAGAGTGAGCAAGAAGACTCCAGGGGCCGGCTCATACATACGGCTAATTTTCCTTGTTTGCACCAGGCACACCCTTTAAAAGGTAAGCCCAGGGCAAACAAGGAAAATGCACCATTTTAGGATGAATGCGCTGCTCGCAGGACAGCTGCGAACTCGGGCCGCCCTGGGGAACAGCGCATTCAGGTGAAAAATCGAGCAGCTGCTTGATAGCCGCTCCGTGTTTCACAGTGCAGGCACCTGCACTTTTTAGAGACCCTCTATCCACCCTCCAGATGACTGCCATCAAGGGGCGCTCAGAGAATCAGTGCGCCTCCTACAGCTTCTGTGCCTGGGCGCCCACATCTGGAATATGTCTCGCGCGCAGAGGCAAAGTGATTCCCTCATTTGCATGGGGCCACACTCCCATGCAAATGAGGGAATGCCCACTCATGATTGCACTGGCATTTTATGTGCGCCAGAAGGGGACACACAAGCGTCTATGCCCCTTCTGTAATACCAAAGTGCCCCTGGGGCACTTTCATAATATGGTTGCTGGACACAAAACATCATGTAAACAAAAAGAGCTGAATGAGTCACAATGCTTGTCCTATTCCTCAAGCCACACCTCACACCTTACTTCTCAACGTCCTCAAAACATGGGGACTGTGGTTTCAGATATGTGCAGATGACATCAAAGACCCTTCCGTACTACAACATCGTTGGACTTGGCCCTCTCTCCAGGGTCATCATCCAACTTATTGCCCTCATACTCCTGTTTTTCTGAACCGGTTCGTGTTGGCTTTTAGGGCTCTGTGCACTTTACCACTGTTAAACAGGGCTAAAGTGCTTGTGTCCTCTCCTTTAAACATGGTACCATTGGCTTACACACACTTAGAGCAAGACCCTAGTAAAGTGGTGGTACTTGTGGCCAGGGCCTGTCAATTAAATACTACTAGTGGGTCTGCAGCACTTATTCTGCCACCCACTTAAGTAGCATTTTTATAAACATGTCTCAGGAATGCCATTGCAAACTGTTTGTGCAGTTTTAAACTGCCATTTCAACCTGGCAAAAGGCCTAAACATCCCTTTTCAATACATATAAGTCACCTCTAGGGTAGGCCCTAAACAGCCAGAGGGCAATATGCTGTGTATTTAAAAGCTGGACACATTCTTTTAACTTTTACATGTCCATGCAGTGAAACGTTTTTACATTCGTTTTTCACTGTTGCAAGGCCTACCTCTCCCAAAGGGTAATATTGGGTTAAATTATTACATTTATGTGATTACTTTCAATTGAGAGAAGGTAGGAATGTCAAGTTTGGTGTCTAAAGAATTCTAATTTGAAACACCTTTTAATGGCAAAGTTGAATTTTAAGTCACTATTCTGAAACACCACTTTTAGAAAGTTTGTATTTTCTTGTCCTAACCATTTAGTGTCTGCAGCCTGTACTTTGGGTCACAAGAGTGACAAGAGTAGGTATAGCTGGCAGTTGGTCTTTCTGTATTGCTCCCAGGCAGTGCGACAAAGGGGAAATAGATGTTGGCATGGTGGCCCATCTCTGACTTTATAGGGAGGCACAGCTGTCACCTACCACACTTGCAGACCACAAAGACTCTGCCTCAATACACTCACAAAGGGTTTCACACTAGTCGTTTGTGACCCCAGACAGGCTGGGGCTAGGTCAGGGAGGCAGGAATTTCCAGACAACTCTGGGGTGGAGCCCTCCAGAACCTTCTCCTACTTTAAATCTGGTTCCAAGTATAAACATTGAAGCCTCCGACTCAACTCTTCAGTGAACCTCGGGACCTGTGGAAGACTCAGAAGGACAGCTGTGCTGCTCTGCCGCAACAATGACTGCTACTCTGCTGCCCTGCAGCCTGAGTGAGATGGACTGGACCTGCATCTTCAACCCAGGACCACCAGAGTGACTCCAATGGCTAGTTGGCTGGCTTCCCGATCAGAGTCTTAGACAGCAAAGGCTCCATTTCTCTTGAACCGTGCACCTGCACTCTGCCTGCTGTGAGTCCTAACCTACCAAATGGTGCCCCTCCAGTCCTGGACCCTTGAAATTGGGGATGGAGGCACCTTGCCAGCCTAGCTGTGGTCTTTACCAAATCCACGAAGCCCCTCACAGCTTCGCTGCATAGCTATAAGATTAATCAGAACCTACGTTGAGCAGCGCAAAGCCCCGTAGAGCCTTGCCATTCAGTTGCAAACCTCAATGGAATTGATACCAAGGGCCACAAAGCTTCGCCAAGCCTTGCCGCTCAACTGGCAGCTTCATTGGAAGCCACACGACTCGACACAAAGTCTTGCAAAGCCTCACAGAACTGCTTCATCAGAACCAACTCAGCGTGTCGCAACCTGACACAGGACCTCAAATCGTGGCTCTCGCAGGCCTGGGAATTAACGCCGGACAATGCGAAGCTGAACAAAGCAACACCTCGCCAACCGTGCACCAGGATTTAAGATACTTTGTTCAGCAGGCGTAACGTGGTCCGTGTATCTAGCCTGTGCTCCATCGCGGTCAAGGGAGCTTGTGACTTTGTCCCGGTCTGGCACAACCAGGTAACCACAGTTGGTGCTTTATGGTTTTATGCACTATTTCTACTTAAGCCTTTAAAATTGCAAATCTCCATTTCTACTAATTGGATTTTTGTTGTTTTGGTCTCAAATCTTTTACTAAATGTTACTTTATTTTTCTGAATTGGTGTAGGATTTTTTCTTGGGATGGTGTTTTAACTTCATTACAGTTTGAAGTGCATAGTTGAATACTGTATACATTGCCTCTATGTTAAGCCTGCCTGCTTTTGTTCCAAGCTAGCAGAGGGCTGAGCGCAGGTTAATTTGGGGATTGTTTGTGTTTCATCCTGACACGAATTGTGGTTGATGCTTGAGTGGGGTTTCACTTTCAACCCCTTCAGCCTGTAACCCAATCTCCTACAAACATTCAACAGACTTATCTCTAATATCATGTTGGAGGCTTTCAGACATGTAGTACTACCCTCACAAATGTGGGGGCATATTATCAAGAAACGGTGTTAAGATTATCGCCGCTTTAGCGGCAGAAAACTGCCGCTAAAGCAGCGATAATGGGCTTGATAATATGCCTTGGAGAATTCCCATAGAAGTCCATGTTCTGGTGTCAACATGGGCTTCTATTGGAATTCTCTGCAGCATATTATCAAGCCCATTATCGCCGCTTTAGCGGCAGTTTTCTGCCGCTAAAGCGGCGATAATTGTAACACCGTGCTTGATAATATGCCCCTAAGTTCGCTCATGGGTCCTGCAACAGACCTATGACCCTGCTCAACTTGGGCTCCACCCTAATTGCCGAGTCCCTCCAACGGAAGACCACCAGAAACCTGTGACTAGACCCTAACTCAGCCATTTCTATCTTCGCTCAAAGCAACAGACGACCCCATAACTGCAGCTGATGAAAAGAGTTATCCTCATTTCACTCCATATAGACGACATTAACCCAGTCTGTTAACAGTATATTCTCTACTTGACTACTGCAACTTTAGACTCATTCCAACACTACCAGAGGACTCCAGCAAATCACAGACCATTGAGAACCACCAGCTGAGCTGACCAGAGGCTTGAAGAAAACTGATGGCATCGAACCAGCCCCGAAAACACCCATTTGGCTGCCAGCTTAATGGATAATGTTTTCAGAACTCCCTGCCTCACCCAGGAGCCTGCTGAAACAATACCCAAGACATGGAGAACATCTGAGTTCTGCACCCCGTTGTAATTCACTCCAAAACAAACACTGCACAAATCATCTAGCTAAATACTGCAGAAAGATGAAGAAAAAACCTTACTGGCCCACGGAAATATCCTGCTTTGCAACTGGACTGAGACAATTAAAAAGTCCAAGATTCAAAAAGACATCACATACACCCTGTTAAGGAAAGCCTCCCACTGGTAGTTCCCAACAACATCCCTCCCCAACCAATGAAGAGACGGACCCATGCGGAACAGCCACTGGAGAGATGAGTGTTGTAGGAGAGTAGGGTCTGCTATCCTATGGTCACCCCAAATTTTTGCTTTTTGCTTCACTGGTTTTTGACATATTGAGGCTGTGGGCCTGCTAATCAGACCCCCAGCCTGCTGTTCTCTCTACTAAATTGACACTATGCACTATAGGTGCATAACCAATTGGAATTGGATCACCCTGTGAGCCCCTGTACCAGTGTACACTAGGTACCCAGGGCATTGGTGTATCTAAGGCCTGCCAGGGGCTGAAGCATGTATTATGCCACCCCAGGCCTGGCCTAGCAATTTGACACAACTAGCTGATCACTCAGCTGGGGTAAGTTGGTGTAACCACCTCTTACTTAGGTGTAGTATACCTATACCTAACCTTAAATGGGACACATGGTAACCTATGAGTCACTCCTATGGCAGGCCTTGACAATCCTGAAGGCAGAGTGCTTGGTTCCATGTGAGATGGTGCTCTGGCATGAGCTGAGCCTGTCTGCGGTGGTCGGAACAACTTCCTTCTACCGTTTCCAGATATCGTCATACCATATACTCTTAAGTGCATTATGAACCTTCGCGGTTAAATGCTATCTTTGGTTTGGCTTTATCAAAACATGTCGAGTAAGGTGTCATACGAATTGGAATACTAACCCCTCGCCAATTCTGGTGACGGGGTTAACATTCCACCCTTCTAGAGGGACACGACATGGACAGTACCTGAAACCCGGGTAAAATCAGACATAGCCTCAACTCCACAAAATGGATGCTGTCACCACAGACACAAGTCTGCCCTCCTGCTGCTGGGAGTCCTTCCAGCTTGGGAGACGTGGACAGGATTTTGTGTATTGGTCAAGTAGGGCTTGAATGAAATCAGACATGCCTGAGGCACACAAGGAGCCTCGGTGCATATGCCAGTTCAAACCGGTCTTGGGGCACACCAGCCCCAGACCTGGGGCGAGCTGGACAAAGGATTGGGGGTGTAACCACCCCCCTTCCTGGTCCCACCCTTAGGGAGGGACCTAGCAGGTAGTCCGGCCCCTAGAATCCGCTTAAAGGTAGGAGCTGTGCCCTAAGACTTCAGACATCCTGGAATCAACTTAACTACAAGAAGAAGACGGGAACTTCGACACTCTGCTGCACAGAGGACAGAAGGAAATCTCCCCTATGGTCAGGGAGTGACCATCTTGCTAACGCAAGCACCAACAGGTACTCGACATCTGCTTTGCTGCTGCCTCCTGCCGGAGCCCAGAGCCCAACAAGACCTGGACCTCCAGACCTCTCACAGCCCGATCCACAGTCCCTGCAAAGAAGGAACCCGTGGAGGCACCCAGACACGTGGATCCAGCCATCTTGAAAGACCCACGACAAGCTGCAAGCGCGACAACAGAGGCTCCCTCCAAGTTGTGCTTTGAGTCCTGAGAAGCCCAACACCCGAGCAGCATCTGCACCAAAGGGGAGCCCTCCAGCATCTCCACGAGCTGCGTGGGGCCCCTCTGCACTTTGCATCTCGACGCACCTGCCCGGTCCCTGGCCCGTTGGCTAGTGGCCATTTTGGTGACCTTGTTTAAAAACTTTGACACTGGTCTGGTTGCTCCAGACTGGCCCCTGCTTCCCTCCAAAGGAGCAGCCCCTCTGACCTTGCTGGTCAGAGTAATCAGCTTTCTTCATTCTTCACAACTTCTGCTTTTGCCAAGGCTTGTTTGCTTCCTTTGAGTCGCCAACACCGCCGACAGCGAGAACCTGCGTGGAACAGCTCGTGACCCGACTCCTGGACGTCGTCGACTTTCAGGGACCACGTGGCTGCGGAGACAAGCTACACCTCATCACCTGTTTGCACCCGACATCGCCTGGTACCTACCTGGTGCCAGGCCGGTCACTGGCGAGTGACTGTGAACACTGTCCCCTCTGCTTTCAGGTCTTCTACAACTCCGATCCACCCTTGGATCCACCGCATCTCTTCTGGACCGACCGCCTGCAGCATCTTTGTCATCAGGCTCCATTGAATCGATAGATGAAACCCGACGCACTTCGAGACCTATGCACCCGCTTCCTGTGGGTGAGGTAAAGCTGGCACTCCGGTGCCCAAGTGTAGAGAAACATCTCTAGTGTCTGTGTTTTAAGTCTTAAGTTTGTAGTCCATCCAGAAGACCCTTCTAGCAGTAACTTTTGAACTTTTACGCACCCATTGAAAACCTATGGGAGCCCGCGTGTAACTTTCCTCACTGCACACACGACCTGTGGACCTCCTGGTCACTAACTGAAGTTAGCTCCTTGTAGGCCCAGCGATTCTAGAGGCCCTAGGCCTTTTCCCTTTCCTGTTCGTGGTACTTATACCACTATTTTAGTATATGGTTTGAGTGGACACCAGGGCCCATCCATATAAAGTGCAACTTCTGTATATTGTAATACTTTCTTGTTTAACGATTTGTGCTCCTGTGCTCATAAAGAGTCTAGGGGATACTTTGAGTAATAAATACATATATATTTTGAATATATATCTGTGTGGTGTCCTTTCATTGGTATAAAGGGGGGTTACATATGGTAAAACAGCTTGCTTCACATGCCTAAACGAGTTTAGCCTCAAAGACTGCTTAGCCTACGCTACCACTAGGGCAGCTAGTCCGAAAAGGTTGACTTACAACCACACCATAAGGGTTGCTTGGCATGGTACAAGGTGGTCACTTTAACTAGTGAACAGCATATACCAGGCCAACTTCTCACAAGTGCGATCACTGTAAAAAGCTTCCAGATCATTGATGGACTCTTCAATTGACTCTTCTTCTGTCTAAGTCACCCCATGAAAGAGAACTATTTGGGGCTCTCTCCAGAAGAGGAAGGTTTTCGATTTGTTCCTGCTACATTTATGTTATTTTATTTATTTTATAAAGTTTCATATAGCGCGGACAAGATCCCGAAGGATATCAGAGCGCTTTACGAAAGGATGGAAGGAAGGACATAACAAAAGGATGGAAGGAAGGACACATTGACAAAACAGGCACTGAAATGCCATTCTGACCATTTGCCGAACCGTGGCAGTCCAACCAGCAAAGGTTCTCGGGCAGGCGAACGCTGGTGAGTTTCAGGCTCCAGACCACGAGAAGCTGCAGACTTCGTCCAGCGGGTAAGAGTCTAACTTAGAGTTGGGTGGTCAGGAAGCATAAGAGGAAGTGCTGAATCCAGACACTAGTCTACTTGTGGGGCTACTTCGCCCCGCTGCTAGTCCACTGGAGGAGTTTCTGCTGGTGGACTCTCGTCAGGAGTTCCTACTTCCTGGAGAGAGCAGAGAAGTCGCTGTTACCACCAAACTCTACATCAGGCCTTAAGCTGCTGAATGAGAAGTAGGGGGACTTAGCTCAAATCCCCCCTCATTATTGTGAGTAAATTACTTGTCGTCAACTAGTTCATCTGCGTGAAAAATCCACCCGTCTAGGGCGCTCTTGATTGACAAGATGCGAATCAAGTCTATGCTTAACACATCCCTAAATCAGAGAGACTAGAATAGGCAATCAATCACTCCCTTGACTGGCTTGAAACTATGACACCAGCTGCGAAGACAATCTCTGACTCAGACAACAAAACCTTCGGAAAATGTTGTCTGCGATTGTATTCAAAGGTTTCTACCAAGGGGCTTGATAAATAAATACAGAAAGATTGTGTGATTCTGGGAAAATCAATGCAATTGGGACAATTTAGATGGAGGCTAACCCTGAGAATTCAAATCAATGAAACAACTGTTTGTTTGCAATTTTGTGTTTTAGAAGCAACCTTTGGTGACCCTGAAAATCTCACAATTCAGGGGGTCAGAAAACGAGGGCTCTGTGGACGAACTAGTTTAAATTGTAGGTTTGAGGCAAAACTCTACTCAAAATATCAGTTTAAGCATTAGACCCCATCTTAAACAGGCTACTGCACCCCAAAATATTCAGTAGACCATGTCAGCTTATAGGTGGTACATTCCGCACCACTACACCACGTCACCTTCACCAGTATGGCACATCACATCTTTGCTGCCACATAACACCTCTGCTTAGGCACTACAGAAGATCTCACCATAGCCACAAAGGACATCTCACCTGTGTAGGTGTATCACATCTCACCTTAGCCAGGACATCACATCTCATCATACCACTACAGCACATCTCACCTTGGTCACCATGGAACATCTCATCTGTGGCGCTGCATCACACCTCACCTTAGCCACTACAAGACATTCCACTATATCCCAACTCACCTATGCAGCTACATCACAACTCACCTGTGCAGCTACATCACATCTCACCTTAGCTTACAACAGCACATCTCACCTTAGCTTACTACAGCACAGCACATCACACCTTAGCTTACTACAGCACATCTCACCTTAGCTTACTAAAGCACTTCTTGCCTTAGCTTACTACAGCAGATCTCACCTTAGCTTACTACAGCACATCTCACCTTAGCTTACAACAGCACTTCTTGCCTTAGCTTACTACAGAACATCTCACCTTAGCTTACTATAGCACATCTCACCTTAGCTACTAAAGCACATTTTGCCTTAGTTTACTACAGCACATCTCACCTTAGCTTACTAAAGCACATTTTGCCTTAGCTTACTACAGCACATCTCACCTTAGCTTACTACAGCACATCTCACCATAGCTTACTACAGCACATCTCACCTTAGCTTACTACAGCACATCTCACCTTAGCTTACTACAGCACATCTCGTCTTAGCTTACTACAGCACATCTCACCTTAACTTACTACAGCACATCTCACCTTAGCTTACTACAGCACATCTCGCCTTAGCTTACTGCAGCACATCTCGCCTTAGCTTACTACAGCACATCTCGCCTTAGCTTACTACAGCACATCTCACCATAGCTTACTACAGCACATCTCACCTTAGCTTACTACAGCACATCTCACCTTAGCTTACTACAGCACATCTCACCATAGTTTACTACAGCACATCTCACCTTAGCTTACTACAGCACATCTCACCTTAGCTACCACAGTACTTCTCACCTGTGTCGGTGCATCAAATCTCACTGTAGCCACTAAAGCACATCTCACCTTGGCCACCTTGGCCACCATGGCACATCATATCTGTGGCGCTGCATCACATCTCACCGAAGCCACCTCGGCACATTTCATCTCAGTCACTAAGCCGCTCTTTAGATGAGCCTCTTGACCACATCTAAACATGTACTAATAATCAAAAGGGAATGGATCACTTGTTGCTGGCACCAGGGTTCGGAAAGTGGTTGCCGATATTGGTAAAAAACCCTCAATCACGTAAATTAGTTCGTGGGCGGTATATCTTGGTTGTCCGCCTTGATGTTTAGATACGTGACAGCATCATCATCGGGTTTTTCCCATGCTTCCTCCAACCCGGAGGTGAACCACTGGTCGTTCCAGTAGTGATCAGGGAAAAAAAGGGGATTCAAAAAATGTGAGGAGTGCTCAGGTGTTTGTGATAAGTTAAAAAATTCCTCTGGCTACCTGTATTCAATTTTATTCTATTAGGCGCAGGGAAAAATATTTAAAAAACAGTTAGTTGCAGAAAGGATGGGTGATGTATCCGCTGCAGTTAAAAGTCTGAGTGATCGGTCGACATGTTTCAGCCCCTAGAGTGCCCAAAAGGGGTCGGGGGGCTTTCTTCAGGACCTCAGGTGAAGTGAAAGTGGATAATATCCAATATCTGTTGGAAGTTCCTAAGTTAATCGCTTGGACTTCAGTAGGGTTAATACCTCGGGGGTTCCGATTTAGAACTCCGTGGGGCGGAAAAGGCAGCGATATTGCGCGGCTCTGGTGCAGTCACGACTTGTGCTGACACTCTTGTGACTGCACTCTAGGGGCTGAAACATGTCGACCGATCACTCAGACTTTTAACTGCAGCGGATACATCACCCATCCTTTCTGCAACTAACTGTTTTTTAAATATTTTTCCCTGCGCCTAATAGAATAAAATTGAATACAGGTAGCCAGAGGAATTTTTTAACTTATCACAAACACCTGAGCACTCCTCACATTTTTTGAATCCCCTTTTTTTCCCTGATCACTACTGGAACGACCAGTGGTTCACCTCCGGGTTGGAGGAAGCATGGGAAAAACCCGATGATGATGCTGTCACGTATCTAAACATCAAGGCGGACAACCAAGATATACCGCCCACGAACTAATTTACGTGATTGAGGGTTTTTTACCAATATCGGCAACCACTTTCCGAACCCTGGTGCCAGCAACAAGTGATCCATTCCCTTTTGATTATTAGTACTTTGCTGGAAGCCGAATGGATCACAGCCTCTTCTTCTTCCCTTCCCCTGATTGTTACACATCTAAACATGGCCACTAAGCAAAGTCTCAACTTCATCACTAAACCAGATATGTCCGTAGCTGCGATACCACACCCTACGCTAACTCATTAGGCAATGTCTCCCATTGGCCACTTCCACATCCCAACATATCAATCACACCACACAATTCAACTCAGTCATCAAACTTCTCAAGTCACTGACCCACCACAATCGAATAATCCATAAATCTCATTGTATGCACAAGGCCTTATCTATTCTTGGCTACTAGGCCATGCACAGTGTAATTACTAGACCAAATTACCTGCTAGACATATCTAGAGTCGGTCACTGGATCACATTATAACTCAGCCTCTAAACCATGTCTGAAGTTCGTCCCACGACACAACAGACATCTCTACTAGACCATGTCTGAACTTAGTCACTCCAGTGGTATTTAACTTGGGAAATAAACTGCACCTTAACTTAGTTACCAGACTGCTACTATAACTCATCGCTAAACCACATCTCAACTAGGCCTGGGCGGTAAATTCCGTTCCGCTTGCAGAATTTGAGTAATTTCACGTTCCGCAGAGAACGCGGATTTGCCAAAAATTCCACGATCCGCGACTTCACGGAATTTTTTGCTTGTTCACACTTTCAAAATGTGTGTTCGCAAAATATTTCTTCACGAGCATGCAAACAGCATTCGCGAACAGGAAGAAAGCATCGCGAACTCTGCGTGCTTGCGGAGATTTTTTACCGTTTCACGCAGCTTTGCGTAGAGCGACTACGCAAATTCCGCCCACCCCTAATCTCAACCCAGGCACCAGACAAGATTTTGACTTAACTAGTAAACCACTTCAAGATCATAGCCAATATTATGCATCTCCTCAACATATAAAACTTCGAAAATTAGGCAGCCAGAAAAATGATTTGAGGCAGCAGTAAAAGAAGATGGAAATTGAGATTTTGAAAAAGGTGAGAATGTTTTGAGGAAATAATGGACACAAAAAGTTCAACAGGAAAGTATTTAGTTGCCCATCTTGTAAAATGAGTGAAGTGGACACAGCATGACGTCAGGGTCAGGTGGATACATGGTGAGGCCAATGGTCAGAAGGACACTGTTGTAAATTAGTTCTTCATGTAACATGGCTGACAGTGATCATTAGCCCTTCCTTTGTGTTCTTACCTCCTTAGCTTCACAGAATACCTATGTGTATTCTAACTTGTACCGGAGTGTTCTACTCTTGTCAGTTGATGGTCTGGTCAGCTGGCGAGATGTGCGCTCAGCTGTGTCCTACAATAAACCTACATGTAACTAACTAGAAGTGTCTTGAGGTTCATCTACAACAGACACACCATGAAGGCGGAGATTTGTGTCTCCAACTTGTAAGCATGGGTGAAGCCAGAACACACTGCGAGGTCAAGGTCAGAAGGACATATGGTGAGGCCAAAGGTCAGAAGGACACACCATGAGGTCAGAGGTTGGTGGTTTCTGCTTGTAAGCATGGATAAAAATAGGACACACTGTGTGGTCGGGGTAAGATGCACTCATGGTGACTTCAAAGGTTAAAAGGACTCACTGCAAGGTCAGACGCTATCGGCTTCTGCCTGGACATGTGGATGAAGACAGGAGGCACTGTGAGATCAGGGTCATATGCAGACAGGGTGAGGTCAAGGGCCAGCAGGACAAAATGTGAGGTCAAAGGTTAGCGGCTTCTGCCTGTATATATGGATGAAGACAAGAGACACATGGTGAGGTCAAGGGTCAAAAGGACACACAGTATGGGTAAAGGTTAGTGGCTCCTCATACACATAGGTGAAGAAAGGAGAGAATGTGAGGTCAGAGTCAGATGGACACATAGTGATGGAAAGGGTAAACAAGACACACTGTGAGGTCGCAGGTTAGTTGCTCCTGCTTGTACACATGGCTAAATATAGGATACACCGTAAAGTCAGAGGGTTCTCTTTGTCAATATGGATAAAGAAAATACACACTATGAGATCAAGGGTAGGAAGGACACTGTGAGGTTACTGGCTGTAGCTAGTACACAGGGCTGAAGAAAGGAGACACTGTGTGGTGAGTGTCAGACTGACAAATGGTGAGGTAAAGGGTCAGACATACACCCTGTGAGGTTACTGACTCCAGCTTGCACGCATGGATGAAAATAGGGCACACTGTGAGGTCAGAGGTTAGTGACAGTAGCTTGTACATATGGCTAAAGATAGGATACTGTTGGACTCGGCCCGCTCTGCAGGGTCACCCCCATACGTTTTGGCTTTGCCCCTTCTGTTTTATAGAATCCCTTTTTGTTGGTTTTTAGGACTCTGTGCACTGTGTTACTGCGAACCAGTGCTAAAGTGCTTGAGCACTTCCCCTCAATCATGGTACCATTGGCATACACCTGATTAGTACATTCAATTGACTTGTCCATTCCTCGTATGTGGTACCAACTGTTCCCAGGACCTGTAATTTAAATCATACTAGTGGGCAGGTCTCATTGTGCCGCCCTCTAAAAGTAGCCGTTTAAATCATGTCTCAGGCCTGCCATTGCAGCCTGTGTGTGCAGTTTGAAACTGTCAATGCAACCTGGCAAAATAAACCTTTTCCCATGCCTAAACCTTCCTTTTTAATACATATACGTCACCTCTAGGGAAGGCCCTAAACAGCCATCGGGCAGGGTGCATGTATTTCAAAAGTTGGAGATGTGTTTTTAAGTTTTACATGTCCTGTTAGTGAAAACTCTCACATTTGTTTTTCGGTACTCTGAGCCCTACTTCTCCCACAGGATAACATTGGGTTGCCTTATTACATTTAATAAGTGCCACATTTTGATTGGGAACTGCTTGATATGTGATGTTTGGATTCCAATGATATGTAGTTTAAAACCCTCTTTAATAGTAATATCGGATTTTAGATTACAATTTCGAAAATGCCAGAAAGTTGGCATTTTTTTGCCCAAAACTTTCTGAGGCATTCAATTAGTTTCCAGCTGCCTGGCCCTGTTAATTTCTCCCCCATCAGGAATACGTTTTGGGTCCAGACTTTGAACAATAGGAAGGGTATGTACCTGGGGTGGACCATTTTGCCAGAATGGGAGGGGCGTAATTGTGCCCAGCCCCAACATACATTTTAAAGGCTCTGCCTCTGGAAGAACTTGACACCAGGCTTTTGTCACCCCATACATCTTGGGACCTGGGTAGGAAGTAAGGAAATTCCAGGTCCATCTGTGGTGGGAGGGGAACTGACTCTAGAAGATTCTTTCACTTCAAAACTGGCACCAGGTATAAATAGTGGAACCTCAGACCCCTACTCTTCAGTAAACTCCTGGACCTGCGGAAGACCACAGAAGGACTACCTTGCACTCCAGAGGACTACCCTGCTGATTGAGGCCCGCCATACTTCTCAGAGGAGGACTGCTCTGCTGCATGAGTCCTGCCTTGCTTCCTGAAGGAGAGAAGACCATCTCCTTGCACCCAGGACTACCAGAGTGACTCCAAGGGTCAGTTGGCTGACCTCCTGTTCTGACCTACAGGGACACAACAAGCTCCAGAGTCTTCCTTCAGCTGTCCAGCTGACCTGCTGCAAATGTCCCTGCCTGGACTTGCAACTGGCCCTGCCTGGACCTGCAACTGGCCCTGCTAGAACCTGCAACTGGACCTGCCTGAGCCCTTTTTGAGTGAGTTCCTGATCCGCAAGAGATGCCTCCTCATGTCCTGGACCTTTGGCTGCCATCAGTTGAGCTCCTCCCGTGCAATCCTAAAGTTTTGAACTCTGCGCCCGGTCTTTGAGAAGGTAACTTTTTCAGCAAGACAAACTGGTCCCTGTTTCTGGCCGGCACTCCATCGCGTTCGGCCGGAACTTGTGACTTTGTCCCAGACTAGCACGACCAGAGACCCACAGTTAGCACTTCTGCCACTTAGCCCTATTTTTAGCGAAACCTTTCAAATTGCATATCTCTTGCTCTCCTGATCGGAGCTTTGTGATTTTGGTCTCATTTTATTTAATACATTGTACATTCTTTTTCTCCATTGGTTTGAGATTTTTCTTGTGTTTTCACTTTATTACTGTGTGTGTGCTGCATACATATTTAACACGGTGCCTCTCTGTTAAGCCTTACTGCTTTTGTGTCAAGCTACCAGAGGGTTAAGCACATGTTAACTTAGGGACGTTTGTGGTTCACCCTGACAAGGACTGTGCATTGCTTGAGAAGGGCTTTCACCCCCTCAGTCAAACACCCAATTGCTCACAGATGCACTGTGGGGTCAAGTTGTGCATTTGGAGGAAGAAAAAAGACACTGTGAGGTTAAGGGTCAGAAGGACACACTGTGAGGTCAGGGGTTACTGGTTCCTGTTTGTATACAATGATCAAGAAAGCAGACACTGTGAGGTCAGGGTGAGACTGACAAACCGTGAGGTCAAGGTTCAGAAGGACAAACTCTGTTAGAGGTTACTGGCTCCTGTTTGTATAACATGGATGAAGGAAGGAGACACTGTGAGGTCAGGGTGAGACTGACAAACCGTGAGGTCAAGGGTCAGAAGGACACACTGTGAGGTCAGGGGTTACTGGCTCCTGTTTGTATACATTGATGAAGAAAGCAGACCCTGTGAGGTCAGGGTCAGACTGACAAACCGTGAGGTCAAGGGTCAGAAGGACACACTGTGAGGTCAGAGGTTACTGGCTCCTGTTTGTATACATTGCTGAAGAAAGCAGACACTGTGAGGTCAGGGTGAGACTGACAAACCGTGAGGTCAAGGTTCAGAAGGACACACTGAGAGGAAAGGGGTTACTGGCTCCTGTTTGTATAAAATGGATGAAGAAAGCAGACACTGTGAGGTCAGGGTCGGACTGACAAACCGTGAGGTCAAGGTTCAGAAGGACACACTGAGAGGTCAAGGGTCATTGGCTGCAGTTTCTAAGCCTGGATGAAGAAAGGACATTGTGAGTTTAAGTGGGAGGGACTCTCAGAGAGTTCCACTAATTGCACATGGCAGAAATCCCATTAGATGACAACATTTTGATTTCAGAGCTCGTTGAGCCATTCGTTTTTACAAGAATAACCCATTAATGGGCAGGCGAGGGCAGGGCAGGCTGGGAGGAGCGAGCCCGGTCAGAAGAAGAGAGCGGAGAGCCACAAAGAGAAGGAGACAGCCTGTGAGGCGCGCACAAGACGTGTGCAGGAGCTTAGATTGGTCAGTAAGATTGGGGGGGTGAGCTTCTGGTTCCCCAACAATCACGCTGGCATGTAGTCTTGACATACATTATAGGACAAGCGGGCGCAGGAGAGGGCTTAAAGGGCAGCAGTAAGGGAGAAGAATGCAGGTTGATAGGGTACTAACTGAGAAAAACACAACATTTTGCAAAATAACCAACATTTTGAGGATTTTCAAATCAGAGCAGGAGAGAGAGAGTGCACGTTTTTGTCTGTGTGCATGGAAAACTCCCAGGTGCAATCGACAGACACGTCACCATACCCGGCTGAAGGCCCCTGTACTCAACTATTCAACAGAAAATACATTTATTAGGTGGATGTAGCTACGGCCATGGTCCCGTGCAAGAGAAACACACACACACACACACACACACAGACGCAGAAACTGCGTGTAGCCAGACGGAGCCTTAGACAGCAAATATGTTTTTTTGCAGTTTTATATTACGCGAACTTGACTAAAGGTATTAAAGCGCTTTACATGAACACCAGTTATATTACACAAGCATGCATTCATTTTGTTTCTTTGCAGGCACGGGTAGATTTAGTGATTTGCCCAGAATTACAGGGTGTTGGGCGACGCCGAGACTCGAACCTGGGGGAATATTATCAATAATAATATTATCGCAGGCTATCTCTGGAATTTATCGCCCTGGTAGCGCGTTATTAACAATGCGTTTCTCCAGGGCGATAAAAATTCGATAGCGAGGTTATCGCCCTTTTGCAGGGAACATCGCTGGTTTCCCAGCGATGTTCCCTGCAAAACAGCGATAACCTTGCAGATATGACCCACGATGGATTTAGGCCCAGATCTCTGTACTGGGGTGAATGTATGACATTGTTCTGCATTCTGTCCATCAACTGCTGTTTTTGCATTTGTCACCCCAAGTGGGAAGGGTGTGCCCAAATCTTGTAGATTTCACTGCATCACTTTTACGAGACCTTCCTGCATGGGAACACCGACCCTGCACGTATAAGGCTTTACAACGTGACGCATCTCCCTAAATGCCTCACGGAACAGTGGTGCAAAAGTGTGGCAAAGAGCTTGTAAATCTGCCCTGCTGTTTGCAGTTTGATGTAGCATCACGGCGGCTCGTCACATCACATCATACATTCATTTGAACTTAACCCCTCCCAAAAATAGGATGGTTTTGTAGCAGTGAGGCCTCTCCTCAGAGGACAATCTGTGTCAGACCAGCCATTCCTGTCAGTGGAGCCCTTTGTAGCGCAGACAGCATCGGGCTCAAGCCTAGGGGTCACCCTAAGGGTCAAGCCCCAGCATGTCTCATGCTACCCATACCGTAAAACTCAAAGGAAAGATTCGGGGTGCACAGAGGCACCATATAGGCTGGTTCATAAAGCTTCCTCGGGCACAGGTAGGTTTGTAAATCATGCGTGTGTAACTTAGCGTTTCATTCGAAAGGGGGTAAATATTTCAGGCAAAACAAGCAGTGACAAAGTCAGTGGGTCTGGCTTGCTTTTAATACCGATTAAAGCATTAAAAACCAGCAGCAATGGAAAAGAAAAATGATTGCTTTCTCTTTACAGTGCATTTATGTGATACAGACGTTAGGGCGTCATGTACCAAGGGTTTTAGCGTGTGCAAACCTTCCAACTTGGTACATCCGATGGGTTGCATACACTAAGCCATTTAATAGTTCAGAAAAGGTTTTCCAAATCGTTAAGATTACGAAATCATAGCGGATCGGCATTTGGAAGGAGTGTGTTAAGGGTGCCACTTACAATTCCTAATTCCTAGTGGTGTGCATTATTGTCTTGTGATGAAAATCCAGTTGTAAAACATTGCCAATATTGTATCAACACCTCCCTTGTCCGAAGCACTCTTTCCCCATGGTGAATCTTCTAAAGAGTGATCCAACACTTTGATTCCCCTTCCCCATCCCTCCGGAAGATTTTTCTCTTGATGCCCCCATGACGGGGCGTTAATGTTTCATTGAATGACACTCTTTCCCCTTGGGTGGTAAACTGACGAGGGCTACGATATGGGGGCTCAGTTCTATTAATCCATGTTTTCCTATGCTATCGCACGACAATTTCTTTTTATTTTTTTAGACATTGTCCTATATTTTATTATTTACATCGCTGATTCCTTGTAGCACAAAGCTGACTTTTCTTTTGATTTGTTCTCCTTTATCTACGAAGACGTGGGCTCTTTTGGCCTCTCTGATGCAATGCCATTAAACCCCCAATAAGGAATTGTGATTAAACAAATCCTGGCACCTCAAGGGACCCCTTTGTGAAAGTTGAAGAGAAACCTCCGTTAGGAGGAGGCAGGGGTCCATGGGCTCACTGCTTACTCTTACAAAAAATTATGAAACTTGTCACTTTTTTAATGCTTTTTGTTTTTCTTTAAGGAAAATAAGCTGCATAAAAAAAAAGAGTTGTTTATTTAGAAGCAATCACTGACCTAGTGGCTGCAGGGAACATCCCTGTGATGACAGTGAATGGTACTGGCCTAACTCATTAATATTCATGAGCTAGGTAAACTTGGGACTCACAGTGATTCAGTATTTTGTGCACTGACCTATAAGAACATAGATCAGTTTGCAAAATACCAATGCATTCGGTGAAGCTCCGTGCACCAATAACACCCACTCCTCCCGAAGGCGTTCTTGGTCCAGCGAGCCATTAATGTGCAACAATTCACCGTACTTTTGAAATGTAAAACAGTCCCTCATGCACTGAAATGAAAGCTCTCCATAGGAGGTGGAAGGATGCACCAAGCAGCCAATAGCATGACAGGAGAACTAAATACTTGTCGGGGAGCAGCTAAAGCTCCCTCGATGTATATTGTACAACACCTGTAACAACAGGTCTCTCATGCAACTGTGCTATCAAGCCAGACTTAGGAAGTGAAATTACCACACGGTTGTGGGTTTTGCACCTCATCCCCCCATTGGAATACGGAATATAATACAGTTTGTCTTTCTCTGTGGTAAAACTCCACAATCTGCCCCATTTTCCTCTGGTAAATTCCACCAAATGATACATGGAGGGATTTGTGTATGGAAAACGTCCAGGAGCAAACACAGCAGGTAACGTGGAATTGGGGGCAAACGCTGTTTCCACCTGTTTCCACCTGTACAGCAGGGCTTTCAAAGAGCCCTGTGAGCTGGTTCACAAAGACAGAAACACATGATCTATGAACATCATGGAACTGTGCAGACTTTTCCAAAGTGGTGGTGATGTTTCATCCATTAGAACCCCCCACCCAGATACGTGAAAGGGGATGTTCCCTGCGTGCTGTGGGTGGTCAGGGAAACGCAGGATAAGTCGAATGCACATCCACACAGCTGCGTGCACCTGAATGTCCATGAGCAAGGGCTGCAGAAAGTGCGGGAAAGTGCATGCTGCCTTTATTTTTCACAACGTGTGAGTAGAAAAGACATTTCTCGGAGAAATATATTCCAAGAAGAAAGAAGTTGTTAATTTTCCTTATTCGTATGTCTTGCACCAGTGGGAAGTTTCGTGACAGAACTAATTCCCGCCATACATTGGTGCAGCCCACGAGCGCGGAAATGTGTAACTTTGTGAAATGTGCTCCATCCGTTCTAAAGTGTCAGAAGAAGCAAAGCAAGAACAGATGCTTGTGATAGCGAGTGAGGGCAAGTGAAGGCGAGTGATGGCCAGTGATGGTGAGTGAAGGCAAGTGATGGCCAGTGAGAAAAATTGGTGGCGAGGGATGGCAACTGAGGGCAAGTGAAGGCGAGTGATGGCGAGTGAAGGTGAGTGAGGGCAAGTGATGGCGAGTGAGAGCATGTGATGGCATGTGAGGGCAAGTGATGGTGAGTGAGGGCGAGTGAGGGAAAGTGATGGCTAGTGAGGACAAAGGGTGGTGAGTAATGGCAAATGAGGGCAAGTGATGGCAAGTGAGTGCAGGTGATGGCCAGTGAGGACAATTGGTGGCGAGTGATGGGCACTGAGGGCAAGTGAAGGCAAGTGAGAGCAAGTGATGGTGAATGAGGGTGAGTGAGGGTGAGTGATGGCAAGTGAGGGCACGTGATAGTGAATGAGGGCAAGTGATGGTGAGTGAGGGCAAGTGATGGCCAGTGAGGGCAAATGGTGGTGAGTGATGGCAACTGAGGGCAAGTGATGGCGAGTGAGAGCAAGTGATGGCCAGTGAGGACAAGTGGCGGTGTGTGATGGCGACTGAGGTCAAGTGATGGTGAGTGAGGGCAAGTGGTGGTGACTGATGGCGACTGAGGGCAAGTGATGGCGACTGAGGACAAGTGATGGTGAGTGAGGACAAGTGATGGTGAGTGAGGGAAAGTGATAGTGAGTGAGGGCACGTGATGGCAAGTGAGGGCATGTGTTGGCGAGTGGGGACCAGTGATGGCGAATGATGGCAAGAGGCGACAAGCACTGGTCTTGTTGTGGCTTGGAGTAGTGGACATTTAATAAAGACTTGTGAAAAGGTAACTATATGACCTCATCATTAAATTGTCGGCATCCGTTGTGGTGTTGTACCACAACATAGCAGTGGAAATACTGATCAGCAGATACATTGCGATAATATTATTGATTCCAACATGACCTCACTGAGATTTAATAGGAGTAACTCTACACTTAACTTGACAATAAATATTTTAGTGGTCAACATTATAGTCGATATATCTGCAGGGAAATATTTCAACCATGGTAAAGTCAGTATCCAGCCAAAATACTTTTTAAAATATATAGTGAAAGACAAATATTGTGTCAAAATGGTTATGAAGTTAAGAATATCATGGGAACAAATGTAGAAGGTATGAATTTATTTATTTTTAATCTTTAATATTATGTTTTAATAGAGTTAAATATAATATTGTTTTGTTAATATGGTTGTATATTTTTATATTAATTGTATACTTGTGATTGTTTTTAAAATACTATTAAGAATTTATCATTTTTCTACTAAAATTGTTAAATTGTTTGCCACATTTTTTGGGGTGGGGTAGTAAGGTGGTGTTTGTTTTAATTGAAAACTTAAAAAAAAACATTTTAAAATGGGATTTATTTAATGTAATTCGTTTTGTTTATAATGAATAGTTTTCTTATGTTAAAGATATTTTTAAACTGTATTTTTTGTCCATATTTCACCTTTTTTTCATATCCGAGTGTGAATTGTACATTTAACCCCTCCAAAGTCCAACACTTTCATTATCTTTGCTTACTTGGAGCTTCAAAAGTAAATTTGACCTTCCCGAAGTCCAAACATTTCTCTACTGTTGCTCACATTGGAGTGCAAAAAGTAAATCTGACCTCTCCAGAGACCAACACTTCCCCTAATGTTGCTGAGACTGGAGTGGGAATAGTAACTCTGTCGGCTCAAAAGTCCAACACTTTTCCTAATTTTGCTTACATTGGAGAAGGATTAATAAACCTGATCCGTCCAAACTCCAACACTTTCCTTCCCGTTGACCTATTGGAGCGGGAATAGTAAAGCTAACTCATTCAAGTCCAACACTTTTCCTACTGTTGCTAAGACCGTAAAGGAAACAGTAAATTTGAGCCCTACAATGTCCGGCACTTTCCCTGCTTTTGTTTTTGTTGGAGTAGGAATATTAAATATAACCCTTACAAAGTAACATTTTCCATACTGTTACTCGTATAGTACATTTGACCTCTCCAAAGTCCAGCTCTTTACCTATTTTTACTTTTGTTGCAGTGGCAATAGTATATCCCGCCCCTCCAAAGTCCAACACTTACCCTACTGAAGGTCAGGTTGTACCCCCAAGTGTAATGTTTTAGCAGATTTTTTCACAATTGATTTAATAGATATGTTGTTTTAGTTTTAAATGTTAGCTTAACATTATTTGTAAAAACAAAATATTTGTTTGTAGTAATACTTTTATTAGGTGTGGCGCCGTGGCCAGGGCGACTGACCCTGGAATCTGGGGATCACGGTTCGATCCCCGGCGGCAGATTAGCCCAGCACCATGTGACTCTGGGCAATAGCTTGCTTAATCTTCCCGACGGCCCCCAGCGCCTAGAGACCCTTACGGGTGATTGTTCGCGCTTTGCGAATGTGGATTAATATTATTATTACTTTATTTTTAATTTGAATATTGTTTTTCTATATATGTTTAAATGTCTAGTGTTTGTAATTATTCTTATTTATGTTTAAGTATGTATTTTTATTTTATGCTTGTAAGTAATAATTTGTAATATCTTTTTGATAATATTGCTGTATTGTTTGTATTACAATATCATTTTCATAGTTAGATGTTTTAAAATGAATATAGCCTATCATAGTTATAATTCAATATACCTACCTATTTTCTGATGATATTGCGGTCGTCTAAGTTTTAGTTTTGACTTTACATGCGAGGTATGTAACGTTGGTGTAGGAGAGTAGGGTCTGCTATCCTATGGTCACCCCAAATTTTTGCTTTTTGCTTCACTGGTTTTTGACATATTGAGGCTGTGGGCCTGCTAATCAGACCCCCAGCCTGCTGTTCTCTCTAACTAAATTGACACTATGTACCCTAGGTGCATAACCAATTGGAAGTGGATCACCCTGTGAGCCCCTGTACCAGTGTACACTAGGTACCCAGGGCATTGGTGTATCTAAGGCCTGCCAGGGGCTGAAGCATGTATTATGCCACCCCAGGCTTGGCCTAACAAATTTGACACAACTGGCTGATCAATCAGCTGGGGTAAGTTGGTGTAACCACCTCTTACTTAGGTGTAGTATACCTATACCTAACCTTAAATGGGACACATGTTAACCTATAAGTCACTCCTATGGCAGGCCTTAACAATCCTGAAGGCAGAGTGCTTGGTTCCATGTGAGATGGTGCTCTGGCATGAGCTGAGCCTGTCTACAGTGGTCGGAACAACTTCCTTCTACCGTTTCCAGATATCGTCATACCATATACTCTTAAGTGCATTATGAACCTCGCGGTTAAATGCTATCTTTGGTTTGGCTTTATCAAAACATGTCGAGTAAGGTGTCATACGAATTGGAATACTAACCCCTCGCCAATTCTGGCGACGGGGTTAGCATTCCACCCTTCTAGAGGGACACGACATGTACAGTACCTGAAACCCGGGTAAAATCAGACATAGCCTCAGCTCCACAAAATGGATGCTGCCACCACAGACACAAGTCTGCCCTCCTGCTGCTGGGAGTCCTTCCAGCTTGGGAGACGTGGACAAAGGGTTTCCTGCCAGGGGAGGTGCGAGCACCACCCCAGACAGGATTTTGTGTATTGGTCAGGTAGGGCTTGAAAGAAACCAGACATGCCTGAGGCTCACAAGGAGCCTCGGTGCATATGCCAGTTCAAACCGGTCCTGGGGCACACCAGCCCCGGACCTGGGGTGAGCTGGACAAAGGATTGGGGGTGTAACCACCCCCCTTCCTGGTCCCACCCTTAGGGAGAGACCTAGCAGGTAGTCCGGCCCCTAGAATCCGCTTAAAGGTAGGAGCTGTGTCCTAAGACTTCAGACATCCTGGAATCAACTTAACCACAAGAAGAAGACGGGAACTTCGACGCTCTGCTGCACAGAGGACTGAAGGAAATCTCCCCTATGGTCAGGGAGTGACCATCTTGCTAACGCAAGCACCAACCAGCTATCCAACGTCTGCTTTGCTGCCGCCTCCAGCCGGAGCCCGAGCCCAGAGCCCAACAAGACCTGGACCTCCAGACCTCTCACAGCCCGATCCACAGTCCCTGCAAAGAAGGAACCCGTGGAGGCACCGAGACCCGTGGAGCCAGCCATCTTGGAAGACCGACGACAAGCTGCAAGCGCAACGACAGAGGCTCCCTCCAAGTTGTGCTTTGGGTCTTGAGAAGCCCAACCACCGAGCAATATCTGCACTAAAGGTGAGCCCTCCAGCATCTCCACGATCTGCGTGGGGCCCCTCTGCACTTTGCATCTCGACGCGCCTGCCCGGTCCCTGGCCCGCTGGCTAGTGGCCATTTTGGCGATGAAACTTGAAACTAATGATGCTGGTCTGGTTGCTCCAGACTGGCCCTAGCTGCTCTCCAAAAGAGCAGCCCCTCTGACCTTGCTGCTCAGAACAATCAGCTTTCCTCTCTTTCCACGACTCCTGCCTTTGCCAAGGCTTGTTTGCTTCTTTCGAGTTGCCGACACCGCCGACAGCGAGAACCTGCGTGGGACAGCTCGTGACTCGACTCCTGGACATCGTCAACCTTCAGGGACCACGTGGCTGCGGAGACAAACTACACCTCTTTGCCTGTTTGCACCCAACATCGCCTGGTACCTACCTGGTGCCACGCCGGTCACTGGCTAGTGACTGTGAACACTGTCCCCTCTGCTTTCAGGTCTTCTACAACTCCGATCCACCCTTGGATCCAACGCAGCTCTTCTGGACCGACCGCCTGCAGCATCTTTGTCATCAGGCTCCATTGAATCGATAGGAGAAACCCGACGCACTTCGAGACCTATGCACCCACTTCCTGTGGGTGAGGTAAAGCTGGCACTCCGGTGCCCAAGTGTAGAGAATCATCTCTAGTGTCTGTGTTTCGAATCTTGAGATCGTAGTCCACCCAGAAGACCCTTTCTGCAGTAACTTTTTAACTTTTACACACCCATTGAAAACCTATGGGAGCACGCGTGTGACTTTCCTCACTGCACACGCAACCCGTGGACCTCCTGGTCACTAACTGAAGTTAGCTCCTTGTAGGCCCAGCGATTCTAGAGGCCCTAGGCCTTTTCCCTTTCCTGTTCGTGGTACTTATACCACTATTTTAGTATATGGTTTGAGTGGCCACCAGGGCCCATCCATATAAAGTGCAACTTCTGTATATTATAACATTGTCTTGTTTAACGATTTGTGCTCCTGTGCTCATAAAGAGTCTAGGGGATACTTTGAGAAATAAATACATATATATTTTCAATATATATCTGTGTGGTGTCCTTTCATTGGTATAAAGGGGGGTTACATTTGGTAAAACAGCCTGCTTAACACGCTTTAACGAGTTTAGCCTCAAAGACTGCTTAGCCTACGCTACCACTAGGGCAGCTAGTCCGAAAAGGTTGACTTACAACCACACCATAAGGGTTGCTTGGCATGGCACAAGGTGGTCACTTTAACTAGTGAACATCATATACCAGGCCAACTTCTCACATTGGTGAGCAGCGGTTGGATTTGAGCTTGCTGTGTTTTACCATTGTAATCTCTTGGTTACCAATTGAAAGATCACATAGGTACCTGTAGGTACATATAAAACAAGATTAGATATACATAAGTTCTACTGAACTTAGTTGTTGTAGAGCAAAGGGAGTAGCACACCCTGACTACAACTACTAGATAGGTTTAGTAGGTAAACCCAAGTGTAGGTAGATTGCAACACATCCACCCACACTTAAGAGCAATGGAGGGGGCAGAGGGGTCCAAGGTACCCATCTCTGTCGAGAGTGACCCCCAGAGGGCACCAACTCTCTTTGCTACCCTAAATCAAAATGAGCTCAGGCAGTTGGCAAATATCAGGGGCCTTAAACAGCCCAAGAACCCTACTTCTGCTGAACTCAGAGAGCTTTTACAGGCTGATGAAGATCAGAAAGCTCTCAAGAAAGCCTCCCAGTTAGGCCCCTTAGGGACTGGAACAGGAGGCCCCCCTTCTGAAGATGCTACTGAGGTACCCCTTTCCAATAGTCACCCCTTAGATGAGAACCATACTACAGAGGATGAAAGTGATAAGGGTACTGATACAGAAGGTAGTGAGGATGAAGGGAGAATTAGCCCAGTGCCAAGTGTTATACGTGGCCCAGCTAACCTAAGGCTATTGGGGACTGACAATGGGATCATCCCATTGGATCTCCCCAGTGGACTTAACCAGGGGCTTGGGAGGCAAAGGAATCACTCAGGTGAATCTAATGCTTCTCATACCTCTAGAGGCTCTCAAGGTCACTCCAGGAGAAGGATGACCACCCCTCAGAGGAGGGAACATGAGGCCAGAATGAAGGAAGCTCAGCTGAGAATCAGGAGACAAGAGCTAGAAGTAGCTCTGATGGAAGAGAAACTGAGTAAGGCTAGGCAACCTAAAGAGAGTGGGTCTATACCCACTGGTGGCAGCATTGTCCCTAAGGACAAAGATAGGGTCTTTGACAATAGGAACCTGTCCAAGGTTGTGCCCCCCTACAAAAGTGGGGATGACATCCACAAATGGATGACTGCTCTTGAGAGAGCCTGCAAAGTGCAGCAGGTTCCTGAATGTAAATGTTGTAGACTTGTAAAGCGCACAGCTGCCCCAGCAATGGGGCGTCCCGGCGCTGTAGACCGCTGGGGAACCCGTCCTGGCTATCCCTGTGAGATGGTCCCTTACTGGGTATCTCCAAGGTGAAACCAGGCATCCCCGGCGTCTGTGGGGGGCCGTTGTAGAGATGAGGCAAGCTTAATGCCCAGAGTTGCCGAGTGTGTTCCTGGTTAGAGTAGGTACCGAGGCGAGAATTATCAAGTCTGTTTTGACCCTGGTCCACAACCCTGCCGCGTCGGGAATTGAACCCTGGTCCCTGGCCGATTTTCTGCTTAGACCAGTGGACAGCAATCTTATGGCTCTCCTTTGAAGGAAGAGGCAGAGATAGACTCCTCACTGTTAGGGAGGAGGATGTCAGAAATTACAGAGCCCTGAAGAGTGTCCTAGTTGATGGGTTAGGCTTAACCACTGAACAGTACAGGTTAATGTTCAGAGACACCCAGAAGACACAGACTCAGGACTGGTCTGAATACATTGAATGTGCCACTAAGGCTTTGGAGGGTTGGTTGCTGGGAAGTAAGGTATCTGATTATACAGGATTGTACAATTTGATGATGAGAGAACAGATTTTAAATAACTGTCAGAACCAGCAACTGCATCAACACTTGGTTGACTCAGATCTGACCTCTCCCCAAGAATTGGGAAAGAAGGCAGACAAATGGGTCAGAACCAGGGTTAAGCAAAAGAACCAGAACCAGGGCCAAGGGGGTGATCAGAAGAAAACAGACCAAAAGGGTGGAGATCAGAAATCAAAAGACCAGAAGTCTTCAACAGGGCCCCAAACTAGTACTAACGAGGGTGGGTCCCAGCCTAAAGGGAAGAAGAAAGAAGGTCCAAAGAAACCCTGGTGCAAATCTTGCAAGAATACAACTCACTGGACTAGTGATTGTAAGAAGGGTGGAGCCCCCAACACTGTTGCCCCTAAGGCACCTGCTCCCAGTACTACTGTTAGCAGTGTTGGTCCCCAAACAAAGGGTGTAGTGGGAATCACTATGGGAACTGAAGGAGATTCTGACTTAGACAGAACCCTGACACAGGCAGTCTTGATCTGTGATGGGGACATGGATTTGTCCCTGACTGTGAGCCCCAGTAACCTGGGCAAGTACAGACAGACTCCTTTAATAAATGAAAAAGTGTCTCAAGCCTACAGGGACACATGTGCCAGTGTCACTATGGTGACACCAGGCTTTGTGGATCCTGGACCGTACATACCAGGTGAGAACTACCTGGTGACCAATGCCAGCAATGCCACTACTTCACACAGTGTGGCAGTTGTTAACTTCTCATGGGGAGGGGTAACTGGCCTCAAAAGGGTTGTGGTTAGTGCAGACCTCCCAGTAGAATGTTTGTTGGGCAATGACCTAGAGAGTTCTCTTTGGTCAGAAGTGGAGTACAGGACACATGCAGAGATGTTAGGTATATCACCACATGTCCTTGCTGTGACCAGGTCACAGTCCAAAAAGTGCCTTACTGAACCACAGGTCTTGGATCGTGGAACAATGGACCAAGCACCTACCAAGAAGAAGAACAGGAAGGTTAAGGCTGTGCCTTCCCCCCTGCCTCAAGGTGATGATCAGCCTTCCCAGGAAGATGATCTAGAGAACCCTGAAGGAACTGTCCCTGAAGAGCTTGAACCTGATCAGGTTGAGTTTCTGGGGACAGGGGGACCTTCCAGGGCTGACTTGGGGCAGGCTCAGTTAACCTGTCCATCTCTTGAACCCCTCAGACAGCTGGCTGCTGCTGAGGCTGCTGGGAATGCTCAAGGTACCCATAAAGTGTATTGGGATGATGGGCTCCTTTATTCAGAGGCTAGAGACCCAAAACCTGGTGCAACCAGGAGGTTGGTTATACCTCTGCAATTTAGGGGCTTCCTTCTTACCTTGGCCCATGATATTCCTCTAGCAGGACACTTAGGCCAGAACAAGACCTGGGACAGGCTTGTCCCTCACTTTCACTGGCCTCACATGAATGAAGATACCAAGGAGTTTTGTCGCTCCTGTGTGACCTGCCAAGCCACTGGCAAATCAGGTGGCACAACAAAGGCCCTCCTAATACCACTACCTGTGGTGGGGGTCCCCTTTGAAAGAGTGGGAATAGATATAGTGGGTCCCATGGATCCTCCCACTGCATCTGGGCACAGATTTATACTGGTGGTAGTGGATCATGCCACCAGGTATCCAGAGGCAATTCCCCTTAGGACCACTACAGCACCTGTTGTGGCCAGGGCCCTGCTGGGAGTATTCTCCAGAGTGGGGTTTCCTAAGGAGGTGGTTTCTGACAGAGGTACCAACTTCATGTCAGGATACTTGACAGCTATGTGGAAGGAATGTGGTGTCAACTACAAGTTCACCACTCCTTATCACCCACAATGCAATGGGCTTGTTGAGAGATTCAACAAGACCCTAAAGGGTATGATCAAAGGATTACCTGAAAAGCTCAGGCGAAGATGGGACATCCTTCTACCCTGCCTTCTGTTTGCTTACAGAGAGGTCCCACAAAAAGGAGTTGGCTACAGCCCCTTTGCATTGTTGTTTGGGCACCCTGTAAGAGGCCCACTGTGTTTAGTGAAGGAAGGATGGGAGTTACCTCTCAAAAAGCCTAAACAAGACATAGTGGACTATGTACTTGGTCTCCGCTCCAGGATGGCTGAGTATATGGAGAAGGCATCCAAAAACCTTGAGGCAAGCCAGGCCTTACAGAAAGCTTGGCATGACCAAAAGGCTGTCTTGGTTGAGTTTCAGCCAGGACAGAAGGTATGGGTGTTGGAGCCAGTGGCCCCAGCAGCACTCCAAGACAAATGGTCTGGACCCCATACAATCCTGGAAAAGAAGGGAGAGGTTACCTACTTGGTGGACCTAGGAACTCCCAGGAGTCCCCACAGGGTACTCCATGTTAACAGGTTAAAAGCATATGTTGACAGGGCAGACATGGGCTTGCTCATGGCTACAGATGAGGGACAGGAGGAAGAGAGTGACCCTCTCCCAGACCTGTTGTCTCAGAACCCTGAGGATGGTTCAGTTGAAGGAGTGACCCTTGGAGGCAACCTCACTGAGCATCAGCAGATTGAATGTAGACAGGTTCTACAATCATTTCAGCATATGTTTTCATTGATACCTAGTCAAACTGACTGGTGTACCCATGTGGTGGACACTGGTGACAGTCTGCCTGTGAAGAACAAACTTTACAGACAACCTGACCACGTCAGGGACTGTATAATGGCTGAGGTACACAAAATGCTGGAACTGGGTGTCATTGAACCCTCAGAGAGCCCCTGGGCTAGCCCAGTGGTTCTGGTCCCCAAACCACACACCAAAGATGGCAAGAGAGAGATGAGGTTCTGTGTGGATTACAGAGGACTCAATGCTGTCACTAAGACAGATGCACATCCTATTCCAAGGGCAGATGAGCTCATAGACAAACTAGCTTCTGCTAAGTTTTTGAGCACATTTGACTTGACAGCTGGTTATTGGCAAATCAGATTAGCTGAGGAGTCTAAGGCCAAAACAGCCTTCTCAACCCCAGGTGGGCACTATCAATTTTTGGTGATGCCCTTTGGTCTGAAGAATGCACCTGCCACCTTCCAAAGGTTGGTGAATCAAGTCCTTAATGGGTTGGATGACTTTTGTGCAGCATATCTTGATGACATTGCTGTCTTTAGCTCCACCTGGGAGGATCACCTGATCCACCTGAAGAAGGTACTTGAGGCTCTGCAAAAGGCAGGCCTCACTATCAAGGCTACTAAGTGCCAGATAGGGCAGAGTAAGGTTGTGTATTTGGGCCACCTTGTAGGTGGAGGCCAAGTTCAACCACTGGAGAGTAAGATACAATCCATCAAGGACTGGTCCCCTCCAACCACCCAGACTCAAGTTCGAGCTTTCTTGGGCTTGACTGGGTACTACAGGAAGTTTGTTAAGAACTATGGGTCCATTGTGACTCCTCTTAATGATCTGACATCCAAGAAGATGCCCAAAAAGGTTCAGTGGACAGTAAGCTGTCAAAAGGCATTTGATGACCTGAAGAAGGCCATGTGCTCTGCACCTATCCTGAAAAGTCCTGACTACTCCAAAGAGTTTATTGTCCAAACAGATGCTTCTGAGTTGGGTGTGGGAGCTGTGCTGTCACAACTTAATGTAGATGGTCAAGACCAACCCATTGCTTTTATTAGCAGAAGGTTGACCCCCAGAGAGAAGAATTGGTCAGCTATTGAGAGGGAGGCCTTTGCTGTGGTGTGGGCCCTGAAGAAGCTGAGGCCATACTTGTTTGGCACTCACTTCAAGATTCAGACCGACCATAAGCCCCTCTTGTGGCTAAATCAGATGAAGGGTGAAAACCCCAAACTGCTTAGGTGGTCCATTTCCCTACAGGGGATGGACTTTACAGTGGAGCACCGGCCAGGTACGGACCATGGGAATGCAGATGGTCTCTCCAGGTACTTCCACTTAGGACATGAAGACGAGACTGGTCAAGGCTAGTTTAATGTCCCTGCGTTTGGGGGGGGTTGTGTAGGAGAGTAGGGTCTGCTATCCTATGGTCACCCCAAATTTTTGCTTTTTGCTTCACTGGTTTTTGACATATTGAGGCTGTGGGCCTGCTAATCAGACCCCCAGCCTGCTGTTCTCCCTAACTAAATTGACACTATGCACTATAGGTGCATAACCAATTGGAAGTGGATCACCCTGTGAGCCCCTGTACCAGTGTACACTAGGTACCCAGGGCATTGGTGTATCTAAGGCCTACCAGGGGCTGAAGCATGTATTGTGCCACCCCTGGCCTGGCCTAACAAATTTGACACAACTGGCTGATCACTCAGCTGGGGTAAGTTGGTGTAACCACCTCTTACTTAGGTGTAGTATACCTATACCTAACCTTAAATGGGACACATGTTAACCTATAAGTCACTCCTATGGCAGGCCTTGACAATCCTGAAGGCAGAGTGCTTGGTTCCATGTGAGATGGTGCTCTGGCATGAGCTGAGCCTGTCTGCAGTGGTCGGAACAACTTCCTTCTACCGTTTCCAGATATCGTCATACCATATACTCTTAAGTGCATTATGAACCTCGCGGTTAAATGCTATCTTTGGTTTGGCTTTATCAAAACATGTCGAGTAAGGTGTCATACGAATTGGAATACTAACCCCTCGCCAATTCTGGCGACGGGGTTAGCATTCCACCCTTCTAGAGGGACACGACATGTACAGTACCTGAAACCCGGGTAAAATCAGACATAGCCTCAGCTCCACAAAATGGATGCTGCCACCACAGACACAAGTCTGCCCTCCGGCTGCTGGGAGTCCTTCCAGCTTGGGAGACGTGGACAAAGGGTTTCCTGCCAGGGGAGGTGCGAGCACCACCCCAGACAGGATTTTGTGTATTGGTCAGGTAGGGCTTGAAAGAAACCAGACATGCCTGAGGCTCACAAGGAGCCTCGGTGCATATGCCAGTTCAAACCGGTCCTGGGGCACACCAGCCCCGGACCTGGGGCGAGCTGGACAAAGGATTGGGGGTGTAACCACCCCCCTTCCTGGTCCCACCCTTAGGGAGGGACCTAGCAGGTAGTCCGGCCCCTAGAATCCGCTTAAAGTTAGGAGCTGTGTCCTAAGACTTCAGACATCCTGGAATCAACTTAACCACAAGAAGAAGACGGGAACTTCGACGCTCTGCTGCACAGAGGACTGAAGGAAATCTCCCCTATGGTCAGGGAGTGACCATCTTGCTAACGCAAGCACCAACCAGCTATCCAACGTCTGCTTTGCCGCCGCCTCCAGCCGGAGCCCGAGCCCAGAGCCCAACAAGACCTGGACCTCCAGACCTCTCACAGCCCGATCCACAGTCCCTGCAAAGAAGGAACCCGTGGAGGCACCGAGACCCGTGGAGCCAGCCATCTTGGAAGACCGACAACAAGCTGCAAGCGCAACGACAGAGGCTCCCTCCAAGTTGTGCTTTGGGTCCTGAGAAGCCCAACCACCGAGCAGCATCTGCACCAAAGGTGAGCCCTCCAGCATCTCCACGATCTGCATGGGGCCCCTCTGCACTTTGCATCTCGACGCGCCTGCCTGGTCCCTGGCCCGTTGGCTAGTGGCCATTTTGGCGACGAAATTTGAAACTAACGATGCTGGTCTGGTTGCTCCAGACTGGCCCTAGCTGCTCTCCAAAAGAGCAGCCCCTCTGACCTTGCTGGTCAGAACAATCAGCTTTCCTCTCTTTCCACGACTCCTGCCTTTGCCAAGGCTTGTTTGCTTCTTTCGATTCGCCGACACCGCCGACAGCGGGAGCCTGCGTGGGACAGCTCGTGACTTGACTCCTGGACATCATCGACCTTCAGGGACCACGTGGCTGCGGAGAAAAGCTACACCCCTTTGCCTGTTTGCACCCGACATCGCCTGGTACCTACCTGGTGCCACGCCGGTCACTGGCTAGTGACTGTGAACACTGTCCCCTTTGCTTTCAGGTCTTCTACAACTCCGATCCACCCTTGGATCCAACGCAGCTCTTCTGGACCGACCGCCTGCAGCATCTTTGTCATCAGGCTTCATTGAATCGATAGGAGAAACCCGACGCACTTCGAGACTTATGCACCCGCTTCCTGTGGGTGAGGTAAAGCTGGCACTACGGTGCCCAAGTGTAGAGAATCATCTCTAGTGTCTGTGTTTCGAATCTTGAGATCGTAGTCCACCCAGAAGACCCTTTCTGCAGTAATTTCTTAACTTTTACGCACCCATTGAAAACCTATGGGAGCACGCGTGTGATTTCCTCACTGCACACGCAACCCGTGGACCTCCTGGTCACTAACTGAAGTTAGCTCCTTGTAGGCCCAGCGATTCTAGAGGCCCTAGGCCTTTTCCCTTTCCTGTTCGTGGTACTTATACCACTATTTTAGTGTATGGTTTGAGTGGCAGCTAGTCCGAAAAGGTGGACTTACAACCACACCATAAGGGTTGCTTGGAATGGCACAAGGTGGTCACTTTAACTAGTGAACATCATATACCAGGCCAACTTCTCACAGTTGGTTATTGTTTTGGTGATTTATTTGTCTCCAATATTTTTGACTGATTTTTCATCCAGCAACTAAAATACTCACCTCCAACCTCAGGTCCACACATGGAAAACAAAGGATCCATGTTATGACCTCTTTGTCTTGTTCAACTGAGTGAAAATAGTGGAAATAAAAACATTCTCACAAAGTCTTGTTTAAGATTTTACAAGAAATTGTCAATAATTCGAGGGACAAGCAGAGGGTTAACCAAGGCCCGCCGACAAGTCTTGCATATGGTGGCACCTTCTGGTTGACAAAGATTGATTTAAGAAACGTATCCTTAAGAATTAGTGGTGTGCAAAGCTGAAAAGTCATCCGACCCACAATTCACACACTTTTTGTTCCAAATTTTGAGCTTGAAAAAAGTAGCTGAATCAGTAAAGTTCAGCAGAAGCAGGTGGGCTAATATTCATTTGGAGCCACCCCAACACTGAGCCCCTTCTCCAAAATCCTGCTAAGCCTCTGGGTCTGTCCAGCGTGGCCATAAACTGCACATCCCCACACACTGTTTCCAGCAGCCCACGCCCTCCTGCCTCACCCTACACAATCTGTTCAACTTTGCATCGTGCTTTTTGCCAGGTGAACTTGGCAGAGGTTTTAGGTAGCCATGATTTCCTGATTTAGGAGTCCCACCCAAGGGACATCCTTGAGCAGAAAGATGCCACGGGGTGGAGGGGCGAGCCAGTGCTTTGAACTCAGAACTTTGCTAAGCCAGGAAACGTCACCATCTCTCTCTAAGACCAGATTTTCCCTACTCTGCTCAGCTTCACAGGCGGACTGAGCTGAGGAGCTTGTGTTGTTGCACCTGCACCCAGTGAGTGGTACAAAGAACTGAGAAGAATTTGGGCAGCATTTCCAGCACCCCCAAAATGACTTTCTGCTCTCCACTGATACAGGAATGAATCCAGAAACACGTGCCTAGAGTTATACTGCACAGGCTTCACCATCAAGGGTGAAAAGTTAAAGACCACCACTGAAGTGTCATCATGCACTGCATTTACCATGATGCATTGGGGCAAACTGAGTGTTGGGATGTGAGGAGGTGTGCTCCCACCCTCCTTTCGAAGGAAAAGAAAAACTATACCCACCCCTTCTATCTATGTAGAAATCTTGCAATGAGAAATGGACAGTTTCTCACACTGCAACTCACCCTGTATGTTTCTCTGAGTGACAGCGGCGTGTTCCTTGCAAGCTGCGCTTAGCACGAGGGGTGCCCCGGAACGGATGCTGCAGGACAGTGAACTGCATGCAGGGACATCAATGCTGAGAGTGTCAGCAGTCTGATGAGCTAACTAGATCTTGATGCAAGAGAACCTTTCGTAGAGGAAGCAGAGATACACAAGTTCCAGAGGGATTCATAAACATGGTAAGAGTTATCAAATTAATAAAGCGGGAACTTGTGATATACATTACAGAGCAATGACCTGCACTGAAGAGAAGAGAGGCAATTTAAAAAGAGGTTCCTATATCAGAAAAGGGGAGACATTCAAATTAAAGCAGCTGCTCTTTTTATCAACACGTGATCCAATTTAGAGATGGGAAAAGTTTGCAAATTCAGTTGTATTTTAAATGTAGACAACTTAATTTTTATCAAAATAATTTTGCAAAATCTGCAATATGTACTTTTTTTGCAGAACTCTTGCAAAAATGTTTTTGTAATGTTTCAAGTGGAAAGTGACAGAGGCATCAGGAGCGGCCCTGGGATTTCAATGCCAGCCTCCAAGGGCTCCAATCCACTGGCACAATGCCCTGGTCACCAATGTCTCTCCCTCTCATCTGGGTAAGAAAACATCCGTCACTCTCAAAAGGACAGGTGACCGTGGCTGCCCCACTGGACCTCTGAGCCACACCCGCCGCCTCATGGCAGAACACAGGAGCAGTCAGTGAACACACAACATTCTAGTACTCCTGGGGTGACCAATCGAAACCTGCAGAGGCTTCTGTGACATTCCTGGCAGGGACACACACAACCCCGTAATGCTATTAAAGTGTCTTAGATAACTAGATCATTTATGGCAGCAGCATAGATGGGAGGCAGACTGTCATTAACATGCATGGATTTTTAGGCCTGGCTTGACAGTGCAAATGCCAACTGACCTACACCAATATTATTCTACAGTGCGTTGCTTCCATCCAAATACATATCCATTTCCATGCCATCTACTTAGAACTGCCTTTAAATTAACGTTTACACTAAATTGATGCTTGGGATTTTTATGCAAACAATTTTGAGTGGTGTCTCAAAACTAGGGGCCATATAAGCAACAACTTGCGATAATTATCGCAAACCACGCTTAGCGCGATTTTTTTCATCGCCTCCTATCGCTGGATTCTATCGCGGAGATAACACAGTATTACCAACGTTTATCTCCACGGCGATAAAAAATCCAGCGATAGCGGCGAATCCCTCCTTTAACGTGAGATTTCCAGCGATAAAAATCCTATCGCTAAGGAAAAGCTCGCTAATAGGCAGGTGGGGACTTAGCTGTAGAATCCACCTCCCATTGACTATTATGGCTAAGTCAGGTTTTTACCAGGTGTAAAATCCTGGCGCTAATCGCGGTTAGCGCGTGTTTTTTTTATCGCGCCACGGATATTGCTAATAGGCGATAGCTGTGTTAGCGACTGCTTTCAGTTGCTACCAGTTTGGGTACGCCCACTTTGCATGTCATTAGCGATAAATATAGCTGACATGCAAAGCGGGCCCCAAACAGCTTGGTAATTGGGCGGAAAAAAAAAATCGCCGCTCTATCGGCAAAAAGCGTCGCTAAAGCGGCAATCTGGCCCTTGCTAATATGCCCCAAGGTTTCTTCCTAGAATGAACTTGGGGCCAATTTAGCAAAGACTTGCGATAATCATCGCAAAGTGCGCTTAGCGCTGTATTATTTATCGCCGGCTATCGCTGGTTTAGATCGCGGAGATAAAGCGTCATTATCAACGTTTATCTCCAAGGCGATAATAAACCAGTGATAGCGGCGATTCTCCATCAATAAAGCGGGAATACCAGCGATGAATTCCCATCGCTAAGGAAAAGATCGCTGATAGGCAGGTGAGGATTCAGCCATAGAATCCACCTCCCATAGAAAACAATGGCTAAGTCAGAAATTTACCAGGTGTTAAAATCCAGCAATAATCGCGGTTAGCGCGAGTTTTTTTATCGCTTCGCGGGCATTGCTAATAGGGAGAAGTTGTGTTAGCGACTTCTTCCTATTACTTTGCATGTCATTAGCAATAAATATCGCTGACATGCAAAGCGGTAAAAAACAGTTGTTAGCGACAGCTTGCTAATAGGGCGATAAATATATCGCCGCTTTATCGGCGATAAGTGCCGCTAAAGAGGTGATACTGTCCTTGCCAATATGGCCCTTAGTAGGAAAAAGCAGACTAAATTAAATTACATGAATCTAATCAAAGGGCAGTTTCTCTTCGGAGCCTGCTCGCGTCCCGTTGACACCTGTAATGCGAATGCGGCCCATTTCAAAAACAGAATGAAGGTCATGAAACCAGCGCCAATCCTGACCCTGCTGGCCACAGTGAAAAGCATTTCCCAGGATTTGGCAACTAGAGACATGCAGAACCGAATGACGGAAAGTGTTCCTGAAATGTTAATCGTTATTGACATTTCTAAAACGTTATTGATTTTCATGACTTTCATAGCTTTAATACGTTAATTGAATTTTGCTGAGCAAAATTGATTGTTTGTGGTTGAGATTAACCAACAAAATGTAAAGGCGTTTGGGAAGACAAAATACTTATTTAAAATCTTCTACGAGGCATGAGGGAGTCCCCGTGTTCTTGTTGTTTTGTAATCTGTTCTTCTACCCATGAAAAGGCCTCGGAAGCGCTTTCTGCATAGGGTGTACAAGTGTATCTGTGATTAGACCACAAGGAGGCCCTTGCATGAGACTGACTCTGTTCTACCCCTGCCAGCCCTGTCGGGCATCACTGGTCTGTAGGATGTGCGCATGTTCGGCACACCTCCAATAGGACTGACAGAATAGGGACTCATTTAACCTGGCTGGTAGATTTAACAATCAAGGCTGGAACGGAAACTCCTACTCGACTCCTCCCAAAATGGATCCCACAGCAACCACAGCTCTGAAAAAACCCTCATCACGGCTACCGATGACATTAGAGCCCTACCTGACCTCCTAGACCTCTTGGAAGCCTTCGAAGCGGTCTCCCATCACATACTTATCCCAAGGCTGCACAACATCGGCATCCAAGGAGCCGCTTTGAGGCGGATCTCCTCTTTCCTCACTGGAAGAATGCAGAAAGTCCACCTTCCCTCCTTCACCTCCAAACCCAAAGAAATCATCTGTGGAGTACCCCAAGGATCCTCATTCAGCCCCACCATCTTCAACACTTATATGACACCTCTGGGCAGCAGTGCCAAAACCTACAGACTAAACATCATATCCTATGCTGAGGACACACAGAACTCATCCTCTCCCTCTCTGAAGAGACCACCAACACCAACTTCAACAACTGCAAGACAGACGTTGCCACGCGAATGAAGGACAGCTGCCTGAAGCTCAACTCAGACAAGACCGAGATATTGATTTTTAGAAACAAAAGCTACCCATGGGACACATCCTGGTGGCCCTCAGAACTCGGACCTACTCCTACCCCCACTGAGCACACTAGGAACCTAGACATAATTCTGGATACCAAGGTAACCATGATGACTCAGGTCATCTCCGTCTCTTCCTGGTTCTTCATTCTCCTCATGTTTCATAAGATATTCAAAAGGCGACCCCAAAGCTCGGGACGCACCATCATCCAGGCTCTCATCTCCAGCCAACTGCACTATGGCAACCCTGTTGATGCAGAAATCGCCGCTCACCTCCTCTGACAACCACAGACTATACAGAACGATGCAGCCAGACTCCTCCTGGATCTCCCTAGATGAACCCACATCACCCCCTACCTCAGGGAACTCCACTGGCTCCCTGTACTAAAAAGATGCCGGTCCCAGCTCCTGACCCATGCACACAAGGCCCTACACAACTGCAGACATGCCTGAACTTCCATCAGCCCACTAGACACCTCTGCTTCTTGTCCCTTGTCCCTTTCACTAACACTCACCCCTGCATCCAACATAGCAGATTCAGAGGTCGCTCCTTCTCCTCCCTAGCAGCAAAGACATGGAACAAGCTTCAAATTCATCTATGGATCTCCCCATCTCGTTTAAAGTTCCAAAAATCCCTGAAGACCGGGCTGTTCGGCTAATCAACTGGACCCTGCCATGGGTGACTAGAAGCGCTCTACAACTCCACTCATTGATTGAGTGTAAAAAGGCCACACCTGAGAGATGAACTGACTCTGTTCCATCCCAGTTGACGCAGTGTGGCAGCACCGGTCTGTCTGGCAATATCTCTGTAAACCAGGGGTTTGTGGAAATTTGCATAATTTGCTTTTGCGTAATTACATGCAATTTTGGCAAAAGTTTATATAACTACATAAAATGCAAAACTGACATTTGGCGCTACATGTTAGTGAAAAATGTGTCCACTTTGGAAGTGAGGATGCATTTTTGACTATGAAAAAGTCGAAAAAAAGAAAAGCAACATGAACCATCAATCGAGGATTTGTAAAGCACAGCAAATCACTGGTGAGGGTCTCAGGGCACTGGGGTTTCATGCTACATCGTGGTCATCTGTAAACTCAAACAGCCAGGTCTTGAGTTCTTTACTGCATTGCCGGAGCGCTGAGGCGGTCCGAGGTGCTGGGGAAGGTTGTTCCAAGCTGTGGCCGCCAGGTGTGAGAAGGAGATTCAGGGGGGGTGTAGGAAAGTAGGATCTGCTTCTATGGTTACCCCCACTTTTTTGCTTGATGTGATGCTGTTTTTGACTAGTCTGACTGGGATCCTGCTAATCAGGACCCCAGTCTATCTGCTTTCTCCTTAAATTGTTGTGTTTAGTACTTAGGTACATCCCAGATGGGATACTGGGGTTCCCTTATCAGTCCCTCGTATATGGTACTAAGGTACCCAGGGCATAGGTACCCCAGAGGTCTCGCATGGGCTGAAGCATGTATTATGCCACACATGAGAGACCCATCATAATGGTACTACAGACCTGCCCCTGCAGCCTGTGTAAGTTGGTGCTTACACCACTTACTAAAGATATAGGTTTATTATATCTAAGGGTCACTGCACTTAAAACCTATAAGTCACCTCTATAGCAGGCCTTTAACAATCCTGAAGGCAGGTTGCTTGGTTCTAAGTGAGAGGGTGCCCCTGTATGAGCAGGACACCCCTGCAGCCTACGGAGTTCATTCCCCCGGGTTGTCAGTGAAGCAGCCATATACTACATAGAGGGGCACCACGTAATTACGCAATGACCATCTCGAAAACACCTGCAATGAATCCTATCATATTTTGGAAGAGCCCTCCGTTAGGCCCTCAGTGTTCCCAGTACCAAATGTCTAGACCCAGACAGTACAAAATGGTTGCTGCTGACCAGAGACACGGTTCTGCCCTCCTGCTGCTGAGTCAAGCTCGAGCAGAGGAAGGTGGAACAATAGGTCTCCTGTCACAGAGAGGTGTGACCACCTCCCAGACAGGAATTAGTGTATTGGGATGGGGTGGGTGCGCTTGCCATCACCAGAAAGTCTGCATGAGGGGCACACTTAGTGACCCTGTGCATAGTCCAGTTCAAACCAGTTCTGGAAGCCGTTGGCTCCCACTCTGGCACAAAACTGGACAAAGGGCATGGGAGTAACCTCCCCCCTGTCCAGACCCTCCCCTGGGACGGTCCCCTGAATCTTCCTAACCCTTTTTTCTAGGGTACTTAAGGGCTTACCTGGGTGTAGGTCCCTAGATTCGCCGTGGGATAAGATTCAGATCAGACAGCGCTGCACTTCTACAGTTTGGGCACTCTGGACTTCGCTGGACTTCGCTTGGGCCAGACTTCGTCTCCCTTCCAGTCTCCATCATACAGGAACCTTCCACGGCCTGTGAAGCATCAAAGACACCTGAAGGAAATCTCCCTTGGAGTGAAGGAGTCACTCCCCGGCATTTGCAGGCACCTCAACACTGCTGACCGATCAGCTGATCCTGAGCTCCTGCCAACTCTGAAGGGTTCAACAACACAAGTGGTGGTTCTCTATGTTCCTCGAGGCCTGTGCTGTCCTCTCATCGAGTTTGAGGCCTGTATCCCTTGTTGGGGCTGCAATAACGAACCTCTGTGCATCGTGTTCTTTTGCAAGAGCAAAGGCTTGTTTGCAACTTTACAACAGGTGAATTAGACTCCATGTAGCCCGAACCTCTGACAACTTCTCCCACCAAGATCCTCAGCCACATCGCCTCGTGAGCACCGTGGCCTACTCCTTTGGTGAGCGCTTGAGGTCCTCCCATGAATAGAGTGCCTCAGGCCTGTGGGTCCATTTGAGGGTCACACTTATTGCTTTTGGGCTCCTCTGATTGCTCAGGGCCATCCATAACTCCCCTGCTTGTGATGAGTCCCTTGGACCTTGCTGGTCCCAACTTTGCACCTTTTTGACTTCCTGTATGAGTTTCATTAGTCAAGGCTTGTTGGTGCTCCCAACAGACACAGACCCCTCAGCACTCGACATCCTTCAAGGGACAGCTTGTACCCAGGTCCAGGTCTTCTCAGCGTCCCCTGGTTCTCACAGCTGCAGAGTCATGGTCATCGTCATCTTCCCTAAAGCACCCTACATCGGAGGGCATTCGTCTTCCAAGTCTCCTGGTCATTCATGAGTGATATAGACTCTGTCCCCTCTGCTTTCACGTACTCCTCTTCAAGAATCCATGTTTGGATTCCCACGGACACTTTCTCCTCTTCCAGCAGCAGCACTTTCCTGAAGTCCTTCATTGGGTTCAACTGCAGTTTCCGACACCACTTCAGGCGTATGCACCCGGCTTCCATGGTATAGGTAACGTGGGTACTATCCACGGGTGGGGTGGCTCTCCAACCTTCTGTCTTCCAAAGAGTTCCTCCAGGGTCCACTGAAAGGGTCCTTAATCTTTAAACATCCAACCGCGACTTGCACATAGACTTGTACGGAGCACGCGTTCATGTTCACACACTGCATACGCTCTCCGTGGGGTCCCTATCTACCTACCTTGGGTGGTTCTGTGGGTCCCCAGCGAATCTACGGCCTCTCAACATCATCCTAACTCGAGTCTTGGTTCTTATACCACTTTCTAAATATATGGTTTGGACCCCCCCTTGGGCCCTATGTGGATTTTGTGCTATTTACTGTATTTCATGCTAAAATATTGTGTGCATGTTTATCTCCGCGTGGGAGATACTTCAACGTATTAGAGAGTATTCTATAATAAATGCATATTTTTATAAATACTTGGAGGCAGATCTACAAGGAAGTGCCACAGCGTGGCACCGCAAGCCCGTTGGCTGCTCCACGCTGCGTCACTTTCGAAGCACAGGGATGCGACATATTTACAAGAATATGTCGCATCTCTGCGCTTCCCCCTCCACTGGCGCACAATCTGCAGCCATGCGCTGGTGCAGGCACCCTTGCACCATGGTGCAAGGATGCCTGTGTCGTGGGGAGATTGTTTTTGTGCAGGAAGGGGCACCTTCCTGCACAAAAATAATCACTTCAGGCATTTTCCTCTTTCAACCCGTGCTGTAGAATGCAGCATGCATCGAAAGAGGAAAAAACGAGGAGAAATTAAAACATTTTCCCTCGTTGCGCCTCGCTACGCCACCTCTAGGGTGGCTTAGTACTTAGACGCATCTCCAGATCTACGATTCCTCGTAAAACTGGAAATGTGTCTCATTCCATGGGTGTTGCGTGGGAACACCCACGGTAACACCCATGGAACGCCCCTTCAATGCAAAGTGCTGCGTGTGAAGG